>NC_062262.1:31192352-31500325 GCF_916048215.2 Malus sylvestris
CCATAAGGTATACAAAAACAATCATAACAAAATCATGAAAAAAAACCTATCAATCAACGAGAACAAAACTAAACGTACCAGAAGCTAAAACTAAACGTACCAAAAGCTAAAACAAAACGTACCAAAAGCTAAAACTGAACGTACCAATTAACGATATGTACACCCAAAAATTAAAAATAAACGAACCAATCAATACAAAACCAGTATATGATAAACCAACAATAAACGTACCATTATCACTAATCAACAACATGTACAAATTCAAATGTATACAAAATAATTATATAACAAAAAGTATAATAAATAATACACAAACAAACAAAATCTAAGCGTCCATCATTTCAATTATTTTTTCAATTTTAGGATAAAAATAATGTTTTGAACGGAAACAAAAATTAAAAGAGATAATTGGATAAATATTTTGAGCGAAAAAACCAAAATTGTTAAACCCCACCCCCAAATTTATATGTAATTTTATAATTTCCCAAAGTTTTATTGAATTTATCATTTTGGTCCCCTAGCTTGACTAAATCTGGACCCTTTATCTAGATTCCTGAACTCCCTCAAACTGCCACATGGCAGCACCCTAACAAACCTCATTTCTCTCTCTCTCTGTTCCCTACCCGTGACTTCTTCTTCTTCCTCTTTCTGTCTCTGCTCACATCTCTCTCCCTCTCTTCACCGAGACACACACACATACACACACCCAACTGCTTACCTACACGAGGAAGACAACCGTCATCATCATCAAACCTCGTATTTTTCTCTCTCTCTTAACGCTGCACAACTCGAGGAAACCTTAGAGCTCTCCGGCGAGATTTCTTCAATTTTTCCAATTAGGTAAACCTCGGGTCTCCCTCTACCTATTCTAGATTTAAACTTGGATATGATTTTGAGTGTTATCTTGTTATTTTTCTAAGGTTTTTAGAACGAAATCGACCCGGAAGAGAGCTCACCCATCTCTGGCGAACCTATATGAGTTGAGGGATTTTCCGGTCGCCTCCGGCCGTTCTATGGCAAAAGGAAGGTATAAATACACACCTCTTCTCTTGTGCTTCATTTTAATACCTAAATCGGAGTCTAAGGTTGTGGTTTGTAGTCGGCCGGAGCTGGGAAGGCTCCGACGTTCTTCTCCGTTGTTCCCGTCGACATCAGGCCTTTTAGGCCGTTTCTCAAAACCTACGGGCTCTAGGCCCGTTTTAGCCAGCCCAGCACCCTCAACCATTCCCTTATAATTTTGGTTTAAATCCTTAAGACCCAAAAGGCCTTAGGGCCATGACAGCAAGCCCCAAACCCTTTGGCTTTAAGCCTTAGGGCCGGAAGGAACTCGAGCCTTCAACCCGTTAAGCCCAGCTTATTTTTATTTTAATTTAATTGTTTTAAAAAAAAACCAAAATGGCCTTTGGGCCATTTCTATTGCGGATATAAGCCCAAAACCCTTTACCCTAAACCCATTAAACTCTAACTACCCAACCCAAATTCAAGCCCAGTCTGAGCCCTTGACCCGTTGACTCTGACTGTTGACTTGGTCAACGGCCATAGTTGACTTTGACTTTGACAGGTCAACGTTGACTTTTAGAGTTGACTTTTTGGGGTTTCATCCGAGACCTCTCCTAGGCTAATTTCGACGTCCTGGACCTGTTTTTAAAGTCCATTTTTCCAAATTAAATCGTTTGAGTAGAGTTTGACTAAATGTGCTATTTATGTGCTTAGGGGCAATTATTGTGACGTTTCCATCTTCGCTAGTGGCGCAGTTTTTGACGGCTAAGTACTGTGAGTGGATCCCTTCTAAAATTTCATGATTTTATAATTCAATTGCATAAATGAATAGCATGCCTTACGAGTTTATGATTTGATTTTATGTTCATCATGTTTATGGAATATGTTGATTTTTCGTCTCGTGTTTTTGGTGAGGAATTAATTATTGGCCTATATTGAGCTATATTTTAATATATTGTATTTTCTATAAAAACCATGAACTGGTAGACTATTTGATGGATGACGATAGGATGCAAGAACATGTTTTCGAAATCTCTCTTTATAGTATAGACGATGAATGACTTTATACTATGAAGTGGTTATTTTTTAGAGGTGTAACTATTTGTGCGTTCCTAGTTGACACTATGCCGCTTGGGGCAAGAATTTTGTGTTGGCAGTTAGGCCAGGAGAAATAATCCCTAGCAAAAGGTTGAGGAACATGGAGACAGGCATTGGGTCGGGAGGAAGTTATCTCTGGCTATGGGCACAGAGACTTCGGTGCAGACATTGGGCCGGGAGTATTATTATCTAGTGATCTTACTGGCAGCACACCACGCTTACGAGACGATATGTGAGACTATTGATGCTTTGATTTCTGCAATATGTCTTTTGAGATGTTTATGGCATGCTAGGGTTTTCAGAGAAACCTATCATTTATTATGCTAGTAGTTTGCATTATTAAAACTTTGGAGGTTAGTATGTTTATAACTATTTTTGTATTATGTATGTTTATAAACTTGGTCCACTCACCCTTGTTTTGCACCCATTTTCAGGATTTAGAATCGAGGCATACGATCCCGACGTCAACGTTTTCACATTGGCATATTCGAGTTATCTCGATGTATGACCCACATCCTCTTATTTATTCAATTTTATATTAATTCTTTTAGAGCTCCAGTTAGTTGTATGCTTTGAACACGTTCCTAAATTATTAACTCATTGTATTTAAATTCATAACCCTTATTTACTTCTTATTCTTAGCTTTTGTATCAATTAATGGCTTTCGTCACCCTCGGGGTGTCAGTCAACACGTGTCTATCCTGGTATTTGGGGAATATCAGGATCGGGGCGTGTCAGATTGGTATCAGAGCGAGGTTTGTTTAGAGCATACTTAGGATTCTCTTCAATTCTCGTATTGTGTCGGTTATGACATCATTTGGATGTCATGACTTCCGGATTTGCTGTCTTTCGGCGCAATTGTGCAAATCTTACTCTGTTTGAATTGTCATCTTCTGGTTGAAATACAAGAATTCGTTTCGGGATTGTGCCTTATCGGTGACGTGTTCGAATTGTTGGACGACTTTCAACATCAGATCAATACTCCGCAACATGCGTTCCCTAGGAATTGCTGGCAGATTGGATCTACATAAGAGCGTTGGGAAACAGAAAAACCTAAGTGGTTTGAATTTGGAAGATCTGAAGCGATGATATCACTCTGCGACATACGTTCCTTAGGAATGGTGGGCAGAGTCATATCTCTTGGAAATTTGCTCGAAAATATTCAAAGTGCATGCTAAAGAAGCGAGTAAGTTCTAGTGGTGACGACGGTTAGTAGGTGGTAGTTGGTGGGAGCATATCAATGTTCTCGAACTCGTTTCCACTAAGGATATTCGTTTGAATGTTTAGAATAAATCTTCGACGATTGTTCTATCGATAACCTTCTTGCTTATTCCAACAACGAAGTCAAGTTCATTGACCTTTGATCGTCAGCTTCACATCAAATTCTTCGAGTGTTGACTTCGTTTACAATAATTTCTTTTCTTGGGAAACTCCTTGGCAACAGACGATATTCTCATTAATTTTTCAATGGGAGTTGCGATTCCTATTGTTGTTGTAACTAGACTTAGATGATGAAGATCCATACTTGTTTGGATAAACAGACTTCTTGAATTTCACCTGAGTCTAATACTCGGTGGTAAACCCTAACTCCTTGTCCATGCACTTTTCGGTAAAGTTGAATTTAGCCTCTTACTTCTAGCCCAACTGACTAGTGTTCTTGTCCACTATTTGTTCAGCCTTGTAATTTTCAGTGTAATGGCTTGAGGCTTTACCATATTCATCATTGTACGAAGATCGAGCTTTACTTTGAACTTCTCTGGAATCATTGAATTTTGGTTTGCTCAAGAGCACTATTTTAAGGTAACCAATCGTGCCATTGCATACATTTCTAGGCTGCTTTGTATCTTTCTTATTTGTCATTCTGTTGATTTAGAGGTTCTATGTTTCTACTTTTACACTGATGGGGAAGAAAGTAAGAGCTTGGAGGCATGATAGAGGATTTTGCAAACCGCACGCGACGGTGTGGCATAGTCTTTTTGATGCACCCACTCTGACTTGATTTCTCTTAATACATATATATTTTTTTTTCTTTCTTTTTCTTCCTATTTTTAAGTATTTCAATTTAGTAAGTGATTTTAAATTTTGTGGACGAAATTCTATTAAGGGGGGTAGATTGTTAAACCCCACCCCAAATTTATATGTAATTTTATAATTTCCCAAAGTTTTATTGAATTTATCATTTTGGTCCCCTAGCTTGACTAAATCTGGACCCTTGATCTAGATTCGTAAACTCCCTCAAACTGCCACATGGCAGCACCCTAACAAACCTCATCTCTCTCTCTCTGTGTCCCCAACTCGTGATTTCCTCTTCTTCTTCTTTCTGTCTCTGCTCTCATCTCTCTCCCTCTCTTCATCGAGACACACACACACACACACACACACACATACACTCACCTAACTGCTTACCTGCACGAGGAAGACAACCGTCATCATCATCAAACCTCGTATTTTTCTCTCTCTCTTATCGCTGCATAACTCGAGAGAACCTCAGAGCTCTCCGGCGAGATTTCTTTAATTTTTCCAGTTAGGTAAACCTCGGGTCTCCCTCTACTTGTTCTAGATTTAAACTTGGATGTGATTTTGAGTGTTATCTTGTTATTTTTCTAAGGTTTTTAGAATAAAATCGACCCGGAGGAGAGCTCACCCATCTCCGGCGAACCTGTGTGAGTTGAGGGATTTTCCGGTCGTCTCCGGTCGTTCTACGGCAAAGGGAAGGTATACATACATTCTTCTTCTCTTGTGCTTCATTTTAATACTTAAATCGGAGTCTAAGGTTGTGGTTTGCAGTCGGCCGGAGCTGGGAAGGCTTCGGTGTTCTTCTATGTTGTTCCCATCGACACTAGGCCTTTTAGGCCGTTTCTCAAAACCCATGGGCTTTATGCCCGTTTTAGCCAGCCCAGTACCCTCAACCATTCCCTTATAATTTTGGTTTAAATCCTTAAGACCCAAAAGGCTTAGGGCCGTGATAGCAAGGCCCAAACCCTTTGGCTTTAAGCCTTAGGGCTGGGAGGAACTCAGGCCTCCAGCCCGTTAAGCCCAGCTTATTTTTATTTTAATTTAATAGTTTAAAAAAAAACCAAAATGGCCTTTGGGCCATTTCTGTTGGGGCTCTAAGCCCAAAACCCTTTACCCTAAACCCATTAGGCTCTAACTACCCAACCCAAATTCAAGCCCAGTCTGAGCCCTTGACCCGTTGACTCTAACTGTTGACTTGGTTAACGGTCAGAGTTGACTTTGACTTTGACCGGTGAACGTTGACTTTTAGAGTTGACTTTTTGGGGTTTCGTCCGGGACCTCTCCTAGGCTAATTTTGACGTCCTGGACCCGTTTTTAAAGTCTGTTTTTCCAACTAAAATCGTTTGAGTAGAGTTTGACTAAATGTGCTATTTATGTGCTTAGGGGCAATTATTGTGACTTTTCTGTCTTCGCTAGTGGCGCAGTTTTTGGCGGCTAAGTACTGCGAGTGGACCCCATCTAAAATTACATGATTTTATAGTTCAATTACATAAATGAATAGCATGCCTTACGAGTTTATGATTTGATTTTATGTTAAGCATGTTTATGGAATATGTTGATTTTTCGTCTCGTGTTTTTGGTGAGGAATTAATTGTTGACCTATATTGAGCTATATTTTAATATATCATATTTTCTATAAAAATCATGAATTGGTAGACTATCTGGTGGATGACGATAGGATGCTAGAACATGTTTTTGAAACATTTCTTTATAGTATAGACGATGAATGACTTTATATTATGAAGTGGTTATTTTTGAGAGGCGTAACTATTTGTGCGTACCTAGTGGACACTATGCCGCCTGGGATGAGGATCTGGTGTTGGCAGTTAGGCCAGGAGAAATAATCCCTAGCGAAAGGCTGAGGGACACGGAGACAAGCACATAGACTTAGGTGCAAGCATTGGATCGGGAGTATTATTATTCAGTGAGCTTACTGGCAGCACACCATGCTGATGAGACGATCTGTGAGACTATTGATGCTTTTATTTCCACGATATGTCTTTTGAGATGTTTATGGCATGCTAGGGTTTTCATAGAAACCTATCATTTATTATGCTAGTAGTTTTCATTATTAAAACTTTGGGGGTTAGTATGTTTATAACCGTTTTTGTATTATGTATGTATATAAACTTGGTCCACTCACTCTTGTTTTGCGCCCCCTTTCATGATTTAGAATCGAGGCATACGATCCCGACGTCAACGCTTTCACATTGGCATATTCAAGTTCTCTCGGTGTAGGACCCACATCCTCTTATTTATTCAAATGTATATTAATTCTTTTAGAGCTCTAGTTAGTTGTATGCTCTGAATACGTTCCTAAATTATTAACTGATTGTATTTAAATTCATAACCCTTATTTACTTCTTATTCTTAACTTTTGTATCAATTAATGGCTTTCGTCACCCTCGGGTATCGGCCAGCATGTGTCCATCCTGGTATTCGAGGAATATCAGGGTCGGGGCGTGTCAAAAATTATCTCCTAAAAAAGAGTCCACAACCCCTAAAATACATGAATACAAAAAATGGCCGGATAAAAAAAAATTCTCTCAACTCATTAAAAGGACAAATTTAGAAATCAATATATAAAATTTTAATTAAAAAAATAAAATTATTATTTTTAATTTAAAAAATAAGAATACTGATGTGGCCTAATGTACCAAGGTGCCTTGTTCAAAATTCTAAAAGGCATGGATGTTTAATAAAAGAAATTCAAATTTTGAGTATTTAAATCTAATTAACTCAAAATATGTGATTAATGTACAATAAAAATGAGGTTGTATGGTGATTTTAGTGGTGGCAGTGCATATGTGATACTGATAGAATAATAAGGGTTATGTAGCTCGGTTGATTAAGAGTATTCACTCCCAAACCTGAGCTTCCAAGTCTGATCCCTTCGTCTCGTCTCCTGCCTGTATGGAATAATCTTGACAGGTGATTTACACAGAGTTATGGATGTTTGCATTATTTTTTGGTTGATAATTTGTATGAATGAAATTAGCGTCTGATCGATGTTCGGGTTTCCGTCAGGAAATTGGTTGATCCATACTCACCTCTCAATCACGTTCCACTGTTTGGTTATGTGGGGGAAGCCACTCACATTGGGCAGAACACAGAGAATTGGAGCTATTATTTACCTATTTTGTCACCCTTGGTTGCCTTTGTATCCTTCCCCAGACTTCACTATTTGGGAGCCGTACGCATCTGTATTAGGAAGGAAGAAAAGGAGAGACACAGATAGAAAATAATAGGACAAGTGATAGTAATTATAACGCACCACAAAGTAGCACACAATAATCCTATTAATTTTCCTTATTAACACTAAGATTTGTCAATTGTAGCATATGAAAATAAGGGTCCCGCAGAAGATTGTTTTATCCAAATACTTAAAATGTCACAAAAACAGGGTGGTTGTCTCCACTGACCAGCCACCGAACAATAATTATTAAACTAACTTACACTTATCCAAATGCAACGAAATTTTATACACATAAACTAGACACACCAAGCTATGCTCACACAAATATTTGGGATTTTTGGAGTTGATTTGCTATTTAAATTAAATCGTACAAAAACAGTACAGAAACCGATTTTAATTCACAAGTTAAGAAAATGAGTTAGGGGACATGCTTTCCACCACCAAATAATCATGCAAGTATGTTATGTTTCATTCAAATTCCTTGTATTTCCGGATGAAGATGCTCAAGTTGGCTCACTGTTAGAACTCAACCTATTACTCTTTCTTACGTAGTATGTTAAGAGAATGACGTTTTCAACTTAACTTAGTCCCTAGCATGCAATCTAGAATGGTGTGTTCATAGATTTAACAAGTAGAAATCATTAAGAATAAAAAGAGTTTGAGTCATCACAAGGCATCGTAAGTGTAACATCCCACATCGCCCATGGGAGCGATCCTTAAATGTATATTCCCATCCCTACTTAGCACGAGGCCTTTTGGGAGCTCACTGGCTTCGGGTTCCGTCGGAACTCCGAAGTTAAGCGAGAAGGAGGCCAGAGCACTCCCAGGATGGGTGACCCACTGGGAAGTTGCTCGTGAGTTCCCAGAAACAAAACCGTGAGGGCGTGGTCGGAGCCCAAAGCGGACAATATCGTGCTACGGTGGTGGAGCGGGCCCGGGAAGTGGTCACACCCCGGGCCGGGATGTGACAATTGGTATCAGAGCCTGACCCTGGCCGCGAGTGTGCCGACGAGGACGTCGGGCCCCTAAGGGGGGTGGATTGTAACATCCCACATCGCCCATGGGAGCGATCCTTAAATGTATATTCCCATCCCTACTTAGCACGAGGCCTTTTGGGAGCTCACTGGCTTCGGGTTCCGTCGGAACTCTGAAGTTAAGCGAGAAGGAGGCCAGAGCACTCCCAGGATGGGTGACCCACTGGGAAGTTGCTCGTGAGTTCCCAGAAACAAAACCGTGAGGGCGTGGTCGGAGCCCAAAGCGGACAATATCGTGCTACGGTGGTGGAGCGGGCCCGGGAAGTGGTCCACCCCTAGCCGGGATGTGACAATAAGTACTGGCGTTGTCTTACTTATCCTAGAAATCGGTTCACATGTAAACCACAATTAACAAGTGCTACTCTAGAACATATGTAGGTCCTCATTCAACAAGGGCAGGCAGACATATATTCATAGCATTAAAATCCTAGATATGCTCACTATGTATGCATCCATAGAAACATATAAAGAATTTATCAATGACATAAGTAGTGAAACAATTTTCATCCTTTCATAAAAGTCATTCAAACAAAATATCACAACAAATTTACGATCATATTCGGGGCTTCAAAACAGCCCCTAACTACTAAAAATTAGTTACACATAATTATGTGAATACATAAGTATATATATTTTTTATCTATTTTCTGTCGGTTTTATCCGACAGAAAATGGTCTTATTTATTATTAATATATTTACTGTCGGTTATAACCGACATAAGTTCTGTTTATATGTTCTGTCGGTTTTATCCGACAGAAAATGCTATTATTTATTTATTATTAATTTATTATCTGTCGGTTATATCCGACACAATTTCTGTCGGTTTTAGAGTATTTTCTGTCGGAAAATTCATTTCCTGACGCAAGCAATTCTGTCGCTTATTATATCCGCCACTGCATCCATTTTCTGTCGAATTTTGCTTAAAATCCGACAGTAATAAACATTTTTTGTCGATTTTTGAACCGCCAGTTATAGATAATTTTGTAATAGTGCTCATATCATGCAAAAACAATCTACGAAAGAAAAGCAACACATAATCTTCAGAGGACTGCAAATTAACATGTTCCATCTAACAAGGATCCCCACGCAGTCTGCTTTTTGTCAATATGTGCACTACCTGAAAGAACTCATACTGCGCACCAAAGTAAAGACACGACTAATCGCAAAAAGCAACCAGGTTCCAAACACAGCAATATGTCAAACCAAATATCATTCAAGACCAGAAACATTGAAACCTACAGCCCATCTCGAGCAACCTCCTCGTTTATCTACAACATGCCTACAAGACTCATCATACCGCAACTAGCCTCAAGCTTAGTAACGGTTTGGACCAGGATTGACTCCAGCATCCCTGTCTGGCGTGTAGTTATTCTGGTATTGTCCAGGATCATTCCATCCTGCATTAGAAGGTGAAGCCATGTTGTTTGGTGGCACCCCTCCCAGGTTATTAGGAGGCATCTGATTGTAGTTGTTGGGAGGCATCTGATTGTAGCTGTTGGGAGGCACCTGATTATAGCTGTTCGGTGGCCCAGAATTCCAATTGTTGCTTGGCTGGGGATTATTGTAGTTGTTTGGTGGACCCATGTTGGGAGGCGGCATTGGAGCCCTGTTCGGGGGTGGAGGACCCATGTTGGCAGGTCCAGGTCCCGAATTTGGCCCAGCTTGATTAGGCATAGGAGATGGACCCGTATTCTGAAAATCACGATTCTGCATATTTTCCCTTCTCCTTTCAAAGTTCCTTGATCTGTCAAAGTTACGAGGTCTGTCATTACGCCTGTTTCTCTCATTTGCTCGACTATTGTTTCTTATCCATTCCTCATGGTACTTGGGATCATATGCCACTGCTTGGCCATTAATAAAAGGTTCACCTGCCAAAACAGACAAGAAAGCAAACAAATCGTGTACACAACCCTCCCCCAATAGAGAAACAACCTCTTGTATTTTCTCAAACAAAAGTTTCCTGGTGCAATACAAATCAACTTAACCCAAAATACTACCGTAATCAAGAGCGAAAAAGAGAAAATTAAAAAGCTACAACTTTGAAAAAACAAATACAGATACAAATTGAAAATTAATTAAAGATAAAAATACACTATAAACAGAGACATATAAATTCTAAAATTCCATTTCCAGTTCTGATTTCTCATAATCCAAAGACAATAAAAGTAAGAAAAATTATTAAATTAGACAGAAATTAATAGCAGGTGTTACCTTCCGACGACGGTAGCCAGGGTTTTGATGTAGCTATTGATGATCTCATCCCTAGTGATTTCACCCTGAGGGGCCTCCATGACAACCAACCAGTGCTCGAAGTCACACCCGTCGAGGAGGATCGTCTCCTTGGGAGGCCGGTTCGACCAGTTTGGGTTCGGGTCCCTGAGCGACGACGTCGTTGATCTGGTCGACAAGCACCGGACGATCGTAGGGGATAGCTTGCTGGCGGAGGCCATGACTCCTGCAAGAGGGCGGAGGCCATGACTTCGGCAAGAGGGCGGAGACGGTGGAGAAGAGAGAGAGAAGAAAAACGTGTTTGGGATAAAACTTGGACTTTGGGTTAAAAATAGGTTAGCTCAAAAGAAAGCCCAAAAGGAGAAAGAAAAGCTCAAGGCCCAGCCGAAGCCCAGAAGAAAGGAAGATCCTTTTTCCGACTAAGTGCAGATTACTCAAGTCATCTGCTCACCTACTTAGAGGTCAAGTGGTGTAGACCAGCCAGCTAATCGGCCCAAAAGTACTTTACAATGGCAGTACAAGTAAAAAGCTGATGAGTCACTACTCTTCAGATGCACTCGGGCAGAATCAACACTGCAGACAGCCAAGCCAAAATCGCCTATAAAAGGAGGAAGGAAAATGAGAGACAAAGACACTCAATCAAACAAACAAACACAATCACAAACTCTGATCAAACCAGATTCGCCTTCACGAAGCTATAGTCAGCCCCCAAGCCTTCATCCCTTTCAGGATCAACCTTTACCAAGAAGTCTTTGTAAAAGCTCTGATACCTTGTTTAAATCTTGTTGTAGTATCGATTCTCTCTTGTAAACTCATCTCCCAATCTCCATTTCTAGTACTCAACCCTTTTGTAAATCACAAAGAGGGGAAGTTGCAAGACGATCAGCCTTGCCCGACCTCCTTTGTTTTTGTCTTTTCATTCATAAAGCTAGTAATATGATGTATATTTCCATCTGCATCCCAGTTATTTCTAGCAAGATTATGAGTAAAAGATTTCTAAGTTCTATCCTCTCGGGCAAACAAGATTGATCAATTAAAAGTCCTTGGTCTCAAGGCATAAACAAGAACTTTATGTGGACTTAACCCATCCACGATAGTCCTTGGTAACAAGAAGTCCAAAGTTACTTGGGGCGCAAGTAATTAGCCTATTTCTTAGTTTTACTTCTGTTGTATCATAGTTGCTACAGAACGCTTGAGTATAGAATTAATTCTGATGGGAAGCCTCAAGGCCTACACCTAAGGCCCGACAAAGGCACCTATCTGAGTTCGTTCTGCTCTGTGGGCTCGGGCGATTAAGGTAACAATGAAACAACTAATATATGTTCAAGTATTTGGTTAGTTTTGACTGGAAGCCTCAAGGCCTACACCTAAGGCCCCACAAAGGCACCTTTCATAACTAACTGGGTATCTCGGGCATATACAATCAAACCAAACGTCTTTTTTACATCAGTCATGCTAAAGATGGCAGTGGCACGCCTGAACATTCAAAGTTAATTTTGATTGCGAGCCTCAAGGCCTACACCTAAGGCCCCACAAAGGCACCTTTCAGAATTAACTATGTCATTCTCTTACAGCCCGCCAATAAGAATAAGCCCGACAGACGATATCAATCGGCGCCAACCTCTCGGGGAGCTGTGTGCTCGTTTACCAGGAAACGTCCTCATTGGATATTCCTCGAGACGAACATAGTTTTGGCACGCCTGGTGGGATTCCACTTTTCAATCTCGTATGTCAAAGAAGAAAAGCCATATACCTTGCAGAAAGAGTACAAAGTACGAATTATCTCAACCTTTGCTGCAAATGACAAATCGATTAGGAAATCCTTCCTCTCCATCAGGACAGGTGGTCCTGGAAAGTCCAACTTCATCTGGAAGGTCTGAAGGAAAAGGAATCAATGAAGAACTGCAGGCTATTATGATACCAGTGTTAAAGAGCATGGAAAGAATTTCTTTGGAAACTAAGGGAGAAGTAAGTCGACTTTGTACCTTAACAGGAAATCTACAGAGGAGACTAGATCTGGAGTTCTCTACCCCAAAAGGTGCTCAAGGAAGTATGATGAGCCAAGTTACCTCCAAAAGTGAACCTGTTATTCCCATATTCCCGTTATTGGAAGAAAAAAAAGATAGGGGAAAGGAAAATGAAGTTCTTGAAGGAAGTCAGCCCATAATTGAACCAATTCTAGAAAAAGAATTCCCTAGCTTCCCATTATTATCATTTAATAGGAAGCATAGCCAACAAGAAATGACAAGGTATGGGATGCCCATAATAACTGGAGAACCCAGCGGAAAAGAAGGCTTCGTCACCTCAGATAAGCCTCCTTCTTATAGGCCACCTCCATTGACTAATAAGGGAGGAGGAGCCAACTGGAGAAAGCCCGAATCAAAAAAGGAAGTAGGTGCCGGCAATGACCGAAGCCCAAAGAATGAGGCTGCTTTTATCTTCCATAATAATAATACAGCTACTCAACAACTAAGGGAAGAGCTGGCTGAATTAAGGAGGACGGTGGCTCACAATGCTCAACCATAAGCTCGTCCAGTATTCAGGGTTACTTATCAAAAACCTTATCCTTAATATATTGATGAGCAGAACCCATTTCCTATCAACTTCAAAATGCCTGCATTCCCAACATTCACGGGAGAAGATGGAAGTGTGTCATCTAGAGATCATATTTTTAAATTTTCCAATCATTGTGTGGCATATGAAGACAACCCGAACTACAAGTTAAAGTTATTTGGAAATTCATTGGCGGGGCTAGCATCTCAGTGGTACTCTCTATTGCCCCCTAATTCTATTGCCAACTGGGGGAAGATGGAGATGGCCTTTCATGAACAGTTTTATAGAATAGAGCCAGAAATGACTATCAATGATCTGGTTGAAGTCAAGCAATACGACCATGAGACCACAAAAGATTTCATGATGAGGTTCAGAAAGACAATAATGAGATGCCAATTCCCTGTCAACCAAGCTCAACTTATATCAATTGCTCAGAGGGCTTTGAGATCACCTTTGAGGAAAAGGTTATATGATACACAATTCAACGAGTTACAGGAGCTGGTAATCGCCGCCACAAAGTATGAAAGGTTGCTGCTAGAGGAACAACAAGTGAAGCATACTTCCAAGGTTCCTCCCTTTTACAAAAACAAAGCTATAATTCATCGTGTGGAGGTGGAAGAAGCAAAGCCAGAACAGGAAGATGACCATGGTAAAGAAGAAATTGATGTTTGTGCTGCTGAGATGACCATGTCGTTCAAACCATTGATGGTGAAAGGGTTGGTTCAACCCATCAAAGACCAGAAAATCGTAATGAACGATGAAGGATTTGTATCTATGAAACCTCCCAAGTACCAGAGTTATTCATTTGACTTGGCCAAAGCACCTGAGATTTATGAAGAACTAGTGCATGCAAGAATAATTTTGCCCGACAGTACTAAAAAGATGCCTAAGCCAGAAGAGCTAAGGGGAAAGAAGTATTGCAAGTTGCACTATACCTTCAACCATTCTATAGCCAATTGTGTCCAGTTCAGAGATTAGATACAAGACCTTATAGTGAAGGGCAAGCTGTTGCTTGACAAGCCCCAAACCATTATAATGGTTGATACAAATCCTTTCCCGGAGGCCCCTATCAATGCGATCAACCTGGTTTGGGTAGAGAAGCCGGGATCATCATTTGTTGCGAAAGAAGAGGGAAATAGATCCCATGTTGCCCCAATACCCCCACGTCAATAATAATAGCATCAGAAGGATGACCAATTGATCATAATCAGGTCTTGAAATTGGTAAGGGAAGCAGAAAAGAAAATAAAAAGGGGGCAAGGAGTTGCCCGAATATATCATATGGGATTTATAATGCAGATGGGGCCATGAGCAAGACAAGCAGAGGCAAAACAAATGTTCATTCTGATAAAAAAAAGGGTTACAAATAAGCCTAGTCTAATAGATTTACATTTGCACTTAGAGTAATTATTCTGAAATGATAAGTCCGCATGATTGCAAAAATTCGATCAAGTTCGTCCAGAGTAGTGTTGCTGTTAACAAGTTGGGACCTAGTGTGCTCCAGCTCTAAGTCTGACTTTTTCACTTTTTCAATTTGATGTTTAAGAGTGCCAAGAAGGGTTGTTTGCTCAGCTTTAAGAACAACAAGTTGCTCTTCCATCTTCTGGATTTCAGAAGTGACCACTCCAATCCTTTCCTTTGTCAGCAAGCCCGCATCCATCAACTGTTCGACCCGAGCAGAAGTAGTTGATTCTTTCTCCTTGAAGCATCTTACGCGATTGGCTTGTCTCTCAGCTCTCTGATGTTGATCCCGGAAAGCCCTCAGGTTCTCGAAGAAAGAGAGAAAGGAATCATGTTGAGTTTTGGATAGTTGACCGGCTTTGAAAAGCTCTATTGTAACCTTCTCTGTATCATGAAGAGCCTTGAGGTTGAACGAAGCTGGGAAATCCTTCTTCACCCATTCTTGGAAAGCTCGACGTTGCTCTTGAAAGCCGGAAGGTTCAGAAGAATGCTTTGAAAATTTCAGCCTTGTTTCAAGTTGCTCGAATTCTTCAAAAAGTTCGGGCAAATCAGTAGTTGTTGAAATTGAAGGGGGATGGGTTCGTACTCCAGTATCTTCTAAGGGAGTAATAACTGTTGATGAGGCGACTTCAGTCCTGGTCCTCTTAAATCCAGGGAGGGAGATCCCTGTTTTTCCAGAAGTTGAAGAAGGCCGGGGGAGTTCTGTTTTAGACACCACACGTGGGGGAGACTTGCCTAAAGCCTCTCATATGACCTGCTGCGAGAACCAAAAAAGACTAGATTAAGGCAAGAAAAACAGTTAAAAAGTTTAAAGCAGAAAGGAACTTTGGGGAAGAAGCAATATGCCTGAATGGGCCCTGGGGTTTTAAAAGAAAGAGTATCAGCTCCTGTTTGAGGAGGAGAATCACTACCACCAGCAGGGGAAGAAAAAGCTATGCCCGAACCTTCACCAATGCCCTAAGAGCATCCAGGGATTACAGAATTGTTAATAAACAAGTATGAAAAGAGAACAGAAAGAAAATATATCCATACCTGAGTGAGGGGAGAAGAAGGAGGTTCATCGGTGGTAGCTATTGGGCAAGGCAACACTTGCAAAATAGCTACCCTTGGGGTCACATAGATTTCAGGGGCTACGGGTTCTTTAAGTGTTACCACTGGTGGTCGTCGTGCTTCATGTATTGGAGATGGCTGGAGAAAATATAAATGGAAAGTTAGTACGGGCATAGTGTGTGGAAGTTCAATGTCAAAACAACTGTTCACCAAACTACTGTCTTCATTTACAAAATGCAACATAACTCATGTTGCTGGGTCAAATTGAGAAGATGGAGTTACATCCAGAGCAGAAGGAGAAATAGAAGACTTTGGAGGGGAACCTTGGCTAGGCAAGGGGGCAGATACCCTAACCTGGATAAAAAGAAAGGAAGAAAGAAGTTCGGTCATTTGTTCCAGAAACCTCGGGCAGAAGAATCTTTTCTTCACTTGCAGCCTAATTAGGCAGATCATGTTCAAAGTTTAAAAGAAAAACAAGGGAGATCATGCAAATGAAAATACAAACGAGTACCTCACGCTCCCTAAGGGTGGCCTTCTGTAAATCTTCAGCTCTTTGATGTATTTCAGTTCCCAATGAACCCTCCTTGGGTGTGATAGTTGGTTTCTTAGAAGTATGAGACCCTGATTTCAAAGAGAGCAGGGATAATCAGATAAGAAAGGGGGCGGTCTAATTGAAGAAACGCAAAAAACTTACTTGAAGACTTTTACTTTGTTAAGCCTGCCTTAGAAACTGGAGCTGAGGAAGCTGAAGACTTAGAAGCTTGGATAGTCCTTGCTCTCTTACTCCTTCTGGTGGGAGTTGGTCGTTTAGATTTGGGTGGTGATACAGGTTCAAATTCTGAAGTTTCGACCACGACTACTTTTCTTCGTTTAATCGCCTTGATGTTTTCTTTGGGTACCTCTTCAGCATCTGAGTCCCCAAAAGATTCAGAAACATCTCCGCCTACTCCAGCTTCTCGCCTTTGAGCTTCTACTGCAGCTCCATGAAGAACTGCTGCATCAGCTGAGTCATCTTCTGATTCGATGGATGCCGTTTCGACATCTACTTGAGCTGCAGAATCAAGGAAGATAAGACTAAATAACTTTAACCTCAAAGGAAGGCAGAGTCAAGACAGGGAGAGAAATACCTATCAGAAGTAACCGGTTCTTCTGCTGAATCATTTCCTTCCAATTTTCAAGTTCGCCCGAACTTGGGTATGACTTGAGAGAAAGTTGACAAAAGAGACGGTCGTGAGTTTCTCGCAAATCTCCTCCATATTTATTGGTCCATTTGGCTTCCCACCAGGTGGAGAAGAGTGAAATACATTCGAAGTTTAGAACTATAGACTTTCAGGCAGCCTGATTCATAACTTCCAGACTTCGTCGGGCAGCTCGAAAGGTCACCTCTGAAGGGGATGGTAACCGGAAGGAAGTGCCACAATGGACAAAATCAAAAAATGGGATAGGGATGGCCTGCTTAAAGCCTAATTGCCTGCTACAAAAATTAGGGTGGTACACTTCCAACCCTCGATCATAAAGGTTTCCACGCACTCCCCAGGCTATATCTCTTGGACTGATAAATTTCTCCTTGCAAGATGAGGTGGCATCTTCTCCGGGAGCGTCTTGGAATGCTTGATCAGAAAACCAGGGATATCTCCTCAAAACTGAGGCACCCCACTCCAGGTATGATCGGGTTCTGCAAACCTTGAAGAAATAGAAGTAGGCAAAAGTAGAGTGATCTATGGGAGTAGCTTCAGCTAGGATTCGGGCATGAGCCACACCTTCTGGGAATTCTAAGTTACTGGCCCGAAATTCTGGGAAATACCATTGGAGCCATATTTGGATCATCCATATGGGTTCATTCAAATTAGTTTCAAATGGCTCACCTTGAGTCATTTCAAAAAGAAGATGATAAAGATGAGAAAGAAGAAATGGACATATGGCTACATCATCAAAGTTATGAAGGACTTCTACTAAGGGGATCCATTCAACCTTCACCCCTTTAGATTTATTTGGGAAAACATGCTTGTTGAGCCAGTATAACAGGAAATACATATGTTCCTGATCTTTGTTAGCATGAGAGGAATCTCCACCAAAATTCTCCCGTAACTCTTAAAAGTTACAGAGTTATATTCCAATTGAAGAAAAGAGGCGGAAGAACTAGAGCTTTCAGCGATTGAAGAAGAAGAGGGAACCCAGTCTTGGGTAACATCTACAATCCTGCCCGATGGTCTTAGCCCGAAAACTTGGGCCATATCTAGAACAGTCAGAGACATGGGACCCATGCGAAAATCGAAAGTATTCGTGCCCGAATTCCAGAAAAGAAGAGAAGTAGCAAGCAGTTCGGGCTTGGGAATAATGGTAGTTTTTGAAAGCATTATTAGTTCGTAAATACCATTGTTCATCCACTTCTTCTTGAAGATTGGCTCTAATTCATCAATCCACTGAGTCCAAGATGGGTCATTCATTAGGGGGAAGCCACGGCGGTATGATGACCACTTAGCTAAAGAGATGCCCGACTTAGCCAAGAAAGGATTAGGGGTAAACCAGTTACTCCTCGGCATATTATTTTCTATCACAGCAGGGATGTGAAAAATCCATGCAAGACCCAACGATTGTGCCCCATGGGCTTCAAAGAAAAGTTCAGAGTACAACCTGCTCGAGGGCGATGCAATCCATTGAGTAAACGGCGTAAGGTAGCGATGCCTTCACCAGATTCGTATGATAGTTAGACTTGGCCGGATCCTGAAGCCATTTGATAAGTTTGGAAAAGACATGATGAGAAGATGACAAGGGCAAAAGATATGGAGCAAAGAACAAACGGGAGTCTGAAATTTGGAAGAAATAGAGTATCTGGGCAGAGGGGTACAAGTCCTAAGTAAAGATATAGGTATGAAGGCAACTATTCAATCAATATTGGCTCCTGGAATTCCAGCCTGAATATTAATTGAAGGGGGGCACTGTTTGGGATAAAACTTGGACTTTGGGTTAAAAAGAGGTTAGCCCAAAAGGAGAAAGAAAAGCTCAAAGCCCAGCCGAAGCCCAGAAGAAAGGAAGAGCCTTTTTCCGACTAAGTGCAAATCACTCAAGTCATCTGCTCACCTACTTAGAGGTCAAGTTGTGTAGACCAGCCGGCTAATCAGCCCAAAAGTACTTTACAATGGCAGTACAAGTAAAAAGCTGATGAGTCACTGCCCTTCAGATGCATTCGGGCAGAATCAACATTGCAAACAGCTAAGCCAAAATCGCCTATAAAAGGAGGAAGGAAAATGAGAGACAAGGACACTCAATCAAAAAAAAAAAAAAACACAACCACAAACTCTGATCAAACCAGATTCGCCTTCACAAAGTTGTAGTCAGCCCCCAAGCCTTCATCCCTTTCGGGATCAACCTTCACCAAGTAGTCTTTGTAAAAGCTCTACTACCTTGTTTAAATCTTGATGTAGTATCGATTCTTTCTTGTAAACTCATCTCCCAATCTCCCTTTCTAGTACTCAACCCTTTTGTAAATCACAAAGAGAGGAAGTTGCAAGACGATCAGCCTTGCCCGACCCCTTTGTTTTTGTCTTTTCATTCATAAAGCTAGTAATATGATGTATATTTCCATCTGCATCCCAGTTATTTCTAGCAAGATTATGAGTAAAAGATTTCTAAGTTCTAACCTCTCGGGCAAACAAGATTGATCAATTACAAGTCATTGGTCTCAAGGCATAAACAAGAACTTTATGTGGACTTAACCCATCCACAACAATCCTTGATAACAAGAAGTCCGAAGTTACTTGGGGCGCAAGTAATTAGCCTATTTCTTAGTTTTACTTCTGTTGTATCATAGTTGCTACAGAACGCTTGAGTATAGAATTAATTATGATGGGAAGCCTCAAGGCCTACACCTAAGGCCCGACAAAGGCACCTATTTGAGTTCGTTCTGCTCTGCGGGCTCGGGCGATTAAGGTATAACGGTTGTGATACATGTGTAACAATGAAACAACTAATATATGTTCAAGTATTTGGTTAGTTTTGACTGGAAGCCTCAAAGCCTACACCTAAGGCCCCACAAAGGCACCTTTAATAACTAACTAGGTATCTCGGGCATATACAATCAAACCAAACGTCTGTTTTACATCTGTCATGCTAAAGATGGCAGTGGCACGCCTGAACATTCAAAGTTAATTTTGATTACGAGCCTCAAGGCCTACACCTAAGGTCCCACAAAGGCACCTTTCAGAATTAACTTTGTCCTTCTCTTACAGCCCGCCAATAAGAAGAAGCCCGACAGACGATATCAACCGGCGCCAACCTCTCAGGGAGCTGTGTGCTCGTTGACCAGGAAACGTCCTCACTGGATATTCCTCGAGACGAACAGAATGAGATTGGGCGGCCTATATTCGTTAAGACTCATAAAATTTCTGGTAAAAATATGACCCACGTCCGAAAACGATGTCTTATAAAACCCCAACTGAAATTTTCTGTTAAAAAATAAAACCCAACACCAAAACAAATAAATACATGGCTTCTCTAAGGTGGGTTTCTATTGTTTACTACAACAACATAGTGGCCTCGAACCTTGGGTTTTGTTAAGTTTTATGCTATGATGCTCCTCTAAATGAACAATAAGTATTATAAAGGTTCAAATCAAGCATTATTAAATGAAGTTTACACAATGCAGTCACTAAAGCAACCACTAACCTCTAATAACAAATAAACAGCTCTGCGTAGAAAACAGCAATTAAAACACCAGATGAAACCCACACACTATTCTTATATATACATATACATAGTTCTGTATCATATATATATTTAAATATTTTTAGTAATAATATTCATGTCTCAAAGCTTACACTCGATTTACAAGACAGAGAAAGCCTTATACTTTTTTGCGTATTAAAACACTGGATGAAACCCACACACTAAAATCTGACTATGCGCAAAGCTCATCAGCCATGTAAGGTCACTCACTATACCTCCTATGGCATGTTTACTTGATTGGATTTGGAAAAGTGATGAATAGGAATGAATCTGGTTGTATAAGTATTGAATAAACTACCCTCATATGATATCTGATTTTTCTGTAGTCCGATTCAAGATCAAGTGTCCACCACTCTTGAAGATCATATCGTTAACCAAACTGCTCGGGATTCATATGAAAATGCCGCGAACTTCCTTAATCTTTCAGAGCAAACTATTGGCAGCCTCTGACCTTATCCTCTGACCCTCTTCAATATGAATTGGAAATATTGAACAAAGAAATAGACCATCACATCCACCTCGTGCCTGCCTGCAATATGTCCAAATCATGAAACCGCTCGGGGTCCCATTTAAATTCAGGATCAAGCCTTGACGGACCTTGAAGAAATCACAAGTCCGATTCAAAATCAAGTGTCCACCACCCTTGAATCAAATTCAGCTCCAGATAAGAGGAGTAAGTTCAGACCCTTGGAGGAAACAAGAAAACCCTCCAGCCCAGTTCAAGATTAAGCCTGTGGAAAATCAACCTTTGGAGGCAACCAGAAAACCCTCCAGCCCAGTTCAAGATTAAGCATGTGGAAAATCAACAATTGAGGGAAACTAGAAAATCTTCCAGCCCAATTCAAGATCAAGCCACGACGGCCCTTGGATCAATATCTACATTAAAGGACTTCAAAATGCATTTCCTACACGTGACAAGCACATGTATACGACGCGCCTTGAAGTGGGGGCATTTGTAGACATCGAAATTTCGGTGAAATAAATGTTGACCAATGCATTAAAATTACAACCTCCATTCACTTCACCTACATCATACACTTACTTCACCTACAACCTCCACTCATTTCACCTACATCATACACTTACTTCACCTACATCACCCACTTACTTCACCTACAACCTCCACTCATTTCACCTACATCATACACTTATTTCACCTACATCATACACTTACTTCACCTACAACCTCCACTTATTTCACCTACATCATACAATTACTTCACCTACAACCTCCACTCATTTCACCTACATCACCCACTTACTTCACCCAAAAAAAAAGGATGGTGGTGATCCATTCTCAAAGTCTATAAATAGGCTTCTCCATCAAGGGATCATAAAAAAAAAAACCAATGGACATCACACCAAAACCTTGAAGCTTTGAAACACTAAAGCTCCCAAGCAAATCCCCGGAGGATCAAGAAAGCTCTCTTCGTTCTTCGTCAAATCCTCCTTCAAGATCAAGCCCCAACGGCCCTTGAAGAACTTCCACCAATTCAAGATCAAGCCCTGACATCCCCTTGAAGAAAGCGTCCATTGTTCATCAACTGTTCATCCTAAGATCAAGGCTCGAAGGCCCTGGGATCAACATCACAATCCACAAATCTACACATTACGAAGATCGAATCAGAGGTTAAATTTGTAGAAGAGATTGTAACCCCCAAATCATTAATACAAATATTATTTTGTACACGTGTTCTTGTCTCATTCATTGCAGGAATTTCCGTGTTTACAGGTGTACCATCCAGTGTACCGGTCACACTGAAAAATCTCTCCCAATTATGGAGCAATTCGAATTCGAATACAATTTGAGACTTTAAGGTTGGGGTCCCCTATGTCCAATTTGTGCCCCTAATACACGGTAAGATGAACAACAATTACTGCTTCTCTATGACATATGAGCGTTTTAGCCATATAATGTCATTTTGCTAGGTCAAATACACGTTTAAAGTTTTGAGATAAAGAAGAAAGAACACTCACTACTTCTCTATTCTTAATTTAGAGCTAGGCTTCTCAAGATTAGGCATGTTTGACTGTGCTTTTAAAGTAGCTAAAAGTGTTTTAAGATCGCCAAAAGAGCTTTTAACGACGTTGGCAAAAAATTGACAGTAATTTTGTGAGTTTTATAATAAATAATAAAAACTAGTTGAAATGCTCATAGAATGAAGCACTTGAAGCAGCTGAAGTGCTTTTTAGAAAAAAACACTTGCATTTTTTTTTAAAAATGTTTCCATGTACTTAGGGCCTAATTAGGCTTATTATCTTTGGACATGGATCCTCTCCGGATCCAGTTGTCCTAATCCACCTGGTCAAATCATCTGAACTGTTGAAATTTGATTCAACGGCTAAAGTTATTATAATTTTTCAAGTGGGCCCCTATTTGTAGCCGTTTGATCAAATTTCAACAGCCCGGATGATTTGACTAGATGGATTAGGACAACTGGATCCGGAGAGGATCCATGTCCATTATCTTTGTTGTTATCATCTGCCCCACCTTGAATTTTCTTTGTTAGAGGATCTCCATTATCTTTGTTGTTATCATCTGCCCCACCTTGAATTTTGTTTGGTAGAGGATCCAGGATCCATGTCCATTACCTTTGTTGTTATCATCTGCCCCACCTTGAATTTTCTTTGGTAGAGGATCCAGGATCCGGAGAGGATCCATGTCCATTATCTTTGTTGTTATCATCTGCCCCACCTTGAATTTTCTTTGTTAGAGGATCTCCATTATCTTTGTTGTTATCATCTGCCCCACCTTGAATTTTCTTTGGTAGAGGATCCAGGATCCATGTCCATTATCTTTGTTGTTACCATCACGTGTACCGGTCACACTGAAAAATCTCTCCCAATTATGGAGCAATTCGAATACAATTTGAGACTTTAAGGTTGGGGTCCCCTATGTCCAATTTGTGCCCCTAATACACGACGAGATGAACAACAGTTACTGCTTCTCTAACATATGAGCTTTTTAGCCATATAATGTCATTTTGCTAGGTCAAATACGCATTTTAAGTTTTGAGATAAAGAAGAAAGAACACTCACTACTTCTCTATTCTTAATTTAGAGCTAGGCTTTGCAAGATTAGGCATGTTTGACTGTGCTTTTAAAGTAACTAAAAGTGTCTTAAGATCACCAAAAGAGCTTTTAACGACGTTGGCAAAAAATTGACAGTAATTTTGTGAGTTTTATAATAAAATAATAAAAACTACTTGAAATGCTTATAAAATGAAGCACTTGAAGCAGCTAAAGTGCTTTTTAGAAAAAACACACTTGCATTTTTTTTTAAATGTTTCCATGTACTTGGGGCCTAATTAGGCTTATTATCTTTGTTGTTATCATATGCCCCACCTTGAATTTTCTTTGGTAGATCCAATGAGTGAAGGTCGTCGTTTGTGGGTGGCATATGAGCGACAGTTACTGCTTCTCTATGACATATGAGCGTTTTAGCCATATAATGTCATTTTGCTAGGTCAAATACGTGTTTTTAAGTTTTGAGATAAAGAAGAAAGAATACTCACTACTCTATTCTTAATTTAGAGCCAGGCTTCACAAGATTAAGCATGTTTGACTGTGCTTTTAAAGTAACTAAAAGTGTTTTAAGATCGCCAAAAGAGTTTTAACGACGTTGGGAAAAAATTGACAATAATTTTGTGAGTTCTATAATAAAATAATAGAAACTACTTGAAATGCTCATAGAATGAAGCACTTGAAGCAACTGAAGTGCTTTTTAGAAAAAAACACTTTGCATTTTTTTTAATGTTTCCATGTACTTGGGGCCAAATTGGGCTTATTATCTTTGTTGTTATCATCTGCCCCACCTTGAATTTTCTTTGGTAGATCCAACGAGCGAAGGTTTTCCATGTACTTGAGGCCAAATTGGGCTTATTATCCTTGTTGTTATCATCTGCCCCATCTTGAATTTTCTTTGGTAGATCCAACGAGCGAAGGTTGTCGTTTGTGGGTTCTTTGGTGGAAAATCTCTATTCGACTTCTTGAAGGGGTAGGAAATATTGCATTGTGTGGTTATGCTTGTTTGCCAAATTCTCAGTCGGGATCTTGGAGGGCCCCTCGACTTCTAATGTATGGTTATGGTTGTTTTCTAATGATGCAAAAGCTACTTTTCCATCTAATGAAGCATAATTTTTTAAATGTAGAGACTTAAGATCCTGCTATATATACGAAGACAAAAAGCATTGAGCTGCAGCAAGCCTTCAAACACAATGGCTTATGGCTTCCTTCTCATAATCATCTTATTCACATCCATTATATCTCCAAATATCCACGCATGCAACCAAAATGAACATAGCGCTCTCTTGTCCCTCAACCTCACTCTATCCTCTCCTCCTTTAAATTGGAATTCCATTACTTGTTGTAGTTGGGAAGGCATCACTTGTAATCCGGAAGGTCGGGTCACCCATTTGCTCTTACCCTCGAAGGGGCTCGACGGAGTTATTTTTACCTCGTCATCCTCACTTGCAAACCTCACGCATCTCACCCACTTGAATCTCACGCACAATTCACTTCAGGGTTCACTTGAAAATAAACTCTTTGAGTACTTGAATTCTCTTGAGATTCTTGATTTGAGCTATAACCTTCTTTCTGGAGAGCTACCTTTGTCTCTAACATCCAGCAACATCCGAACACTCGATTTGTCAAGCAATCGCTTCCATGGTCCAATTCCATCTTCGTTCTTCATGCATGCTTGGAAATTGACAAGTTTCAATGTTAGCAACAATGCCTTCTCCAGCAACATCCCATCCTCTGTATGTCTCCATTCTAACCCCTTGGTTAAAGTGTTGGATTTTTCCTCAAACCAATTCAATGGCAACATTTACCGTGGTTTTGGGAGGTGTTCCGAACTGCAAATTTTTCGTGCTAGTCACAATAGTCTCTCAGGGCCACTTCCAGAAGATATCTATAATGCCACCAAACTCGAAGAGGTTGCAGTACCTCTGAATTCTCTATATGGAGGCATAAGTGATAGAATTGTCAACCTCACCAACCTCGCAATCCTTGACCTCTCCTTCAATCAACTGAGCGAAGTACTCCCTCTCTGTTTGGGGAAGCTCTCCAGGTTAAAAATCATAGCCCTAGATTTCAACGACCTACAAGGTCTGTTGCCCCAATCTTTGATGAATTGTACCAACCTTGTAGAACTACGTTTGGGACGAAATAACTTGGAAGGAGACATTACCAAGCTTAATTTCTCCAAACTTGTTCAACTGACTAAACTTGACCTGAGTGTGAACGAGTTCACTGGTAAGTTGCCAATGAGCCTTTACTCATGTAGATCCCTGAAAGCAATTCGATTAGGTCCGAACAATCTAGAGGGACAAATACAACCTGAGATTCTTTCGTTACACTCTCTGTCCTTCCTCTCTCTTAGTGGCAACCGATTGGAAAATGTCATGGGAGCAATGAAGATACTGATGCATTGCAAAAGTCTTCGAGCACTCCTCCTTTCGGGTGCCTTTAACGGTGAAGAAATGCCATCTGACGATGACATGGTTGGTTATGATGGATTTCAAAATCTTCGAATTTTGAGCTTGTCGGATTGTGATCTCACCGGTCAACTACCTGCATGGTTAGCAAAGCTAAAGAATCTAGAGATCTTGGATCTGGGAGCTAACAAAATCGCAGGGACAATTCCTAGCTGGTTGGGGACTGATCTACCAAGGCTTTTTCATATAAGCTTGGGAATAAACCTTATTTCAGGTGAATTTCCAAAAGAACTTTGTAGAGTACCGGCGTTGGTACATCAACCTGTTGCAGCTCAAGAAGACCATTATGAACTCGAATTGCCAATCTACAGTAACAACTCCGCCACGGTACTACATGCCTATAGCAGATTGTCTAACTTTCCTGCATCGATAAATCTTTCTTCCAACAACATTACCGGTAATATACCGCCTGAGATCGGCCAACTGCAGCTTCTCCAACGGTTGTATCTAGACGACAACAACTTCTCCGGCAACATTCCAGACCAAATGTCTAACCTTAAGAACTTAGAAGCTTTGGATCTCTCCAAGAATCACTTGTCCGGAAAAATCCCATCGTCTCTGGCGAGCCTTAATTTCTTGAAGAGCTTTGTTGTCTCGTACAATAATCTCGAAGGTCCAATCCCAACAAGCACTCAGCTCCAAAGCTTTGAAGCTTCTGCATTTGAGGGGAATCCAAAACTTTGCGGTGCACCGCTTCCAAACGAGTGTCGCATTGATGCGCATGATAAGAATAACCGAGATGATGAGGACGATGGGCATCAACTACCGTGGTTCTATATTTTCGCTGCGTTCGGGTTTATTTTCGGATTCTGGGGAGTATGTGGTTCTTTGATCATAAAGAAGACATGGAGATATGCATACTTTCAGTTCACAGACAATGTACAAGATAGGCTCTATGTCATGTTAGCAGTGCGCATGAATAGGATGAAACGATGGCTTAGCTAAATAGAGTTATTTGTTTTTTCTCGGTTGCATTTGAGGGTTTCGAAAATAAACCTCTGTTATGTATTTTATTTTATAATAAACATCCCTATGCTGTTGAAGTTATTGCTTTGTAAATGACTCGTAAATCGTAATTTGCAAATCCCTCACCCCAAACATAGCCAAAAGAAGTCAAAAATTTGATTCAGGGACCAAACTGAGAATCGGGTTACCAAATTGACAACGTAACATGAACGTTTTCTAGCAAAATAACATCATCACCAAAATATGCAAAAACCAATGTGAGAGCATAGCATGCAAAAACAATCTAGGAAAGAATAGCAACACATAATCTTCACAGAGGACTGCAAATTAACATGTTCCATTTAACAAGGATCCCCATGCAGTCTGCTTTCTGTCAATATGTGCACTACCTGAAAGAATTCATGCTGCGCACCAAAGTAAAGACGCGATAGTAAAGACACGACTAATCGCATAAGATATGACCTTGAAAGTGTAATCATATTCCGATAAAAGGCAACCAGGTTCCGACCACAGCAATATGCCAAACGAAATATCATTCAAGACCAGAAACATTGAAACCTACAGCACATCTCGAGCAACCTCCTCGTTTATCTACAACATGCCTACAAGACTCATCATACCGCAACTAGCCTCAAGCTTAGTAACAGTTTGGACCAGGATTGACTCCAGCATCCCTGTCTGGCGTGTAGTTATTCTGGTATTGTCCAGGATCATTCCATCCTGCATTAGAAGGTGGAGCCATGTTGTTTGGTGGCACCCCTCCCAGGTTATTGGGAGGCATCTGATTGTAGTTGTTGGGCGGCATCTGATTGTAGCTGTTGGGAGGCGCCTGATTATGGCTGTTCGGTGGCCCAGAATTCCAGTTGTTGCTTGGCTGGGGATTATTGTAGTTGTTTGGTGGACCCATGTTGGGAGGCGGCATTGGAGCCCTGTTCGGGGGTGGAGGACCCATGTTGGGAGGTTGCATTGGAGCCCTGTTGGGGGGTGGAGGACCCATGTTGGGAGACATTGGACCCCTGTTGGGGGGTGGAGGACCCATGTTGGTAGGTCCAGGTCCCGAATTTGGCCCAGCTTGATTAGGCATAGGAGATGGACCCGTATTCTGAAAATCACGATTCTGCATATTTTCCCTTCTCCTTTCAAAGTTCCTTGATCTGTCAAATTTACGAGGTCTGTCATTACGCCTGTTTCTCTCATTTGCTCGACTATTGTTTCTTATCCATTCCTCATGGTACTTGGGATCATGTGCCACTGCTTGGCCATTAATAAAAGGTTCACCTGCCAAAACAAACAAGAAAGCAAACAAATCATGAATAAAAGAATTTTCCTGGTTAACTTAGTTGAAAACAACGTAGAAAAAGCTATACAATGTAGAGAAAATACACGCTGTTTAATATTACTATAACACTCGTTACCCGGACCACAATTCTTGGGAGTACAGAAATTTTGAAATGAAAATCACCATGGATCATTTTTTCGGATGCAACCAACACACGGAACTGGTTAGTTCAAAATTATGATATTTTACATGAAAACTCTGTACACAATGTTGACTAGGGTTGCAGAAAGCCTTCAACAGGGGTTTTTAGCACTGCTACAACATCAACTGACTAATAACTTTCATCTGTAACATTCTAGAGCCTCAAACTATCCTTTGTCAGAAAAAAATAAGAAATAAATCTAAAATCAAAATATCATCAGACTGCCAGAGCAATTACGGAATGGGACTTATGACTTAAATGAATCAATTGCTATAAATAATTTGTTTTCTTTGAAATTCAACCTGAAGAAACAAGCATATTTGTACCTCCATAATCTCTGTTCTTCACATCCAAGTAGGAATCAGGAAGTACCCAACGGACTCCAGGCAACTCTGCAAGAATTTTACAAATACACACACACATATATGAGAACCCAGACACAAGAAAATAATAAAATCCCAACTTAGAAGCAGAATCCCCTCTGATTTTGAGTGAAACCTCTTCAGATACAAGCGCCCCAAACGAATAATAGCACCTAGTTGAAACTGAGTAGATCTTCATTCTTGCTTCTTCCTCACTGCAGTTCAGCCGAATGCGTACAAGCAATGTAAACTTGGTTATATAAATTTTCATTACAAAATATAAATCACAGGAAACACAAACAATGGGAATACAGTACAATCCTATGTGCTTTTTGAAATGTGAAAGCCATGAATCTTACAAAAACTTTAGTCTGTAAAAAAAAGTGATCAAGACCATGCTATAAGAAACATGATTAAGACCATACTATTTAAGAGATCATTAAGACCCTGCCACAAAGTGGGGTTATAGTTTAGATTTTGAATATCAAGTTTTGCTTTTGTTAGAACTTCAAAACATATAACCCAACATTAAGAATTGCACCCCCAAATTTCGGCTGAAATATACAGAACAAAAGAAATTTAGTGAAACACACACATTTATGTGATATAAAAAAAATAAAGTCAAAAACCCTACAAAAATGATATAAAGGCCAATTGCAATTACAAAATCATTTCCTATCTTACTACAGCTATAGTGATCCCAAAGTCAGACCATAACAAAATAGCTGCATACAACAGAAAGCCATTAACTTTTACAGCACACAGTATCAAGAAAATGTTCATATATTATGTTATACACCATAATCGAGTCGGTGTAGAACATAAATAAACTAATATCCTACAACAAGATAAATGCCAGAGAGTAGCATGTGCATACAACCCTCCCCTAATAGAGAAACAACCTCTTGTATTTTCTCAAACAAAAGTTTCCTGGTGCAATACAAATCAACTTAACCCAAAATTCTACTGTAATCAAGAGCGAAAAAGAGAAAATTAAAAAGCTACAACTTTGAAAAAACAAATACAGATATAAATTGAAAATGAATTAAAGAAACAATTACACTATAAACACAGACATATAAATTCTAAAACTCCATTTCCAATTCTGATTTCTCATAATCCAAAGACGTTAAAAGTAAGAAAAATGATTAAATTAGACAGAAATTAATAGCAGGTATTACCTTCCGACGACGGTAGCTAGGGTTTTGATGTAGCTATTTATGACCTCATCCCTAGTGATATCACCCTGAGGGGCCTCCATGACAACCAACCAGTGCTCGAAGTCACACCCATCGAGAAGGATCGTCTCCTTGGGAGGCCGGTTCGACCAGTTAGGGTTCGGGTCCTTGAGCGACGACGTCATTGATCTGGTCGACAAGCACCGGACGATTGCAGGGGAGATCCTGCCGGCCGAGGCCATGACTCTGGCAAGAGGGTGGAGGAGAGAGAGCGAAGAAGAATGAGATTGAATGTTATGATCTCACATCGACTACACTTATGGGAGTGTAGGGGTTCTTAAGTCCTTGGGTCCTCCCACCTATTGGACTAGTTTTTTGGGTTGGGCTCTTCCTTTGGGCTTGAGTACCTAACATTGGTATCAGAGCCTAGGTGCCCGACGCTATGGGTCTTGGTGACGTGACGCCGCCTCGTGATTACCGCCATGGGAGTATGGGCTCCAAGGGACTTGGTGACGAGGGACTGGGCGACGTGGCGTCGGGTCTTCCGAAGGGTGGTGTAATGTTATGATCCCACATCGACTACACCTATGGGAGTGTAGGGTTCTTAAGTCCTTGGGGTCCTCCCACCTATTGGACTAGTCTTTTGGGTTGGGCTCTTCCTTTGAGCTTGAGTACCTAACATTGGGCGGCCTATATTTGTTAAGACTCATAAAAATTCTGGTAAAAATATGACCCACGTCCGAAAACGATGTCTGTTCACCTGATATTATAAAACCCCAACTGAAATTTTCTTTTAAAAAATTAAACCCAACACCAAAACAAATAAAATATGGCTTCTCTAAGGTGGGTTTCTAGTGTTTACTACAACAACGTAGTGGCCTCGAACCTTGGGTTTTGTTAAGTTTTATGCTATGATGCTCCTCTAAATGAACAATAAGTATTATAAAGGTTCAAATCAAGCATCATTAAATGAAGTTTACACAATGCAGTCACTTAAGCAACCACTAACCTCCAATAACAAATAAACAGCTCTGCGTAGAAAACAGCAATTAGCTCATGTATATATTCTTATATATACATATACATAGTTCTGTATCATATATATATATTTAAATATTTTTAGTAATAATATTCATGTCTCAAAGCTTACACTCGATTTACAAGACAGAGAAAGTCCTATACTTTTTTGCGTATTAAAACACTGGATGAAATCCACACACTAAAATCTGACCATGTGCAAAGCTCATCAGCCATGTAAGGTCACTCACTATACCTCCTATGGCATGTTTACTTGATTGGATTTGGAAAAGTGATGAATAGGAATGAATCTGGTTGTATAAGTATTGAATAAACTACCCTTATGTGATATCTGATTTTACCGTAAGACCCACTACTTTTTTTATTCCGTATGTCTTAGGCTCTTAGCAAACACAGAAAACATCACGTATTGGAGTGATACCCACACATTACATAACCATTTCTACTAATGTCATTAGTTTTGCACTCTATCACTTGAAGTTATGATAAGCTGCTCAATCAATCCCATCAAATTCCCAACAAGAAACCATACACAAATACATAAAATAGAATAAAAGTCCCAAAAAAGATATTTGAATTCCTTCTCAAGTATTAAGTTTCCACCCACATTGATCGAAGGGGAAAAATGCACACAATTCCATCCGCACTCACCAAACAGAAAAGAGGCTTCACCATGTAAACTGGAGAAGCATCTTGTAATGATTAAAGATTCTAATATCCATACTACTCCACAATTAAGGACTAAAAAAGTAAAGTAACACTTAATCGCCTCTCAATCAACAATAGCAAAGGGAATTCATGCAGAAGCACGAACAGAGACGCGAAGTATCCTAGGCACACATGTAAACAAAGGAAAAAACAAATGCAATACACAATTAGTCCAAGGCACAAATTTTGTAAAGAAAGCCAAAACAAGAAGCAGCAACCATACACAAGTATTCTAACCAGGCACCAAGAAATTCAACCAACACCACCAAGCTATACACATAATAGCAAAGGATAAAATAATGAAAATACCTCAGAAATAAGGTGGCACATTTGGGTACATGCCACCTTGAGGAACCCTTGGATGGGGGGATGTCCCAGCTTGCTGGTGGTGCTGAATCTAATAGGCCGACAGGCTGTAGTGGCCGCCCTCTGGATACCTACCGGATGGTAACCCACCCGAACTCGGAGGCAGTCCATACAAAGACGACCCAGTACCCACACCCGGACCACCACCAGCCGACCCCGCACCACCGAGTCCAACACCTAAACCACCAGCACCACCTAAACCATAACCCCCAGGGCCACCACATTTACCGTAAGGCCCACCCAACCCCCCATATCCGCCACCACTACCCAAACCCGAATTCACCTGGTTTCTGATACCAGACAACCCAGGCCCACTCAATGGATGGTGACCCAACGGAGGCTGCCCCTGAAGCCCACTGGTATACCCACCATAAGAACCAATTCCACCTGGGATGCCGTCCTGTCCAGCAAGCGAAGACGGTGGTGCCTTCCCCATCCCATCACCGTGCGTATTGGACCCACTCCCGGGTCCTTGACCCTGACCTGGCCCGTCCGACTTGCCCTTTTTCCCGTCAATCGCCAATTTACAGGTCAATTGCCTCCCCTCGATGTTCTTCACAGGATCGACGAGCGCCGCCTGAGCCCCCTCCGGAGTCTTATACACAAACAGCGCATACCCCTTGCACATCCCAGTCTGCTTATCAAAGCCTAGCGGCCCCTCCTCTATCTCCCAGTACAGGGCAAAATGGGCCAAGAGCTTATCCGACGGCATGTCGTAAGGAACATTGGCCACATATATCTTCCGCAACGATACGTCGGCGACGTTGTTGGAGTTCGAATTCCCCGCGGAGGCGAGCTGCGTGACGGTCATGCGGCCGTCGATCTTCTTGCTCGGTTCTTTCAGGGCCATGAGAGCGCCGTCGACGTGGCGGAACGTGACATTTGAGGGTTTGTCGAGGATGACATTTGAGGGTTTCTAACATAAAGCTATGATATGCATTTTATTTCATAATAAACGTCCCTACTGATATAATAGAAATGCCACATGACATTATTCTAGTGGTTGAGTTTGTTAACGTAGTTGGAAGGATATTATTGTAATTAGGATATATGGCTATATAAGGAATTGAATAGCTATGATTTTCTTAAGTTCGGTTGTATACATTTTCTCTAATCAATCAATACAATCTCTCTTGTTTCTCTCTATCATCTTCATCTTTCTCTGTACCAATTCTTCATCTTTTGCAACGTAGTTAATACCTATGTTATCAAAATTATTGCTTTGTAAATGACTCGTAAATCTTGATTTGCAAGTCCCTCTAAAAAAAAATAGCAACAAATAATCTTCACAGAAGACTGCAAATTAACATGTTCCATGTAACGAGGATCATCATGCATTCTGCTTTCTGTCAATATGTGCACTACCTGAAAAAGCTCATACTGCGTACCAAAGTAAAGACACGACTAATCGCATAAGGACCTTGAAAATGTAAATCATATTTGGATAAAAGGCAACCACAGCAATATGCCAAATGAAGCATCATTCAAGACCTGAAACATTAAAACCTACGGCCCATCTCGAGCAACCTCGTTGCTTATCTACAACTGCTTACAAGACTCATCATACCATACCTAGTCTCAAGCATAGAAACGGTTTGGACTAGGATTGACTCCAGGGCCATTCCATCCTGCATTAGCAGGCGGAGCCATGTTGTTTGTGGTAGAATTTGAGATTGGAAATTATGGGAAATTTTTTATACGAGACAGCATTTTGTATGATGCCCAGAGCTCTTGCATCTTTGACAGCATTCTTCCTCATCAGCTTCTTTTCATCAACTGAGAAATCTCCTTCCTTCTACTCTGAGATTTCAAACCCAATTTCAACCATATTCCAAAGTTCTTGAGAACGGAAAATGGTTATGTGGGAGAAGCCACTCACATTGGGCAGAACACAGAGAATTGGAGCTATTTACCTATTTTGTCTCCCTTGGTTGCCTTTGTATCCTTCCCCAGACTTCACTGTTTGGGAGCCCCACGCATCAGTGCTGTCATGGGTGAAAATTGTGATATTATCAACATCCGTCATTCTTTCCTCGACATAAATGCATACGAGAAGCAAAGTTTAAGCAAGGAGGTTCCATCAGTTAATGACAGTGAGTCTCCGATGAGTATTAGGAAGGAAGAAAAGGAGAGACACAGACGGAAAATAATAGGACAAGCCAACAAAGGGAGGATACCATGGAACAAAGGCAGGAAACATAGTTCAGATACATAGAAACTGAGAGTAAATGTTTGTTGGATTTTAAACCTTCATAGTTTGGTTGAATCTGAAGTTTTGATCTTTCATATAATGCTAAGACTTGTGAGCGACTCAAGCAGAGAACGATACAAGCGTTAAAAGACCTCAAGGGTGAAGTCATTATGATTCAATAAGTTTTATGATATTTTCTTCGGATATTTATGCTTTTGAATCAGCATATAAGCTTCAATCAGCTATTTTTCTTTGGATAATTGCAATTTCATTGACATTCAATCTTTTCAGTTTAGAAAGAAGATGTCTGAGCATCCCCGTCCTCATAGGTACTAAGTCTTTGTCACATGTACTCGTATGAAACATAAGAACTTCATAAATTAGATGGGTTGTCTCGTTATAATATCTAGCAACATTCTCCCTTACTTTCTCATGTCAACCTTCTCACTTCCACTCATGCTACATGTATTCCACTAGCACGCGAACATAAGAGCCATAAGAGCAAAGAAAGCAGGACAAGCTAAAGCAAAAACGGTGGCAAGGCTTGATTGCGAAGAAGATGGAGTAATTAATGAAGATAATGAAGATGGAGCAAGAAACTTTGTATGTAGCTACGCGTGATGTAAAAAAGGGCTTTCACACCCGCAAGGCATGAAGAAGAAGTATGGATTGTTTTTGTAGTAAAGATGTCCTTACGTGTATGCATAGATGTGAAAGGGAAAGAAGAAAAAAAACCTGAATGCAGCACGGAGCGCCCCGTGATGTAAAAAAGGCATTTCGCACGCGCAAAGCTCATGCAGAAAGGCTAGTCTCTAATATTACAAAACGAGAATACTACTTTGGTGTCTTAAGACTTCACCAAAATGTTTTGGACTAAAACACCCCTAAAACAAAAAAATCTAAAACTTATAGAATTTGATACATATATTTTGTCAGAAAAATTAAAATTTGTTAATAAAAGATAATAAAGAGAGAAAAGGGAGAAATCAAACTCCTCCTCCATTTTAGAAGAGAGATAATAAGAAAATAAAAAACCAACGTGGGAAGAGGGGTAGAGAAAAAGTCAGAAAATTATCTTCCTATTTTAAAAAATAAGAGATAATTATCCTCATAAATTAAGCGGTTATAATTTTAACACGTTGAAAAGAAAAAAAATTACCGTTCAAATTTGAAACTACAATTAGCAGTTACAATTGGTTTTATTCCTTTTCCCGCAAAAACTAAGGTATGTTACTTTGATGTTTGATTTATTTTTAATTTCCCTTCTTATCATTAACTCCAGATTTGATCAAATATATAGGGTGATTGGTGAACCCCCAGTGAATGATGCATTTTCAATACATGAGTTGGTGGTTTCATAGGAAAAATACGGAAGAAGGGCAACAAATAGTTCCATTCTTTTGGGTAACTTCATTTAATTATTTTTCCTCTTGTCCATGAATTAATTTTAATTAATTTACTATAAATGTTCACTTATGGTTTCTGGGAAAATAAAAGTTTGAACTTTTTTATTTGTGTAATCAGTTTTGAAGTTTTTCACATGGAAAATATGGAAGACGGAAGAGAAACAGCGGGAGAAGAGGGAATCAAAATAGTTTTGAGTCATCCTTTTCTATTTTGGGTAACATAGTTTCATCCCTTTTCATTTTTCCTTCCGTCCATGATTTTGATTTTAACTAATATAAACAAAATGTTCATTTTTTGTTTGTTGGTAATTAAAGTTTGAACCTTTTCTATTTGTTATAAACTTTTAAAAATTGGGTTCATGTTTTGTATTTGTTATAAGCAAGAAGAAGGAACCAAATGTCTTATCTACACATTTGTCTTATTTAATTTGTTCAATTCTATTGGTTCCTTTAATTTAGTATGATCTATTTGGAGTTTAATTATGTCAATTTGTTCATTTATTTTGGATTAATTATTTTTACCTGACTAATTGTTGGATTGGTTGGTTTTTGATATGGTAAGGTGTTGCAGTTCTTTGTCGATTAACTTCATACCTAATCAGTTCATGATAAGAAAACATGGGATCCTCACAAGGCATAACATGACCAGGGTTGTCTGTTCATGTATAAACGATGCAATCTGGTAAATTACATATTTATGTTTGTCGCTTCATCAAATTCTCTGTTAAGTCAGTATTTTCATTTTCTTTGTTTCTTTGAATGTGTAGAAGGATAAAGATTTGAATGATAATATTCCGTATAAAATGGCACATCTTGGTGGTTGGGAAATCGAGAAGCAGGAACTAATAAGCCAACTTCACACCTATTGCACTTCCAAGGTTGATTTTCTTAGGGATTGATATAAACAATTAACGAGTTTTTGGATTATTTAATTTAATTAACTAAGAACTACACTAATTTGACAAAACTAAATACATGACATAAACAAATATCTAAAATGAGAATTGGCTTATAGAAATTGTGTACCAACTAAACAAAATAAGTAAACGTAGAAACTCAAGATAGTAGAAATAATTGAAGAAAATTAGATTGACAAAGCACTAGAGTTTGACTTTTACCAACAACACATGCCTTGAAGGTTGGATTTTCCTTGTATAGTTTTACTCGTAACATTAGCCTAAAGTAGGGGGTGGCATTGTGGATGCCATCAATTCTTCGCCACTCGATTTCATTCTATTTACAACAATACCAGCCAAATGCTGGGTTGGGAGGGTAATTCTCAAAAGTTCAGAGGGTAATTTTGTCCGTATGATTTAGCACGGAGCCATTCGAATTCATGTTATTTACAACAAAACCATCAGATCTGGCTGGGTTGGGAAGGTAATTCTTAAAAGTTAGGGGGTAATTGTGTCCGTAGGTTTGAGCCGAATTTTACTTTACGGCATTACCTCTCGGCTCACACCAGTCTCCAATGGCAGAAGTCCTTTTCGAAACCCAACCCCTTCGAGACCAAATCACCAAAACCCGGCAGAGCTGACTCCAATCACAACCATGAGACGGCGGCGAGGGCGAATAAGAAATAGAATAAATTAGGCCCGAACGCTGTCGCCATGAAGCACCAGGTCCCCCTAAAACACAACCCGTTCGAGACCATTTGGTCCCGGAGGAAATTCGACATTCTCGGCAAAAGGCGCAAAGGCGAAGAGCGCCGAGTTGGCCTCTCCCGCTCTCGCGAGAAATTTTTGGAGGTGACGGGAAAGGTACTGAATTGCGTCACTTCCTTTGTGAATTTACTTGAAATTTTGTAATTTTATTGATTTATTTATGTTTTGGTGGCTCAGAGGAAGAACACGTTGCTGAAGGAGTACGAGCAGAGCAATAAAGCTTCGGTCTTTGTCGATAAACGAATTGGGGAGCACAATGACGAGCTCAATGAGTTCGATAAGGCCATTCGGCGTGCGCAGCGCGAGCATCAAGTAAGCTCATTTTCTGAAATTTTGCCCATTGTTTGGGGTCAGCTTTGTTTTCTGTTTGGTTCCCAGGAAAATATAGGGAAATAGTAAACAGTTGTAGTTCATCGCACAAAGCTTACCTCATTAAAATGTGCATATCTAACACATGATATCTAAATTTCCTTTCTTTTTGTCAAGCTTTCTACGCAACTATAAACTCTATTTCAGAACTATATTCAGTTTAATTTATGGAATCATGGGTAATTTATTAATGTGTTTTGTTTCTCATTTTGTTTTCTTTTTTTTTCCCTTCATTTTCATGAATAATTAAAGACGAACAAGAAAAGCAAATATAACTTACCAGATGGAGAAGAAGATGACTTTGAATTTCAAAGTCTTGGTGCATTATCTGAAAGGGATGATTTTGAGGATGATGTGCTGCCTGCTGATGACGACGATGGCACAGAAACCACTCAAACTAAGAGTATGTGTAGAGAGACTTCTATCTGTGTTGTTTGTTTATCAGACATGGCGTCAAAGTTATCTTTGCCAATCACTTGGTAATCCACGACTTGAATCAATTGACTATTTTTCTCAATTTTTTTACTTTTTGTTGAATCTGGGTTTTATTTTTCAGTGATCAAATATCTGGATTTGTTTTGGTTTGTGAGATTTGTGTGTTTTGAATCGATTAGATTTTTTTTACTGCATTTGTATTTTGGTTTTTGTTTTGTGGTGAAAGTTACCGGTTCGACATGCCTCCATGGTCAATTTGATTTGTATAAGTTTGACTGATAAGGATTGTGATGGATTTGCTGCTTCATCTGTGTTGATAAATTTGAAGATCCCCATTTTGTTTTACTAATCTATACGTTTTTAGTTACCAGTTATTTTGAGAATATATACTGCTTTCAGTATTGTTGTTTCATCTTAGGATCGTGTCTGGTAATTCATATGGCTCATTGTTTCTTAACAGTGATTGTTTGTTGTTAGTGATAACACAATATGTTACCCTACCAGTTGATTGACTCCTAGGATTGATCCCTTGAAACCATTGAAGGATCAGTATAAATTGATTGTTTTTTATGTTGCTGATTTATGGTTAGAGTTTGGCATGGTTTTATTTCTGACTTTGGGGGTTGGTTTAGTTAAAAATATTTGGTTTGTGTGTAGCTAAGTTACAGGAGATGGGAGAGATGATAGTGGAAATCCTTTTGATTGTGGTAAGCCTTTCTTTCTCTCTCCAGATTTTTTCCTTTATTGTGGAATGATTTCATATCATCTGCGCACATTGAGATTGTTCTGTAGACACAGAACTCTTTTTTTTTTTGCATGCTGTGTTTGCTTTGTACTTTCGGCCAACGTTTTGATTATGAAATGAAAGATTATGCCTTGGTCCAGTTATTTTTTTTTAATTCGACCTTTTATGTAGACACTGGGTTGCGAATTATATGCTGTTTGCGAAATTGCAGATTGATGCTTTAGTTTCTTTGTATTGGAAGGTGAAAGTTGGGAACTTGAGTTGAGTTGAGGCTAGAAAGAAAGGCTCGGGACTTATCATATACTTTTTGTTTGCATTCGAAATGAGTTTGAATGTAAGGTTTAGGGTACTAGTTTTCAGAAAAACTGAGTAATCGTACTGATAGATTGGAGGTGTTCTTTAAGAAGTATCTGGCTGAGACGGTCATTTAGTTTGTAATGTACTCATTCGTTCTTGGTGTTGATTTGTTAAGTACACGTCCTTAATATCTACCAATTTTAATCATGTGCATCTGAATTTTCGAGATACATCCTCCGAATCCATAATTTGCACACAAGGGTTGACGGGTTGGAGGGAGAGGATCGCTGGGATTTTTTGACTCTGGTGCGGGTGGGTCGCCAAAGTAGTTAAGGCTGGTGCATTCAAGTCATGCAGCAACGCAGGGGCATCTTACTAGTTCAAGCTAAAACGCATACCATGACATGCAATTCATCCATGACATTTGGATTAAATATAAACATGAGTGATTCATTAATATTGGTGAAAATCCTTTTGGTAAACCATGTAATCCTTAAGAGAATGAATGATATGTACGTTAGGAGAAATTACAATCCTCACTCACAAGAAGTATAACCAATTTTAAAGTGACATTGTTCAAATTTGCATCCGATGACTTTTGTAAGCATCCTAATGGTGATCAAGCATCAAGGCACATGTTTAATTCAGTGATTGAAAATATCAAAGCAAACATGTAACAACACTTCAGCAATTAAAAGAGAAATCTACGTATTCATGTTGAGGCTTATGACCTCACTCTAGCGAAAGGAAATTAGTTACACATACTTGTATTAATACATAAGAAATTATCCATGAAAAATCAAAGAAAGAAGACACCCTTTTTAAATTAGTTACACATACTTGTATTAATACATAAGAAATTATCCATGAAAAATCAAAGAAAGAAGACACCATTTTTTACAAGACAAGCTCTCCGTTCCTTTGCTCTCCTCTGCTCCTGACTTCCTCTCCTCTGCCTTTCAATGCTGTTCACTTCTTTCCTCTGCCTTTCCTCTGCCTTTTGCCCAAGCAACTGTAAAGTTGCCTACCAAAACCCAATAATCCCCATTCCCTTTCTTTTCCACCATCTTTTCTTTCCTCTTTCCATAATGCCGTGTGTTCCCTCCACACTTTTACTTTATTTTATTTTTTCTTCACTTTCTTTCCCACTTCCGTGTGTGCTCCTCCCTTCCGTCCGTTCCTCTGCCTTTTTTTTAAGAATTGTATTATAAAAATAAGACTTACTATTTGATCCACCACAAAGACAAGACTTTGGTTTGAAATCTTCTTTTCACAACATAATGTTGTCCTCCATCATTTTCATTGTCCCCAAACTTATCTTTTTGGTCAGATAGAACCAAATGCTACATTATTAAAATGTGCAGATGCAATTATTAATCTCTACTCCAACTAGATTCCGCTAGATTTGACTTTTTGAAGCCCATTTCCTGTGGGAGGACTACGACAGACGTATGCTTGATATGATTATCTTCAGCTAAGCTAAAAAATTCCACCGTTTGCATACTTTTCCACCAAACTCCGGCCCCGTTTGGGATTGAGGTGATTTTAAAAAAAGCCACTGTGAAAAAAAGCTGAGGGTCATTTTTGTGTTTGGTAAACTGAAAAAAAAGGGCTTATTTTGGAAGCTACTGTGAGAATAAGCTGAAAATCAAAGGAAAAGCTGAAGCTGCTATTTGCTGCTTTGAAAAAAAACCAGTTTTTTCAAAGTACACGGAGCTACAGTGCTCCTTTAATGAAAAGACACACTATCATCCTGATTTTTTTTCCAAAAGTACTTTCACAAAAAAGTTTACCAAACACTCTACTGGCTTTATTTCACAGCCGCTTATTCTCACAGCACAGCCGCTTATTCTCACAGCAGCTTTTTTTCAAAGCACAGCAATACCAAACCAGCCCTCCATCATGCTGCTCCTAGAAACACAAAATGGCAAAAGTATCACAAACACTTAAAACTTCCAACTAAACTAGACAAGAAAACAAATATAAAAGGATGAAATATATAGTATAAAAATTGGTTCATCACGGTACCATAGTACCACTTGCCCATCTTCAAGGGGCTGTCTTAATTACGGTTAGTAACTATTGCTGTGTAAATACAGCATCTTAATGGACATTGCAAGTATGATGGTCAGATATATAACTCAGTGGTGGAGAAAAATGAGTAACGTCCAATCTTCCAAGAAAAATCATTTCAGCAGGGAAATAACGTAGAGCGTGGAATTTAATTCATATGAAAAATACAGATGCATGACATTTAATTAGCGGAGCAAATTATGGAGCAATTCGAATACAGTTTGAGACTTTAAGGTTGGGGTCCCCTATGTCAAATTTGTCCCCCGAATGCACGGTGAGATGAACAACAGTTACTACTTCTATATGACATATGAGCGATTTAGCCGTATAATGTCATTTTGTTAGGTCAAATACGCGTTTTAAGTTTTGAGATAAAGAAGAAAGAACACTCACTACTTCTCTATTCTTAATTTAAAGCTAGGCTTCCCAAGATTAGGCATGTTTGACTGTGCTTTTAAAGTAACTAAAAGTGTTTAAGATCACCAAAAGAGCTTTTAACGAAGTTAGCAAAAAATTGACAGTAATTTAGCGAGTTTTATAATAAAATAATAAGAACTACTTGAAATGCTCATAGAATGAAGCACTTGAAGCAGCTGAACTGCTTTTTAGAAGAAAAAAACACTTGCGTTGTTTGCGGGTTCTTTAGTGGAGAATCTCTATTCGACGTCTTGAAGGGGTTGGAAATATTGCATTCTTGTTTTCCAAATTCTCAGTCGGGATCTTGGAGGACCCCTCGACTTCTAAGGTGTGATTATGGTTGTTTTCCAATGTTGCAAAAGCTGCTTTTCCATCTAATGAAGCATAATTTTTTAAATGTAGAGACTCGAGATCCTGCTATATATACGAAGACAAAAAGCATTGAGCTGCAGCAAGCCTTCAAACACAATGGCTCATGGCTTCCTTCTCATAATCATCTTATTCACGTCCATTATATCTCCAAATATCCACGCATGCAACCAAAATGAACATAGCGCTCTCTTGTCCTTCAACCTCACTCTATCCTCTCTTCCTTTAAATTGGACTTCCATTAACTGTTGTAGTTGGGAAGGCATCACTTGTAATCCGGAAGGTCGGGTCACCCATTTGCTCTTACCCTCGAAGGGGCTCGACGGAGTTATTTTTACCTCGTCATCCTCACTTGGAAACCTCACGCATCTCACCAACTTGAATCTCACCCACAATTCACTTCAGGGTTCACTTGAAAATAAACTCTTTGAGTCCTTGAATTCTCTTGAGATTCTTGATTTGAGCTATAACCTTCTTTCTGGAGAGCTACCTTTGTCTCTAACATCCAGCAACATCCGTACACTCGATTTGTCAAGCAATCGCTTCCATGGTCCAATTCCATCTTCGTTCTTCATGCATGCTTGGAAATTGACAAGTTTCAACGTCAGCAACAATGCCTTCTCCAAGTACATCCCATCCTCTATATGTCTACATTCTAACCCCTTGATTAGAGTGTTAGATTTTTCCTCAAACCAATTCGGTGGCAACATTAACCGTGGTTTTGGGAGGTGTTCCGAGCTGCAAATTTTTCGTGCTGGTCACAATAATCTCTCAGGCCTACTTCCAGAAGATATCTACAATGCTACCAAACTCGAAGAAGTTGCGGTACCTCTAAATTCACTATATGGAGGCATTAGTGATAAAATTGTCAACCTTACCAACCTCGCAATCCTTGACCTCTCCTTCAATCAACTGAGCGGAGCACTCCCTCTCCGTTTGGGTAAGCTCTCCAGGTTAAAAATCATAATCCTCGATTTCAACGACCTACGAGGTCCGTTGCCCCAATCTTTGATGAATTGCACCAGCCTTGTAGAACTACGTTTGGGACGAAATAACTTGGAAGGAGACATTACCAAGCTTAATTTCTCCAAACTTGTTCAATTGACTAAACTTGACCTGAGTCTGAACGAGTTCACTGGTAAGTTGCCAATGAGCCTTTACTCATCTAGATCCCTGAAAGCAATTCGATTAGGTCCGAACAATCTAGAGGGACAAATACAACCTGAGATTCTTTCGTTAAACTCCCTGGCCTTCCTCTCTCTTAGTCACATCCGATTGGAAAATGTCATGGGAGCAATGAAGATACTGATGCATTGCAAAAGTCTTCGAGCACTCCTCCTTACGGGTGCCTTTAACGGTGAAGAAATGCCATCTGACGATGACATGGTTGGTTATGATGGATTTCAAAATCTTCGATTGTTGAGCTTGTCGGATTGTGATCTCACCGGTCAACTACCTGCATGGTTAGCAAAGCTAAAGAATCTAGAGATCTTGGATCTGGGAGGTAACAAAATCGCAGGGACAATTCCTAGCTGGTTGGGGACTGATCTACCAAGACTTTTTCTGATAAACTTGGATGGAAACCTTATTTCAGGTGAATTTCCAAAAGAACTTTGTAGAGTACCGGCGTTGGTACGTCAACCTGTTGCAGCTCAAGAAGACCATTATGAACTCGAATTGCCTCTTTACTCAGGCAAAACGACACATCCCAGCAGCATAACCCGCAGGTTGTCTAGTTTTCCTCCATTGCTAGATCTTTCTTCCAACAACATTACCGGTAATATACCGTCTGAGATCGGCCAACTGCAGCTTCTCCAAATTTTGCTTCTAAGCAACAACAACTTCTCCGGCAACATTCCAGACCAAATTTCTAACCTTAAGAACTTAGAAGTTTTGGATCTCTCCAAGAATCACTTGTCCGGAAAAATCCCATCGTCTCTGACGAGCCTTAATTTCTTAAGAAGTTTGGATGTCTCGTACAATAATCTCCAAGGTCCAATCCCAACAAGCACTCAGCTCCAAAGCTTTGAAGCTTCTGCATTTGAGGGGAATCCAAAACTTTGCGGTGCACCGCTTCCAAACGAGTGTCGCATTGATGCGCATGATAAGAATAACCGAGATGATGAGGACGATGGGCATCAACTACCGTGGTTCTATATTTCTGCTGCGTTCGGGTTTATTTTCGGATTCTGGGGAGTATGTGGTTCATTGATCGTAAAGAAGACATGGAGGTATGCGTATTTTCAGTTCACAGACAATGTACAGGATAGGCTCTATGTCATGTTAGCAGTGAGCATGAATAGGATGAATCGATGGCTTAGCTAAATAGAGTTATTTGTTTTTTCTCAGTTACAATTGAGGGTTTCGAAAATAAACCTCTGTTATGTATTTTATTTTATAATAAACGTCCCTATGCTGTCGAAGTTATTGCTTTGTAAATGACTCGTAAATCGTAATTTGCAAATCCCTCTCATATCCCTCCCGCATTTCCAATCCCCCCTAACTTGGTCTCGATTCCTTGAGACTTGGAAATCCCTCACCCCAAACATAGCCAAACTGAGAATCGGGTTACCAAATTGACAACGTAACATGACAGTTTTCTAGCAAAATAGCATCATCACCAAAATATGCAAAAACCAATGTGAGAGCATAGCATGCAAAAACAATCTAGGAAAGAATAGCAACACATAATCTTCACAGAGGACTGCAAATTAACATGTTCCATTTAACAATGATCCCCATGCAGTCTGCTTTCTGTCAATATGTGCACTACCTGAAACAATTCATGTTGCGCACCAAAGTAAAGACACGACTAATCGCATAAGATATGACCTTGAAAGTGTAATCATATTCCGATAAAAGGCAACCAGGTTCCGACCACAGCAATATGCCAAAGGAAATATCATTCAAGACCAGAAACATTGAAACCAACAGCCCATCTCGAGCAACCTCCTCGTTTATCTACAACATGCCTACAAGACTCATCATACCGCAACTAGCCTCAAGCTTAGTAACGGTTTGGACCAGAATTGACTCCAGCATCCCTGTCTGGCGTGTAGTTATTCTGGTATTGTCCAGGATCATTCCATCCTGCATTAGAAGGTGGAGCCATGTTGTTTGGTGACACCCCTCCCGGGTTATTGGGAGGCATCTGATTGTAGTTGTTGGGCGGCATCTGATTGTAGCTGTTGGGAGGCGCCTGATTATAGCTGTTCGGTGGCCCAGAATTCCAGTTGTTGCTTGGCTGGGGATTATTGTAGTTGTTTGGTGGACCCATGTTGGGAGGCGGCATTGGAGCCCTGTTCGGGGGTGGACGACCCATGTTGGGAGGCTGCATTGGAGCCCTGTTCGGGGGTGGAGGACCCATGTTGGGAGACATTGGACCCCTGTTGGGGGGTGGAGGACCCATGTTGGCAGGTCCAGGTCCCGAATTTGGCCCAGCTTGATTAGGCATAGGAGATGGACCCGTATTCTGAAAATCACGATTCTGCATATTTTCCCTTCTCCTTTCAAAGTTCCTTGATCTGTCAAAGTTACGAGGTCTGTCATTACGCCTGTTTCTCTCATTTGCTCGACTATTGTTTCTTATCCATTCCTCATGGTACTTGGGATCATATGGCACTGCTTGGCCATTAATAAAAGGTTCACCTGCCAAAACAAACAAGAAAGCAAACAAATCATGAATAATAGAATTTTCCTGGTTAACTTAGTTGAAAACAATATAGAAAAGGCTATACATCGACACACGAAACTGGTTAGTTCAAAATTATGATATTTTACATGAAAACTCTGTACATAATATTCACTAGGGTTGCAGAAAGCCTTCAACAGGGGTTTTTATATTTCACCGGTTCTACACACCACTAGCACTGCTACAACATCAACTGCCTAATAACTTTCATCTGTAACATTCTAGAGCCTCAAACTATCCTTTGTCAGAAAAAATAAAGAAATAAATTTAAAATCAAAATATCATCAGACTGCCAGAGCTATTACGGAATGGGACTTATGACTTCAATGAATCAATTGCTATAAATAATTTGTTTTCTTTGAAATTCAACTTGAAGAAACAAGCATATCCGTACCTCCATAATCCTTGTTCTTAACATCCAAGTAGGAATCAGGAAGTACCCAACGGACTCCAGGCAACTCTGCAACAAGAATTTTACAAATACACACACATGTATAAATATGAGAACCCAGACACAAGAAAATAATAAAATCCCAACTTAGAAGCAGAATCACCTTTGATTTTGAGTGAAACCTCTTCAGATACAAGTGCCCCAAACGCATAATAGCACCTAGTTGAAACTGAGTAGATCTTCATTCTTGCTTCTTCCTCACTGCAGTTCAGCCGAATGCGTACAAGCAATCCAAACTTGGTTATATAAATCTTCATTACAAAATATAAATCATACGAAACACAAACAATAGGAATACAGTACAATCCTATGTGCTTTTTGAAATGTGAAAGCCATGAATCTTACAAACACTTTAGTCTGTAAAAAAAAGTGATCAAGAACATGCTATAAGAAACATGATTAAGACCATACTATTTAAGATATCATTAAGACCCTGCCATAAAGTGGGGTTATAGTTTAGATTTTGAATATCAAAAGCCTACAAAAAAAGTTAATGAGTTTTGCTTTTGTTAGAACTTCAAAACATAAAACCCAACATTAAGAATTGCACCCCCAAATTTTGGCTGAAATATACAGAAACAAAAGAAATTTAGCAAAACACACACATTTATGTGATATAAACAAAATAAAGTCAAAAACCCTACAAAAATGATATAAAGGCCAATTGCAATTACAAAATCATTTCCTATCTTACTACAGCTATAGTGATCCCAAATTCAGACCATAACAAAACAGCTGCATACAACAGAAAGCCATTAACTTTTACAGCGCACGGTATCAAGAAAATGTTCATATATTATGTTATACACCATAATCGAGTCGGTGTATAACACAAATAAACTAACATCCTACAACAAGATAAATGCCAGAGAGTAGCATGTGCATACAACCCTCCCCCAATAGAGAAACAACCTCTTGTATTTTCTCAAACAAAAGTTTCCTGGTGCAACACAAATCAACTTAACCCAAAATTCTACTGTAATCAAGAGCGAAAAAGAGAAAATTAAAAAGCTACAACTTTGAAAAAACAAATACAAATATAAATTGAAAATGAATTAAAGAAACAAATACACTATAATAAACACAGACATATAAATTCTAAAACTCCATTTCCAATTCTGATTTCTCATAATCCAAACACTTTAAAAGTAAGAAAAATGATTAACTTAGACAGAAATTAATAGCAGGTGTTACCTTCCGACAACGGTAGCCAGGGTTTTAATGTAGCTATTGATGATCTCATCCCTAGTGATATCACCCTGAGGGGCCTCCATGACAACCAACCAGTGCTCGAAGTCACATCCGTCGAGCAGGATCGTCTCCTTGGGAGGCCGGTTCGACTAATTAGGGTTCGGGTCCCGGAGCGACGACGTCGTCGATCTGGTCGACAAGCACCGGACGATCGCAGGGGAGATCCTGCCGGCGGAGGCCATGACTCCAGCAAGAGGGCGGAGACGGTGGGGGAGAGAGAGCGAAGAAGAACGAGATTGGGCGGCCTATATTCGTTAAGACTCATAAAAATTCTGGTAAAAATTCTGGTAAAAATTAGATTGACAAGGCACTAGAGTTTGACTTTTACCAACAACACATGCCCTTGAAGGTTGGGTTTTCTTGTATAGTTTTACTTGTAACATTAGCCTAAAGTAGGGGGGAAATGGCATTGTAGATGCCATCAATTCTTTGCCACTCGATTTCATTCTATTTACAACAATACCAGCCAAATGAGGCTGGGTTGGGAGGGTAATTCTCAAAAGTTCAGAGGGTAATATTGTCCGTATGGTTTAGCACGGAGCCATTCGATTTCATGTTATTTACAACAAAACCATCAGATCTGGCTGGGTTGGGAAGGTAATTCTTAAAAGTTAGGGGGTAATTGTGTCCGTAGGTTTGAGCCGAATTTTACTTTACTGCAGTACCTCTCGGCTCACACCAGTCTCCAATGGCGAAACACAAGGAGAACAGAAGTCCGTTTCGAAACCCAACCCGTTCGAGACCAAATCACCAAAACCCGGCAGAGCTGACGCCAATCACAACCATGAGACGGCGGCGACGGCGAATAAGAAAAAGAATAAATTAGGCCCGAACGCTGTCGCCATGAAGCACCAGGTCCCCCTAAAACCCAACCCGTTCGAGACCATTTGGTCCCGGAGGAAATTCGACATTCTCGGCAAAAGGCGCAAAGGCGAAGAGCGCCGAGTTGGCCTCTCCCGCTCTCGCGAGAAATTTTTGGAGGTGACGGGAAAGGTACTGAATTGCGTCATTTCCTTTCTGAATTTACTTGAAATTTTGTAATTTTATTGATTTATTTATGTTTTGGTGGCTCAGAGGAAGAACACGTTGCTGAAGGAGTACGAGCAGAGCAATAAAGCTTCGGTCTTTGTCGATAAACGAATTGGGGAGCATAATGACGATCTCAATGAGTTCGATAAGGCCATTCGGCGTGCGCAGCGCGAGCATCAAGTAAGCTCATTTTCTGAATTTTTGCCCATTGTTTGGGGTCAGCTTTGTTTTCTGTTTGGTTCCCAGGAAAATATAGGGAAATAGTAAACAGTTGTAGTTCATCGCACAAAGCTTACCTCATTAAAATGTGCATATCTAACACATGATATCTAAATTTCCTTTCTTTTTGTCAAGCTTTCTACGCAACTATAAACTCTATTTCAGAACTATATTCAGTTTAATATATGGAATCATGAGTAATTTATTAATGTGTTTTGTTTCTCATTTTGTTTTCTATTTTTTTCTCTTCATTTTCATGAATAATTAAGGACGAACAAGAAAAGCAAATATAACTTATCAGATGGAGAAGAAGATGACTTTGAATTTCAAAGTCTTGGTGCATTATCTGAAAGGGATGATTTTGAGGATGATGTGCTGCCTGCTGATGACGACGATGGCACAGAAACCACTCAAACTAAGAGTTTGTGTAGAGATACTTCTATCTGTGTTGTTTGTTTATCAGACACGGCTTCAAAGTTATCTTTGCCAATCACTTGGTAATCCACGACTTGAATCAATTGACTATTTTTCTCAATTTTTTTACTTTTTGTTGAATCTGGTTTTTTTTTTTCAGTGATCAAATATCTGGATTTGTTTTGGTTTGTGAGATTTGTGTGTTTTGAATCGATTAGATTTTTTTTACTGCATTTGTATTTTGGTTTTTGTTTTGTGGTGAAAGTTACTGGTTCGATATGCTTCCGTGGTCAATTTGATTTGAATAATTTTGACTGATAAGGATTGTGATGGATTTGCTGCTTCATCTGTGTTGATAAATTTGAAGATCCCCATTTTGTTTTACTAATCTATACGTTTTTAGTTACCAGTTATTTTGAGAATATATACTGCTTTCAGTATTGTTGTTTCATCTTAGGATCGTGTCTGGTAATTCATATGGCTCATTGTTTCTTAACAGTGATTGTTTGTTGTTAGTGATAACACAATATGTTACCCTACCAGTTGATAAATTGATTTTTTTTTTTATGTTTCTGATTTATGGTTAGAGTATGGCATGGTTTTATTTCTGACTTTGGGGGTTGGTTTAGTTAAAAATATTTGGTTTGTGTGTAGCTAAGTTACAGGAGATGGGAGAAATGATAGTGGAAATCCTTTTGATTGTAGTAAGCCTTTCTTTCTCTCTCCAGATTTTTTTCCTTTATTGTGGAATGATTTCATATCATCTGCGCACATTGAGATTGTTCCGTAGACACAGAACTCTTTTTTTTTTTTGCATGCTGTGTTTGCTTTGTACTTTCGGCCAACGTTTTGATTATGAAATGAAAGATTATGCCTTGGTCCAGTTTTTTTTTTTTAATTCGATCGTTTATGTAGACACTGGGTTGCGAATTATATGTTGTTTGCGAAATTGCAGATTGATGCTTTAGTTTCTTTGTATTGGAAGGTGAAAGTTGGGAACTTGAGTTGAGTTGAGGCTAGAAAGAGAGGCTCGGGACTTATCATATACTTTTTGTTTGCATTCGAAATGAGTTTGAATGTAAGGTTTAGGGTACTAGTTTTCAGAAAAACTGAGTAATCATACTGATAGATTGGAGGTGTTCTTTAAGAAGTATCTGGCTGAGACGGTCATTTAGTTTGTAATGTACTCATTCGTTCTTCGTGTTGATCTGTTAAGTACACGTCCTTAATATCTACTAATTTTAATCATGTGCATCTGAATTTTCGAGATACATCCTCCGAATCCATAATTTGCACACAAGGGTTGACGGGTTGGAGGGAGAGGATCGCTGGGATTTTTGACTCGGGTGCGGGTGGGCCGCCAAAGTAGTTAAGGCTAGTGCATTCAAGTCATGCAGCAACGTGGGGGCATTTTACTAGTTCAAGCTAAAACGCATACCAGGACATGCAATTCATCCATGACATTTGGATTAAATATAAACATGAGTGATTCATTAATATTGGTGAAAATCCTTTTGGTAAACCATGTAATCCCTAAGAGAATGAATGATATGTACGTTAGGAGAAATTACAATCCTCACTCATAAGAAGTATAACCAATTTTAAAGTGACATTGTTCAAATTTGCATCCGATGACTTTTGTAAGCATCCTAATGTTGATCAAGCATCAAGGCACATGTTTAATTCAGTGATTGAAAATATCAAAGCAAGCATGTAACAACACTTAAACAATTAAAAGAGAAATCTACGTATTCATGTTGAGGGTCATGACGTCACTCTAGTTGCACATACTTGTATTAATACATGAAAAATTATCCATGAAAAAAACAAAGAAAGAAGACACCCTTTTTTACAAGACGAGCTCTCTGTTCCTTTGCTCTCCTCTGCTCCTGACTTCCTCTCCTCTGCCTTTCATTGCTCCACTTCTTTCCTCTGCCTTTCCTCTGCCTTTCCTCTGCCTTTTGTCCAAGCAACTGTAAAGTTGCCTACCAAAACCCAATAATCCCTATTCCCTTTCTTTTCCACCATCTTTTCTTTCCTCTTTCCATAATGCCGTGTGTTCCCTCCTCCCTTCCGTCCGTTCCTCTGCCTTTTTTTTAAGAATTGTATTATAAAGATAAGACTTACTATTTGATCCACCACAAAGACAAGACTTTGGTTTGAAATCTTCTTTTCACAACATATTGGTCGTCCTCCATCATTTTCATGGTCCCCAAACTTATCTTTTTGGTCAGATAGAACCAAATGCTACATTATTAAAATGTGCAGATGCAATTATTAATCTCTACTCCAACTAGATTCCGCTAGATTAGGCTTTCAGTAACGTTTGAAGCCCATTTCCTGTGGGAGGACTACGACAGACGTATGCTTGATATGATTATCTTCAGCTAAGCTCAAAAATTCCACCGTTTGCATACTTTTCCACCAAACTCCATCATGATGCTCCTAGAAACACAAAATGGCAAAAGTATCACAAACACTTAAAGGGGTTGGACTGCTTTTTAGAAGAAAAAAAACACTTGCGTTGTTTGCGGGTTCTTTAGTGGAGAATCTCTATTCGACGTCTTGAAGGGGTTGGAAATATTGCATTCTTGTTTTCCAAATTCTCAGTCGGGATCTTGGAGGACCCCTCGACTTCTAACGTGTGATTATGGTTGTTTTCCAATGTTGCAAAAGCTGCTTTTCCATCTAATGAAGCATAATTTTTTAAATGTAGAGACTCGAGATCCTGCTATATATACGAAGACAAAAAGCAATGAGCTGCAGCAAGCCTTCAAACACAATGGCTCATCGCTTCCTTCTCATAATCATCTTATTCACGTCCATTATATCTCCAAATATCCACGCATGCAACCAAAATGAACATAGCGCTCTCTTGTCCTTCAACCTCACTCTATCCTCTCCTCCCTTAAATTGGACTTCCATTAACTGTTGTAGTTGGGAAGGCATCACTTGTAATCCGGAAGGTCGGGTCACCCATTTGCTCTTACCCTCGAAGGGGCTCGACGGAGTTATTTTTACCTCGTCATCCTCACTTGGAAACCTCACGCATCTCACCCACTTGAATCTCACCCACAATTCACTTCAGGGTTCACTTGAAAATAAACTCTTTGAGTCCTTGAATTCTCTTGAGATTCTTGATTTGAGCTATAACCTTCTTTCTGGAGAGCTACCTTTGTCTCTAACATCCAGCAACATCCGTACACTCGATTTGTCAAGCAATCGCTTCCATGGTCCAATTCCATCTTCGTTCTTCATGCATGCTTGGAAATTGACAAGTTTCAACGTCAGCAACAATGCCTTCTCCAAGTACATCCCATCCTCTATATGTCTACATTCTAACCCCTTGATTAGAGTGTTAGATTTTTCCTCAAACCAATTCGGTGGCAACATTAACCGTGGTTTTGGGAGGTGTTCCGAGCTGCAAATTTTTCGTGCTGGTCACAATAATCTCTCAGGCCTACTTCCAGAAGATATCTACAATGCTACCAAACTCGAAGAAGTTGCGGTACCTCTAAATTCACTATATGGAGGCATTAGTGATAGAATTGTCAACCTCACCAACCTCGCAATCCTTGACCTCTCCTTCAATCAACTGAGCGGAGCACTCCCTCTCCGTTTGGGCAAGCTCTCCAGGTTAAAAATTGTACAGCTCGATTTCAACGACCTACGAGGTCCGTTGCCCCAATCTTTGATGAATTGCACCAGCCTTGTAGAACTACGTTTGGGACGAAATAACTTGGAAGGAGACATTACCAAGCTTAATTTCTCCAAACTTGTTCAACTGACTAAACTTGACCTGAGTGTGAACGAGTTCACTGGTAAGTTGCCAATGAGCCTTTACTCATGTAGATCCCTGAAAGCAATTCGATTAGGTCCGAACAATCTAGAGGGACAAATACAACCTGAGATTCTTTCGTTAAACTCCCTGTCCTTACTCTCTCTTAGTTACATCCGATTGGAAAATGTCATGGGAGCAATGAAGATACTGATGCATTGCAAAAGTCTTCGAGCACTCCTCCTTACGGGTGCCTTTAACGGTGAAGAAATGCCATCTGACGATGACATGGTTGGTTTTGATGGATTTCAAAATCTTCGATTTTTGAGCTTGTCGTATTGTGATCTCACCGGTCAACTACCTGCATGGTTAGCAAAGCTAAAGAATCTAGAGATCTTGAATCTGGCAGGTAACAAAATCGCAGGGACAATTCCTAGCTGGTTGGGGACTGATCTACCAAGACTTGTTCAGATAAGCTTGTCAATAAACCTTATTTCAGGTGAATTTCCAAAAGAACTTTGTAGAGTACCGGCGTTGGTACATCAACCTGTTGCAGCTCAAGAAGACGATTATGAACTCGAATTGCCTCTTTACTCAGGCAAAACGATACATCCCAGCAGCATAACCCGCAGATTGTCTAACTTTCTTCCAGTGATAAGTGTTTCTTCCAACAACATTACCGGTAATATACCGTCTGAGATCGGCCAACTGCAACTTCTCCATCGGTATGGCACTGCTTGGCCATTAATAAAAGGTTCACCTGCCAAAACAAACAAGAAAGCAAACAAATCATGAATAATAGAATTTTCCTGGTTAACTTAGTTGAAAACAATATAGAAAAGGCTATACAATGTAGAAAAAACACACGCTGTTTAATATTACTATAACTCTCGGTACCTGGACCACAATTCTTGGGAGTACAGAAATTTTGAAATGAAAATTACCATGGATCATTTTTTCAGATGCAATCGACACACGAAACTGGTTAGTTCAAAATTATGATATTTTACATGAAAACTCTGTACACAATATTCACTAGGGTTGCAGAAAGCCTTCAACAGGGGTTTTTATATTTCACCGGTTCTACACACCACTAGCACTGCTACAACATCAACTGCCTAATAACTTTCATCTGTAACATTCTAGAGCCTCAAACTATCCTTTGTCAGAAAAAATAAAGAAATAAATTTAAAATCAATATATCATCAGACTGCCAGAGCTATTACGGAATGGGACTTATGACTTAAATGAATCGATTGCTATAAATAATTTGTTTTCTTTGAAACTCAACTTGAAGAAACAAGCATATCGGTACCTCCATAATCTTTGTTCTTAACATCCAAGTAGGAATCAGGAAGTACCCAACGGACTCCAGGCAACTCTGCAACAAGACTTTTACAAATACACACACATGTATAAATATGAGAACCCAGACACAAGAAAATAATAAATTCCCAACTTAGAAGCAGAATCACCTTTGATTTTGAGTGAAACCTCTTCAGATACAAGTGCCCCAAACGCATAATAGCACCTAGTTGAAACTGAGTAGTAACTCGTTTGGATGTGCTTTTAAAATGACTGAAATCGTTTTTAGAAAAAATGTTTTTTGGTTCCAAAAGCACTTAAAGTATTTTCTGTAAGAAGCACCAGTTATGTGCTTCTTCCAGGAAGCACTTTAAGTGCTTTTCCAGAATTTACTTGCATTTTTACTAAGGATTGGTTCCAAAAATATTTTCACCGAAAGCGCTTTCAGTCATTTTAAAAGCACATACAAACGAGCTCTAGATCTTCATTCTTGCTTCTTCCTCACTGCAGTTCAGCCGAATGCGTACAAGCAATCCAAACTTGGTTATATAAATCTTCATTACAAAATATAAATCATACGAAACACAAACAATAGGAATACAGTACAATCCTATGTGCTTTTTGAAATGTGAAAGCCATGAATCTTACAAAAACTTTAGTCTGTAAAAAAAAGTGATCAAGACCATGCTATAAGAAACATGATTAAGACCATACTATTTAAGAGATCATTAAGACCCTGCCACAAAGTGGGGTTATAGTTTAGATTTTGAATATCAAAAGCCTACAAAAAAGTTAATGAGTTTTGCTTAACTTCAAAACATATAACCCAACATTAAGAATTCCACCCCCCAAATTTCGGCTGAAATACACAGAAACAAAAGAAATTTAGCAAAACACACACATTTATGTGATATAAAAAAAATCAAGTCAAAACCCTACAAAAATGATATAAAGGCCAATTGCAATTACAAAATCATTTCCTATCTTACAACAGAAAGCCATTAACTTTTACAGCTGCATACAACAGAAAGCCATTAACGGTATTAAGAAAATGTTCATATATTATGTTATACACCATAATCGTGTCGGTGTATAACACAAATAAACTAATATCCTACAACAAGATAAATGCCAGAGAGTAGCATGTGCATACAACCCTCCCCCAATAGAGAAACAACCTCTTGTATTTTCTCAAACAAAAGTTTCCTGGTGCAATACAAATCAACTTAACCCAAAATTCTACTGTAATCAAGAGCGAAAAAGAGAAAATTAAAAAGCTACAACTTTGAAAAAACAAATACAAATATAAATTGAAAATGAATTAAAGAAACAAATACACTATAATAAACACAGACATATAAATTCTAAAACTCCATTTCCAATTCTGATTTCTCATAATCCAAACACTTTAAAAGTAAGAAAAATAATTAACTTAGACAGAAATTAATAGCAGGTGTTACCTTCCGACAACGGTAGCCAGGGTTTTAATGTAGCCATTGATGATCTCATCCCTAGTGATATCACCCTGAGGGGCCTCCATGACAACCAACCAGTGCTCGAAGTCACATCCGTCGAGGAGGATCGTCTCCTAGGGAGGCCGGTTCGACTAATTAGGGTTCGGGTCCCGGAGCGACGACGTCGTCGATCTGGTCGACAAGCACCGGACGATCGCAGGGGAGATCCTGCCGGCGGAGGCCATGACTCCAGCAAGAGGGCGGAGACGGTGGAGGAGAGAGAGCGAAGATTCAACTTCGAGTTCAATCACATCAAAATAAAAAATAAGGGTTTTATTAAAGGTTTTCAACTTTATTACAAAGGCAACAAATATTATTTTGTACCCAAAAAAAAAAAAAAAAAAAAAAAAACTATTGGTGCAGTGGCTGTGCAAATAATGGTCTCCCGATAAGCAAATGAAAATGGTATGCATGCGAAGAATGCAGTACATCGGGGAAGCCATTGAGGAACAACCGTGCCATCTTCAAGCCACTCACAATTGCATGCTACTATTGGAAAGTAAAAAAAAAACGGGGGATGATGGCGACAAAATCATTGAAGCGTAAAAACAAAAAATGGGGAGGATGGTGCATTAGGCACCATCTAAAAAAAAAAAGTGGTGATATTCCCACCCCGGTGTCTTATTTCCCCACCCACCTTTTTATGAATTTTTAATTACAAATTTATTCATTTGTAAAATGACTAATAGGGACCTTACTTACTCCTTTTTGCATTAATTTTTTTTTTATAAAAAAAGAAAAGAAAAGAAAAGTTTAGAAAATTTGTCTCCCATAAACCCTAACTCATCATTTTCATCCCCTTTCATTCAGAGAAAGCAAAAAGAATGAATTTAGAAAATGACATTTCTATGGAACAAGTAGATGACTATGTTTCCGTCGAACATGTAAAAGATAATTTTATGTGGACCATCTTGATTTGTCGACATGAATAATTGAAGCATAGCTTTGTGACTTTTTATTTAAATTTGCATTAGGTTAGGGTACAATTTGTTTCATGTTTTCCTATGAGAATTCCTAGAATTCGTTGGAATTGTTTTAATTAGGTTAGGGAAAATTTGGAAAGGACACTCAAATTGGTATGCATCTCGAAAAGGACACTCAAATTGGAATTTGGAAAGGAAACATGGTTTTTTTTCTTTTTTTTTTCCTATTTTTAGAAGGTTTGTTTATTTTCTTTTTTTTTAAAGAAATTTATCTCTAATTATATATAGGGCTATTTTAGGAATAATAGTGGGTGGGAAAATAACATTTTAATTTTTTAACTTTTTATAGTGGGTGTAAATATAACGTGGGTGGTGAAATAAGACAACGGGGTGGGTTTAACAGTTCTCAAAAAAAAAGGGGGAGAAGTAATACATCTTAGTGAGATATATGTTTTATTTGTATCTAGCACAATACACTGAATAAAATAAAGCATGTCTATTGATATCTCTAAGAAATTACAAATATAATAATAATAATAATAATAATAAATAAAAATATAATATAATATAATAATAATAAAATGAAAAATGAAAAAAATAAAAAAGAAAGAAAGAAAAGAAGAGGGAGCCTTCACAAAGGTTGCTTACGTGAAGTCTTAGCACCAGGAGCAACCCTAGAAGAAGGAGGCACTAAAGATTGATCATGTGGCGCCTCAATACTTGGTCGAACTCCAGACGGCGAAGGCAAAAGGTGCCTCTAGAAAAAGGCTACAAACTTCTGATGGTCGCTTTGAATCCAACCTTCAGATTCCTGCAAATGATCAAGCTTTCTCCTCATGCTCGTTGAATAATTATTTGCAAGCATGTGCAACTCTCTATTCTCGCGCTTGAGACGTTTAACCTCTCGTCCAAGGTCTTCCACCTCGGCCGTCAATGATTCAACTTGGCGAGTTCAAGCCAATAGGCGGTGACCCATGTTGGACACAGAGCCCGCACACTGAACACTGAGAGCTGGGAGTCTTGAACAGCCAACTCATCAGACCGCCTTGAAAGTAGCCTATTATCTCTAGGAGTGAGAAGGTTCCTAGCTACAATCGTAGGCGTTGTTACATCCCTCATCACGGAGTCTTCAACTGGAAGAGGGCCATTAGAAGATAAGAATGATGGGCGCCATATATTACCCTGACGCAGCGCGCCTGTATCGCTCCTGAGACTCAAATCTAAGCAAATGTTAAACGGGTAAGCCATTTTCAAAAATGATAAAAGAAAAGGGTTGGATGGAGTAAAATCTCAGAAATACACCAGAGACAATTTTCACGAGCGAGCAATCTTCAAAGTGTGCATGTTAGATGTGATCAATACCTCTATAAAAGGAAAGGCAACACAGCCACCAATTCAAAAATCAAAGAGACACCACTCTCTGAATTTCAAAAGCCGGATTTTCCTGCATAAAGTTCGTCAACACTTTTTAAACGTAACCTCAACTTGTCGGATAGCACGTGCAACTTTGTCAAAGATCTCTGACAGAGTTGAAAACGTGTGAAGTTCACTATTCCAACTACCACACTTTTGCCGACAAGCGTGGGTGACAAGGCATCATCCGCACCACCACTTACTATTGGGAAATCCCTATATATGTCGACCTTCATCCTCTATGGCAAGGCACACATCCAAAACGCCTGACTCTTCTTCCTTGTCAAGAATACATCTGCAACCAAACCTCTCAACATACCCAGTTTTCTTCATCCCTGAAAATACCTCTTCAACCAGGCCACACCAAACCAAAAGTATCTCATATCGTCAAGGTTGAAAGCAAGAGTATCTCATAGCATGCTTTCTCCCTGTCCTTTTCTTTGTTCTTGTTCTTCCTTGCAGGACAAGGAGAAAGAGAGTAACCAGCCGGCACTTGGAATCAACCTTCCGATTTGGAACCAACTGCCTGGAACCCCTTCCCTGATTGCTCACCTAGCACCGCTCCCAAGTAATCGTCTTCAACTGTTGATGTACTTCCAAAGAAGATGCCAGATGCCTAGAGAACAGATAAGGCAAGTGAAGATGCTACCTCGAAGCATGTGGAGACAAGCGCAACAAATACATGTGTTGATTCATCCGCTACTTCTTCAAAAGCAAACGTATCTCATATCATCAGGGTCAAAAGCAAAGGTATCTCATATCATCAGGGTCGAAAGCAAATGTATCTCATATCATGATTCTTCCCTGTCTTTTCCTTTGCCCTTGTTCTTACCTGCAAGACAATGAGAAAGAAAGAAAGCAATCTGAACCTGAAATCAAACTTCCGATCTGGAACTGATTGCTCGAAACCTTTGCCTGGTTGCTTACCTAGCATTGCTCTCGAGTGCTCGTCTTCAACTGTTGATAGGTCTCGAATTTCCTCAGCGAATACTTTAGGACAATTGATATGTGTTCGCTCTTTACACTAAAGCTGCCAAGCATGGATGAGGCCCTAAGGGGTGATGCTCTGAACGACCATTTAAAGGCAAAAGGTTGCGCACCACTTCTGCTATTCAAAATAAACAAGCAGAGAAGAATGCAGCACGATGAGCTGGAATAAATTATTGTAGCACGACGCCCTTCCTTGCAGAACCGCATAATCCAGACGGATGAGTCTAAGTCAAATCCAAGCCTGGCGTCGTTACTCTAATCAAAGAGCTCGAGAAGCCTCAACAACCTTTTGTTGGCACCGTCATCGAAGAGCAAAGCCTCGCCATGCAACTCCATCAAATCACCACTGCTTCTTCAAAAGCAAAAGTATCTCATATCATGCTTTCTCCCTGTCATTTTCTTTGTCCTTGTTCTTACCTGCAGGACAATGAGAAGGAGAGTAATCAGTCGGCACTTGGAATCAAGCTTCCAGTCAAGAACCGTTTGCCTAGAATCTCTTCCCTGATTGCTGACCTAGCATTGATCTCAAGTACTCATCTTCAACTGCTAATGTGCTTCCAAAGAAAATACCACGTCTGCCTGGAGAACAGATAAGACGAGTGACAATGAAACATCAAGCTTGTGGAGGATCAACAAACGCAACAACTGCATGTGCTGATTCATCCCCTACAAAGCCGAATATCACTTGCCAGGTAAAACCGCTCGTGGTCCTATTTAAATTCAAGATCAAGCCTCGATGTCCTTTGAAGAAATCACAAGTCCAATTCAAGATCAAGTGTCCACCACTCTTGAAGATCATATCGTTAACCAAACTGCTCGGGGTTCATATGAAAATGCCCAAACTTCCTTAATCTTTCAAAGCAAACTATTGGCAGCCTTTGACCTTATCCTCTGACCCTCTTCAATATGAATTGGAAAAATTGAACAAAGAAATAAACCATCACATCCACCTCGTACCTGCCTGCAATATGTCCAAATCATGAAATCGCTCAGGGTCCCATTTTAATTCAAGATCAAGCCTTGACGGCCCTTGAAAAAATCACAAGTCCGATTCAAAATCAAGTGTCCACCATCCTTGAATCACTTGAATCAAATTCAGCTCTAGATAAGAGGAGTAAGTTCAGACCCTTGGAGGAAACCAGAAAACCCTCCAGCCCAATTCAAAATTATGCCTGTGGAAAATCAACAATTGAAGGAAACCATAAAATCTTCCAGCCCAATTCAAGATCAAGCCACGAAAGCCCTTGGATCAATATCTACATTAAAGGACTTCAAAACGCATTTCCTACACGTGACAAGCACATGTATATGACGCGCCTTGAAGTGGGGCCATTTGTAGACATCGAAATTTCGGTGAAATAAATGTTGACCAATGCATTAAAATTACAACCTCCATTCACTTCACCTACATCATACATTTACTTCACCTACAACCTCCACTCATTTCACCTACATCACCCACTTCACCTACAACCTCCACTCATTTCACCAACATCATACACTCATTTCACCTACATCATACACTTACTTCACCTACAACCTCCACTTATTTCACCTACAACCTCCACTCATTTCACCCAAAAAAAAAAAGGATGGTGGTGATCCATTCTCAAAGTCTATAAATAGGCTTCTCCATCAAGGGATCAAAAAAAAAAAAAAACCAATGGACATCACACCAAAACCTTGAAACTTTGAAACTCTAAAGCTCCCAAGCAAATCTCGGAGGATCAAGAAAGCTCTCTTCGTTCTTCGTTAAATTCTCCTTCAAGATCAAGCCCCAACGGCCCCTTCAAGAAAGCGTCCATCGTTCATCAATTGTTCATCCTAAGATCAAGGCTTGAAAGCCCTGGGATCAACATCACAATCCACAAATCTACACATTACGAAGATCGAATCAGAGGCTAAATTTGTAGAAGAGATTGTAACCCCCAAATCATTAATACAAATATTATTTTGTACACGTGTTCTTGTCTCATTTATTGCAGGAATTTCCGTGTTTACAGGTGTACCATCAAATGTACCGGTCACACTGAAAAATCTCTCCCAATTATGGAGCAATTCGAATACAATTTGAGACTTTAAGGTTGGGGTCCCCTATGTCCAATTTGTGCCCCTAATACACGATAAGATGAACAACAATTACTGCTTCTCTATGACATATGAGCGTTTTAGCCATATAATGTCATTTTGCTAGGTCAAATACGCGTTTAAAGTTTTGAGATAAAGAAGAAAGAACACTCACTACTTCTCTATTCTTAATTTAGAGCTAGACTTCGCAAGATTAGGCATTTTGACTTTGTTTCTAAAGTAACTAAAAGTGGTTTAAGATCGCCAAAAGTGCTTTTAACGACGTTGGCAAAAAATTGACAGTAATTTTGTGAGTTTTATAATAAAATAATAAAAACTACTTTAAATGCTCATAGAATGAATCACTTGAAGCAGCTGAAGTGCTTTTTAGAAAAGAAAAAAAAAACACTTGCATTTTTTTTAAATGTTTCAATGTACTTGGGCCCTAATTAGGCTTATTATCTTTGTTGTTATCATCTGCCCCACCTTGAATTTTCTTTGGTAGATCCAACGAGCGAAGGTCGTCATTTGTGGGTTCTTTATGACATATGAGCGTTTTAGCCATATAATGTCATTTTGCTAGGTTAAATACGCGTTTTAAGTTTTGAGATAAAGAAGAAAGAACACTCACTACTTCTCTATTCTTAATTTAGAGCTAGGCTTAGCAAGATTAGGCATGTTTGGCTGTGCTTTTAAAGTAACTAAAAGTATTTTAAGATCGCCAAAAGCTTTTTAACGACGTTGGCAAAAAATTGACAGTAATTTTGTGAGTTTCTTGAAATGCTCATAGAATGAATCACTTGAAGCAGCTGAAGTGCTTTTTAGAAAAAAAAACACCTGCATTTTTTTTAAATGTTTCAATGTACTTGGGGCCTAATTAGGCTTATTATCTTTGTTGTTACCATCTGCCCCACCTTGAATTTTCTTTGGTAGATTCAATAAGCGAAGGTCGTCGTTTGTGGGTTCTCTATGACATATGAGCGACAATTACTGCTTCTCTATGACATATGAGCGTTTTTGCCATATAATGTCATTTTGCTAGGTCAAATACACGTTTTAAGTTTTGAGATAAAGAAGACAGAACACTCACTACTTCTCTATTCTTAATTTAGAGCTAGGCTTCTCAAGATTAGGCATGTTTGACTGTGCTTTTAAAGTAGTTAAAAGTGTTTTAAGATCACCAAAAGAGCTTTTAACGACGTTGGCAAAAAATTGACAGTAATTTTGTGAGTTTAATAATAAAATAATAAAAACTAGTTGAAATGCTCATAGAATGAAGCACTTGAAGCAGCTGAAGTGCTTTTTAGAAAAAAAACACTTGCATTTTTTTAAAAATGTTTCCATGTACTTGGGACCTAATTAGGCTTATTATCTTTGGACATGGATCCTCTCCGGATCCAGTTGTCCTAATCCACCTAGTCAAATCATCCGAACTGTTGAAATTTGATCCAACTGCTAAAGTTATTATAACTTTTAAAGTAGGCCCTTATTTGTAGCTGTTTGATCAAATTTCAACAGCTCGGATGATTTGACTAGGTGGATTAGGACAACTGGATCAGGAGAGGATCCATGTCCATTATCTTTGTTGTTATCATATGCCCCACCTTGAATTTTCTTTGGTAGAGGATCCAGGATCCATGTCCATTATCTTTGCTGTTACCATCCCGTGTACCGGTCATACTGAAAAATCTCTCCCAATTATGGAGCAATTCAAATACAATTTGAGACTTTAAGGTTGGGGTCCCCTATGTCCAATTTGTGCCCCTAATACACGGCGAGATGAACAACAGTTACTGCTTCTCTATGACATATGAGCGTTTTAGCCATATAATGTCATTTTGCTAGGTCAAATACGCATTTTAAGTTTTGAGATAAAGAAGAAAGAACACTCACTACTTCTTTATTCTTAATTTAGGGCTAGGCTTTGCAAGATTAGGCATGTTTGACTGTGCTTTTAAAGTAACTAAAAGTGTTTTAAGATCGCCAAAAGAGCTTTTAACGACGTTGGCAAAATATTGACAGTAATTTTGTGAGTTTTATAATAAAATAATAACAACTACTTGAAATGCTTATACAATGAAGCACTTGAAGCAGCTGAAGTGCTTTTTAGAAAAAACACACTTGCAATTTTTTTGAAATGTTTCCATGTACTTGGGGCCTAATTAGGCTTATTATCTTTGTTGTTATCATCTACCCCACCTTGAATTTTCTTTGGTAGATCCAACGAGCGAAGGTCATCGTTTGTGGGTGGCATATGAGTGACAGTTACTGCTTCTCTATGACTATGAGCGTTTTAGCCATATAATGTCATTTTGCTAGGTCAAATACGTGTTTTAAGTTTTGAGATAAAGAAGAAAGAACACTCACTACTCTATTCTTAATTTAGACATGTTTGACTGTACTTTTAAAGTAACTAAAAGTGTTTTAAGATCGCCAAAAGAATTTTAACGACGTTGGGAAAAAATTGACAATAATTTTGTGAGTTTTATAATAAAATAATAGAAACTACTTGAAATGCTCATAGAATGAAGCACTTGAAGCAACTGAAGTGCTTTTTAGAAAAAAACACTTGCATTTTTTTTTAATGTTTCCATGTACTTGGGGCCAAATTGGGCTTATTATCTTTGTTGTTATCATCTGCCCCACCTTGAATTTTCTTTGGTAGATCCAACAAGCGAAGGTTTTCCATATACTTGGGGCCAAATTGGGCTTATTATCTTTGTTGTTATCATCTGCCCCACCTTGAATTTTCTTTGATAGATCCAACGAGCGAAGGTTGTCGTTTGTGGGTTCTTTAGTGGAAAATATCTATTCGACTTCTTGAAGGGGTTGGAAATATTGCATTGTGTGGTTATGCTTGTTTACCAAATTCTCAGTCGGGATCTTGGAGGACCCCTCGACTTTTAATGTGTGGTAATGATTTCTAATGAGGCAAAAGTTGCTTTTCTATCTAATCAAGCATAATTTTTTAAATGTTGAGACTCAAGATCCTGCTATATATAGGAAGACAAAAAGCATTGAGCTGCAGCAAGCCTTCAAACACAATGGCTCATGGCTTCTTTCTCATAATCCTCTTATTCACGTCCATTATATCTCCAAATATCCACGCATGCAACCAAAATGAACGTAGCGCTCTCTTGTCCTTTAATCTCACTCTATCGTCTCCTCCTTTAAATTGGACTTCCTTTAACTGCTGTAGTTGGGAAGGCATCACTTGTAATCCGGAAGGTTGGGTCACCCATTTGCTCTTATCCTCGAAGGGGCTCGACAGAGTTATTTTTACCTCGTCATCCTCACTTGGAAACCTCACGCATCTCACCCACTTGAATCTCACCCACAATTCACTTCAGGGTTCACTTGAAAATAAACTCTTTGAGTCCTTGAATTCTCTTGAGATTCTTGATTTGAGCTATAACCTTCTTTCTGGAGAGCTACCTTTGTCTCTAACATCCAACAACATCCGGACACTCGATTTGTCAAGCAATCGCTTCCATGGTCCAATTCCATCTTCGTTCTTCATGCATGCTTGGAAATTGACAAGTTTCAACGTTAGCAACAATGCCTTCTCCAGCAACATCCCATCCTCTGTATGTCTCCATTCTAACCCCTTGGTTAAAGTGTTGGATTTTTCCTCAAACCAATTCAGTGGCAACATTTACCGTGGTTTTGGGAGGTGTTCCGAACTGCAAATTTTTCGTGCTGGTCACAATAATCTCTCAGGGCCACTTCCAGAAGATATCTATAATGCCACCAAACTCAAAGAGGTTGCAGTACCTCTGAATTCTCTATATGGAGGCATAAGTGATAGAATTGTCAACCTCACCAACCTCGCAATCCTTGACCTCTCCTTCAATCAACTAAGCGCAGTGCTCCCTCTCCATTTGGGGAAGCTCTCCAGGCTAAAAATTGTACAGCTCGAGTACAACAACCTACAAGGTCCGTTGCCCCAATCTTTGATGAATTGCACCAGCCTTGTAGAACTACGTTTGGGACGAAATAACTTGGAAGGAGACATTACCAAGCTTAATTTCTCCAAACTTGTTCAACTTACTAAACTTGACTTGTATAGGAACAACTTCACTGGTAAGTTGCCAACAAGCCTTTACTCATGTAGATCCCTGAAAGCAATTCGATTAGCTTGGAACAATCTAGAGGGACAAATACAACCTGAGATTCTTTCGTTAAACTCCCTGTCCTTACTCTCTCTTAGTTACATCCGATTGGAAAATGTCATGGGAGCAATGAAGATACTGATGCATTGCAAAAGTCTTCGAGCACTCTTCCTTACGGGTGCCTTTAACGGTGAAGAAATGCCATCTGACGATGACATGGTTGGTTTTGATGGATTTCAAAATCTTCGATTTTTGAGCTTGTCGTATTGTGATCTCACCGGTCAACTACCTGCATGGTTAGCAAAGCTAAAGAATCTAGAGATCTTGAGTCTGGCAGGTAACAAAATCGCAGGGACAATTCCTAGCTGGTTGGGGACTGATCTACCAAGACTTGTTCAGATAAGCTTGTCAATAAACCTTATTTCAGGTGAATTTCCAAAAGAACTTTGTAGAGTACCGGCGTTGGTACATCAACCTGTTGCAGCTCAAGAAGACGATTATGAACTCGAATTGCCAATCTACAGTAACTGCACGGGCTATGGCTTCCCCCGCAGGTTGTCTAACTTTCCTGCATTGATAGATCTTTCTTCCAACAACATTACCGGTAATATACCGTCTGATATCGGCCAACTGCAGCTTCTCCAAGAGTTGTATCTAGACGACAACAACTTCTTAGGCAACATTCCAGACCAAATTTCTAACCTTAAGAAGCTAGAAGTTTTGGATCTCTCCAAGAATCACTTGTCCGGAAAAATCCCATCGTCTATGGCGAGCCTTAATTTCTTGAAGAGCTTTGATGTCTCGTACAATAATCTCGAAGGTCCAATCCCAACAAGCACTCAGCTCCAAAGCTTTGAAGCTTCTGCATTTGAGGGGAATCCAAAACTTTGCGGTGCACCGCTTCCAAACGAGTGTCGCATTGATGCGCATGATAAGAATAACCGAGATGATGAGGACGATGGGCATCAACTACCGTGGTTCTATATTTTCGCTGCGTTCGGGTTTATTTTCGGATTCTGGGGAGTATGTGGTTCTTTGATCATAAAGAAGACATGGAGATATGCATACTTTCAGTTCACAGACAATGTACAAGATAGGCTCTATGTCATGTTAGCAGTGCGCATGAATAGGTAAATAGAGTTATTTGTTTTTTCTCGGTTGCATTTGAGGGTTTCGAAAATAAACCTCTGTTATGTATTTTATTTTATAATAAACGTCCGTATGCTGTTGAAGTTATTGCTTTGTAAATGACTCGTAAATCGTAATTTGCAAATCCCTCTCATATCCCTCCCACATTTCCAATCCCCCCTAACTTGGTCTCGATTCCTTGAGACTTGGAAATCCCTCACCCCAAACATAGCCAAAAGAAGTAAAAAATTTGATTCAGGGACCAAACTGAGAATCGGGTTACCAAATTGACAACGTAACATGACAGTTTTCTAGCAAAATAACATCATCACCAAAATATGCAAAAACCAATGTGAGAGCATAGCATGCAAAAACAATCTAGGAAAGAATAGCAACACATAATCTTCACAGAGGACTGCAAATTAACATGTTCCATTTAACAAGGATCCCCATGCAGTCTGCTTTCTGTCAATATGTGCACTACCTGAAAGAATTCATGCTGCGCACCAAAGTAAAGACACGACTAATCGCATAAGATATGACCTTGAAAGTGTAATCATATTCGGATAAAAGGCAACCAGGTTCCGACCACAGCAATATGCCAAAGGAAATATCATTCAAGACCAGAAACATTGAAACCTACAGCCCATCTCGAGCAACCTCCTCGTTTATCTACAACATGCCTACAAGACTCATCATACCGCAACTAGCCTCAAGCTTAGTAACGGTTTGGACCAGGATTGACTCCAGCATCCCTGTCTGGCGTGTAGTTATTCTGGTATTGTCCAGGATCATTCCATCCTGCATTAGAAGGTGGAGCCATGTTGTTTGGTGGCACCCCTCCCAGGTTATTGGGAGGCATCTGATTGTAGTTGTTGGGCGGCATCTGATTGTAGCTGTTGGGAGGCGCCTGATTATAGCTGTTCGGTGGCCCAGAATTCCAGTTGTTGCTTGGCTGGGGATTATTGTAGTTGTTTGGTGGACCCATGTTGGGAGGCGGCATTGGAGCCCTGTTCGGGGGTGGAGGACCCATGTTGGGAGGCTGCATTGGAGCCCTGTTGGGGGGTGGAGGACCCATGTTGGGAGACATTGGACCCCTGTTGGGGGGTGGAGGACCCATGTTGGCAGGTCCAGGTCCCGAATTTGGCCCAGCTTGATTAGGCATAGGAGATGGACCCGTATTCTGAAAATCACGATTCTGCATATTTTCCCTTCTCCTTTCAAAGTTCCTAGATCTGTCAAAGTTACGAGGTCTGTCATTACGCCTGTTTCTCTCATTTGCTCGACTATTGTTTCTTATCCATTCCTCATGGTACTTGGGATCATATGGCACTGCTTGGCCATTAATAAAAGGTTCACCTGCCAAAACAAACAAGAAAGCAAACAAATCATGAATAATAGAATTTTCCTGGTTAACTTAGTTGAAAACAATATAGAAAAGGCTATACAATGTAGAAAAAACACACGCTGTTTAATATTACTATAACTCTCGGTACCTGGACCACAATTCTTGGGAGTACAGAAATTTTGAAATGAAAATTACCATGGATCATTTTTTCGGATGCAATCGACACACGAAACTGGTTAGTTCAAAATTATGATATTTTACATGAAAACTCTGTACACTATTCACTAGGGTTGCAGAAAGCCTTCAAAAGGGGTTTTTATATTTCACCGGTTCAACACACCACTAGCACTGCTACAACATCAACTGCCTAATAACTTTCATCTGTAACATTCTAGAGCCTCAAACTATCCTTTGTCAGAAAAAATAAAGAAATAAATTTAAAATCAAAATATCATCAGACTGCCAGAGCTATTACGGAATGGGACTTATGACTTAAATGAATCGATTGCTATAAATAATTTGTTTTCTTTGAAATTCAACTTGAAGAAACAAGCATATCCGTACCTCCATAATCTTTGTTCTTAACATCCAAGTAGGAATCAGGAAGTACCCAACGGACTCCAGGCAACTCTGCAACAAGAATTTTACAAATACACACACATGTATAAATATGAGAACCCAGACACAAGAAAATAATAAATTCCTAACTTAGAAGCAGAATCACCTTTGATTTTGAGTGAAACCTCTTCAGATACAAGTGCCCCAAACGCATAATAGCACCTAGTTGAAACTGAGTAGATCTTCATTCTTGCTTCTTCCTCACTGCAGTTCAGCCGAATGCGTACAAGCAATCCAAACTTGGTTATATAAATCTTCATTACAAAATATAAATCATACGAAACACAAACAATAGGAATACAGTACAATCCTATGTGCTTTTTGAAATGCGAAAGCCATGAATCTTACAAAAACTTTAGTCTGTAAAAAAAAAAAGTGATCAAGACCATGCTATAAGAAACATGATTAAGACCATACTATTTAAGAGATCATTAAGACCCTGCCACAAAGTGGGGTTATAGTTTAGATTTTGAATATCAAAAGCCTACAAAAAAGGTTAATGAGTTTTGCTTTTGTTAGAGCTTCAAAACATAAAACCCAACATTAAGAATTGCACCTCCAAATTTTGGCTGAAATATACAGAAACAAAAGAAATTTAGCTAAACACACACATTTATGTGATATAAAAAAAATAAAGTAAAAAACCCTACAAAAATTATATAAAGGCCAATTGCAATTACAAAATCATTTCCTATCTTACTACAGCTATAGTGATCCCAAATTCAGACCATAACAAAACAGCTGCATAGAACAGAAAGCCATTAACTTTTACAGCGCACGGTATCAAGAAAATGTTCATATATTATGTTATACACCAGAATCGAGTCGGTGTATAACACAAATAAACTAATATCCTACAACAAGATAAACGCCAGAGAGTAGCATGTGCATACAACCCTCCCCCAATAGAGAAACAACCTCTTGTAATTTCTCAAACAAAAGTTTCCTGGTGCAATACAAATCAACTTAACCCAAAATTCTACTGTAATCAAGAGTGAAAAAGAGAAAATTAAAAAGCTACAACTTTGAAAAAACAAATACAGATATAAATTGAAAATGAATTAAAGAAACAAATACACTATAATAAACACAGACATATAAATTCTAAAACTCCATTTCCAATTCTGATTTCTCATAATCCAAACACTTTAAAAGTAAGAAAAATGATTAACTTAGACAGAAATTAATAGCAGGTGTTACCTTCCGACAACGGTAGCCAGGGTTTTGATGTAGCTATTGATGATCTCATCCCTAGTGATATCACCCTGAGGGGCCTCCATGACAACCAACCAGTGCTCGAAGTCACACCCATCGAGGAGGATCGTCTCCTTGGGAGGCCGGTTCGACCAGTTAGGGTTCGGGTCCCTGAGCGACGACGTCGTCGATCTGGTCGACAAGCACCGGGCGATCGCAGGGGAGAGCCTGCCGGCGGAGGCCATGACACCGGCCAGAGGGCGGAGGCGGTGGAGGAGAGAGAGCGAAGAAGAACGAGATTGGGCGGCGGTGGATAGGGAAGTGGCGGAGGTGGCGGTGGAGAGGGAGCGAGAGAGAAATGAAGCCATGGCTTGGGACTTGGGAATCGAGCGAGAGAAGAAATGGGTCGCCATGGTTGATCGCGACGAGGGTTTGGGGCTTTGATAAACCCTAGAGTGAGAGGGGGAGATAACGGCGGTGTTAGGGTTTTGGCGGAGGTTTTATAGCAGTGACTGAGTGATGCTAAATACCCCCCCCCCCCGATTTTCAATTTATCAGTATATCTCAAAATGGCATGCCAATTATCTTCTCCTTTTTTTTCAGTTATTTGTGCTTTAAATTTTATTTTGTTTTTCTTTTTTCTTTTTTTTTTTCTTTACAAACGACAACTTTATGGAGTTAAATTATTAGTTGTAAGGGAGAGATATCGATGGGGATCGAAACCGCACTGAGATGCATAGGCATGTTTGCTTTCTACCATTGCGGTAAAGTGATATCTGTTTTTCATCTTCTAAACGTGACTCGTGCGAAGAAAAAAATTTGAGCATGACAGTCTAATCAGTTGGATGACCATGCAATTTTACAAGAGTACAAACTTCTCGATATTTAAGTACAATCTAGCTCCATGTTAATCTTCGAGATTCTTTAACTTTCTATAGAAGTGATTTAGTAATTTAAAAACATTATTAAAGGCTTTAAGCGATATCTTTTTCTCAGAAAAATATCTTTCATAAATACTAATGAAGCACCTCTGACGTGCTTTCTTATGAAATCACTTAAACTAAAAGTGATTCTATTTTCATTTAAAACAATTTAAAATTTTTCTAACTGAAGTGATATTAGTCTTCACCTAATCATTATGTTTAACTTCTTACATACTTCTGTTTAATTATGACCATTGATTTCATTTGACATGATTAATCCAATAACTATAAATAAATAAAAAGATGTGTGACGAGCTAAAAATTTCGTGTGAAAATCACTTTCGAACTGTAAGCCTTTTATTTCTTACTTGGGCTAAAGCCCATAATCAAGATGGGCTTGGCTGCGTTTGGCACACTCAACGTCAATTAGATTTAATTGACTAATTGGTCAAATATAGTAAAATTCCCACCAAACTGGCATGATATGGTGATGAGTTGGAGTGGGGCAGATAGTGAAGAAACCAACACCAACCCTACACAGTCAATATTCTGCTCACCTGAATGAACTTCCCAACCCAAAAGGAGTCAAGTACTTTCTTCTTTAGGGTTTTCATCAAACCCTCCTGCAAAAGTTACGAGGAATTTATATGCGTACCTGAAACACAAGTCACGTGATGTATTATTTTATATGTTGTAATAAGAGTGAACAACGAATCAACTAGTTATCATTTAAGTGAAATAATAATGTTATGTGACTGTGTTCCAAATACATGGAAAAGTTACGTCAAAATTTATGTTTGCCAACAAGAAAACTAGATAGGGAAAATATCAAAGCTTTGGCTTCTCCTATACGTACCCTAACTTGTACAGAAAACACACAGTTTGGTGTGTTAGCTCATCTCCTCTATTTCATACACACTATCCCACAAATATCTCATTTTCTCTCTCACTTCCACTCCTCACCGCAATATGGAGTTGCCCGTGAAAATGCCGGTTTCCGGCAGCCATATAACACCATACAGAATTGAAACCAGAAACTTGTGCTACAAACTATCGACCCGATTTGATGAAATGAAGCACCTGTGTTGCAGTGACAGTTCGAGGACTGTTCCGAAGTTCATCTTGAAGGACGTGAGTTGTGAAGCAAGGCCTGCAGAGATCACTGCAATTGTTGGCCCTAGTGGGGCTGGAAAAACCACACTGCTAGATATTCTTGCTGGGAACATATCCCCAGCGAAAGTGGGTGGTCAGGTGCTGGTGAATGATCAGCCTATGGACACGAAAAGTTTCCGCAGAATGTCGGGCTATGTCACACAGGATGATGCCCTATTTCCGTTACTTACAGTTGAAGAAACGCTCGTGTACAGTGCTCTGTTGAGGCTTCCTGGTGGGATAAAAGAGGCTGCAGATAAAGTGAGGAAGCTGATGAAGGAGCTCGGTCTGGAACATGTCGCGGGTTCAAGAATCGGTTGGGGATCAAACAATGGGATTTCAGGTGGTGAAAGGCGCAGGGTTTCGATTGGAGTTGATTTAGTTCATGATCCAGCTGTGGTTTTGATTGATGAACCAACTTCAGGGTTGGATTCTGCCTCAGCTTTCCATGTAGTCTCATTGCTCAAAACAATGGTGTTCAATCAGGGTAAAACTATCGTTCTGACCATTCACCAACCAGGTTTTCGAATCCTAGAGATGTTCGATCGCGTTGTTTTGCTTTCGAATGGAGCTGTCATGCACAATGGATCACTACATCTTCTCAAACAAAGGCTCAATTTTGCTGGCCATCGTATCCCCAACCATGTCAACTTGCTCGAATTCGCCATTGATGTTATCGTGAGCTTGGAGGGTACACAAACTTCAGAAGCCTTGCACAACCAATGTTTCAGGCCTCTAGAACAAAGGTTTGTGTGCTCCAATAACTTGCAAAAGAAGCTTCTGGTCTACCCAAATTCTCGTCCCCGGGAAGTTGTTATACTAGGGCAAAGGTTTTGTAGCAACATATTTAGAACCAAGCAATTGTTTGTCACAAGAGTCATACAAGCCTTGGTAGCTGGATTCGTACTCGGAAGCATTTTCTTTAACGTTGGAAGGGAAAAAGGGAACATTTCCCTGCAAACACAAACTGGATTTTTCGCCTTCAGCCTCACTTTCTTGCTGTCTTCCACCACAGAAGGCCTACCAATTTTCTTACAAGAGCGAAGAATACTAATGAGTGAGACTTCCAGGGGAGCCTATAGGGTTTCCTCCTATGTCATAGCAAACACCCTCATTTTTCTCCCCTTCCTTTTGATGGTCTGTTTTTTGTTCACAGCACCGGTTTACTGGCTGGTCGGATTGAGGAGGGACATTGATGGATTCCTCTACTTCTCTTTCGTGGTCTGGATGGTTCTTCTGATGTCCAATTCTGTTGTGGCCTGCTTCAGTGCTCTCGTGCCGAACTTCATCATGGGGAGTTCCTTGATTTCCGGGCTCATGGGAGCTTTCTTTCTCTTTTCGGGCTACTTCATTTCGAAGGACAGACTTCCACGCTACTGGATATTCATGCACTACCTGAGTCTTTTCAAGTACCCGTTCGAGTGCTTTATGATAAATGAGTATGGAGGGGAGCAGGGAAGGAGATGCATTCAACAGATTGACAAAGAAGGATGCAATCTTTTCGGGGACGGATTCTTGAGACAGCAGGGTTTGAAAGAAGCACAGAAATGGAGCAATTTAGGTGTGATGCTGGGTTTCGTAATTGGTTATAGAGTGCTTTGCTTTCTCATTCTGTGGTGCAGATGCTGCAGAAATAGAAACTAGCTAGCTATATATACTTACACAAAAGATAAACAATCACTTGTGCTGTTTCTCTTTCATATTCTTTCGAATAATTCTTTTAGAATGATCAAACTATTGTATCGTCTTCGCACGAAAGCTTTCATCAAATATTAACCATAACATCCAGTTTCGATTTGATTGATGTTTCGAGTTTTCGCATGCATTTGAAACATGTTGATTCACACCGTGTCCACTCCGAAAGTTCTACTTTTGATCCCGTTTCAATGTTCATGGATAGTACATTATCCATAACAAAACATTATCCAGAAAAATAGTTCTTGCACAAACAGATGCTGCCATGAGAGGGAGAAGGCTTTTGCGAGGATGTTTCTGCTGCCGGAGAAGACAGAAGGCTAGAACAGCCCAGTTAAAAGATGACGCGTGTTTAATTTGACAACCAGTTTTTATTTCTTGATCACATTTCGATCCATATGATTCATTGAAAAATGAGTAAATAATGTGGATTTTGCATACGACAATTCGAAAGAAACTGTTTTGGGACGACAATGGGGCACTGCCAACACAATACCTGGACTCGAAGAAAAGGACGAAAGAATTGTATATATAGTCGAGCTTTCTTTACACACCCAAAAAAACTGAAATTTGATTGACTATAAACATTTACACCTGAAAAGTGATATGGCTAGTTCTTTGGAAGACATTCGTGGAAACAGCTTCTTTGCAAAGTAAGGGTAAGGTTGTGTACGATAGACGTTTCACTCCGACCCTCGCAAAGCGGGGAGCCTTTGTTGGCTTGAGGTCGCTCTTTTACTTGTTTCCCTAGACAACCTAGAAGAATTATTATGCCTACAGCCTGACCAAACCAGAGGGAATACGAAAACTGGATTCTGCCTGCCCTAATTGCTTCGGTCATATATAGAATTGAAGGTCATAGTAGCAAATGAAGTGGTGGCGGTTTCTGATGAAGATGATGAATTCATAAACCTCCCTGAGGCGGATATCGTGTAAGATGGATTTTTTGCTTTGGCCTTTTCTCTGTCGCATTCTCTTTGCTCCATAAATTCAGAAAGCAGTCCTGGTTTGGATATCTGCCCCTCATTCACATCTAATGCACCCGTCAGCATTTGAACAATGGTAGACATGGATGGTCGGAGCTTGGGCATGTCTTGAATGCAGAGAAGGCCAATCTTTAGGAATCTGCAAGCCTCCTCAACGTCAAAATTTCCATTCAATGAAGCGTCTACTAACTCCACCAGCTGCTCCTTCTGATGATGTTCCCATGCCTGCAGCAGGAACTTGGATTTGGTTAGTCTGCTCAAGATTCTAGTAGTAATTGCAAAGTTATTATTCAATACATGTTCCAACAAGAGATGATGACTAGCTGGGGCATGTAGCTATCTAAAACAAGAAAAGCAGAAGTTTAGAGGAAAAATATTAGCCCTGTTTAAAAATAAATGCGAAGTTGCAAGGAATACGCATTTGATGCCCATCCTATAAACTAGCACTTCAAGCATTCACTTGATCAAGAATTTGTATGGCAGGTTCATCAAGGTTCATCACCCCGCGCATGTTAATGTTATAAATCTTTTATCGTTTATTTAGCGTTACTCTAGTATATAGAACAAGGAAAAGTTATAAACCAGTCCAAAAGCTTCAATTCAGTCATGGAATGCAATATTACAGAAAGGTCCATACCAGTGCAAGAAGATATTGTTCTTTGGGTGGTAAATGTCTGTTTGTGTTACACCTCCCACATACAATTTCCAACAGTAAAACGCCAAAACTGTAGATGTCTGATTTCCTTGTCACTTGACCTCGTATCGCATACTCAGGCGCCAAGTAGCCTCTGCAGAAATCAAACAGGGAACCAAACATGTCAATATGATTACAAGTAATTTGATAAATGTAAAAAAGAGAACGTAGAGAGAGAGGGGGAGAGAGAAGTGAAAATTTATGGGCGGGACATCAATTAGTTATATTCTCGGATAAACTTACTGAAAGAGACTAGCACTGGAAATGGCAAACTTACGTTGTTCCAGCAACACGAGTGCTAAGATGGGTCAAGTTCGGTGCGATAAACTTTGCAAGACCAAAATCTGAAATTTTTGGTGAGAGGTCTTTATCAAGGAGAATATTGCTTGCTTTAATGTCTCTGTGAATAATATGAGGGCTAACCTCCTCATGGAGATAAGCGAGCCCCCTTGCAACACCAATGCAAATTTTACACCTTGTAGGCCAAGTAAATTGGATACCGCTGTAGCCTCTACCTATAAAGTACAGAAGGATTAGGTCCTTACCAATACAAAATCATTCATTCAAATAAGGAACAAGTGACATTGCTTACCCAGAAGTGTTTGTGCTAGGCTATTATTCTCGAGATAACCATAAACCAATATTCTGTGATCTCCTTCTGCACAGCAACCATATAGCTTAACTAGGCTATCGTGTTCAATGGTTGCAATCACCTCGATTTCTGTCAAAAATTCCCTCGACCCTTGACTAGACTCTGCTGACAATACTTTTATAGCCACCAAAGTGCCATCCCTTAGTGTTCCCTGATCAAACACATTTTGAAATAATTTCTTAGCCCGTAGAGGTAAAAGTAAACAAAAAAGTCTTTAGCACAATTAAATACTCAAGACCGAGTATTCCTCAAAACTCATAAGCAAATAACTTTAGGAGCAATTACCTTGTACACGGAGCCAAAGCCTCCCTGACCAATTTTATTTTCTTTACTGAAGTTCTCAGTGGCAATTTGCAGTTCCATGTAAGTGTACTGTTTGACATTCAAAACGCCTGAAACCACTGTACCCACAGGAATCTATTAGACTCTTTTTGGTAGATGAAGATAGAATGGTAAACCTCTCAAAGAAGTTAGGTCCCTTTTTGTTCAAAAAGATGACAACCAAATTCAAGTTAAAGCTAAGACTTACTAACAGTGTTTAGTTCAACAGCAGGTAAGTTGAACAAAGTAAACAAAAGAAGATTTCATCCAAAAAAATATTGAGTACGTAATAAATAGCAAAATCAAGTAAAACATAAGTAGCTGATTTAGCATGACCATTTGACTTCGTAAAAAGGCCAGGTTCCAAGTTCTGAAAGAAGCCTGGTCAACCATAAAAAGAATGATTATCTGAATGGAAGCAACTTGGTAGTTTGGGCTTTAAGTAGTCGCAGACTTAAAACAGGTTCATAAATCAGTAACACTAATGAAATTAAAGCACTTAACATAGAAAATGCTCCTCCCATTTGAAGATCCATGAATGAACTAGAAAAGTCCTCCACTCATTTCACAATTGCACTGAGCAGCTAATTTGACAGATGGCATTGTGCCTAAGTAACTAATACTGACACTGAAAGTATGTGCATAATCTCTATAAATTGAACGACAGAATAAACACATGCACAGTCTACCTTCATCGATTTCAACAGGCTGCTTAACAAGGGAAGCTTCCTTCTTTTTAAACAAGCAAGAGAAACAAGACATCACCAGCTTTTTATGTTGGCCAATATCACCAATCAATCAAAATCCTTGCCCTGTCAAAGTACACAAGTAAACATAAACTTTTTGTGATATAACTACAACTGCATGATCTGTAAGATTTAGGAGGAACACAGATGAGCAATCAGGAAAGCATTAGTCATTATTCGCTTAGATAAGAAGAAACTCTAAAAAAAAGTGAAACTTATGAACTCGAATTGCAAATCAAGGTGACTTCTTTAATCTACATGTACTATCTAGCAACTGGTATAGATGACCCGCAGCATTGTCAATCATTGCCTGAACTATGATTAAAGATGCTTGCATATGCGCTAGCCACGTGCTTACCAAAACTCACTGTAATTTCAGTAGCAAAGTTTTGAGTAGTTGCTTTATAGCTTTTACAGCCTACGTATCGGAAAAATCCAGAAGGGACTTTTCGAAAAAGGAAATCTCTTCAAAAAAATAACCAGTAAAAGGAAGTTTGCACATCCTCCGTCCCACATGATAAGTTTTAACTATAGCCTACACCAGTTTTCTATGAAACATTCAATGCTCCTTACTTAAGGCATCAAAAGACAAAACAAAATAAAAATCCTACCCATCTGAACTGCCAGAAGTTAAGGGGAAACACTAGAGAGATACCCCGACACAGTAAGGTCTGGGACTGCACCGAGTAATGCCATAGACTCTTATGCCCTATAAGATCAATCAGAAGTTCAGGTCTCTAGCCTGAGTCGTTCAGTTGAATCGATTATCAATAATTAGACCAACTACTAAAGTAATTCAAGGAAAATGGACCAAACTCCGCATTAACACGAAACTTCCTGCATCCCTCAGTACTTTAGGCCTAAAATAGGAATTCGATAATCAAATGCTACAATGCAGCACATGGCAGATTAGCAACTAGTAGAGGCTAGAATTAGAAACATGGTTTCATGATTGGAATTTGGAAATAAAGTATTTGTCAGCCAAGGAAATGTGATTGTGTAGTCAACTATCCTTCTAATTGTCATTGCACTCAATTATAAGACAGACAAAACAGAAGACATCTATAGTTTTGACCAACTTTCAAAAAAAAAAAGTCAATCTAGGAGGCACCAAAATTGAAATTGCAGAAGAAGAAGAAGAAGAAGAAGAAGAAGAATTTGCTTCAGCATAATTACCTTACAAATTTGCAATCCAATTGCACTTGGGTTTTGCTTATATTTCAACCTTGAAGTATCCCTCTGCAGAACCGAAACTAAAACCAACGTAATATAAGTATTTGGATTGGTCAAAATATGATATTTCCATTTTTTTTTCAGAAGCATAGCAACTGTAAAAGAGAAACCCACCATTCTTTTGGGTTGAAGAACCCAGCTGAGGCCACAAACAGATCCAAAAGTCTATCTTTCTTCTCGTTCTCTCCAATGGGTAAATCAGAAAGTAAAAAAGTCTTGGCTTTCCTCACATTTTCTCAGCTACCAAACACAAAAGTACATGTAAAACCCAGATAAAATGCAAGGTTTTCATGTCAACTGTGGTGACTGCAACAGAAATGAAGAGAGAGATGGACAAAATAAATTTATGAAATTAGAGGCTAAATTTTGACCATATATGATAAATTCTCGTTGCAATGTTTGGAATTGACTATTCTCTCATTTGGCATTGACTTCCAGGCACACGGTTTGGAAATGGTACGGAATTTTCTTTTTCCTAATTTTTGGGTTTTGCTTTCACAAGAATGCTTGAAATCGTTTCCAACTTTTTAAATATAATAAACAAGTTGTACTTAAAAATTAAAATCTTGTTCGACTCTTAAAGGTATTGTTTTTCTATTTAGACTATTTTAAACAATGATATTATAGTTAAGTTATACGAATATGAACTACGATAAGTAGTTGAGTGGAAAAGTGCGAACAGTAGTTTTGTGAAAGAAAAAACGGAAGGTCTTGGATTCGATACTTCGTAAGATGTGAATCTGCTTAATCGTGACAATGGGTAGGGTGCAATTCCCAACTAGTTTCCTTTGGATCCGAACATGGTCGATAATCGTGGTTTCCCGCCAGTTGTCTCCTTTTAAAAGAGGAAACAAATGTAGGCTATAACAATTTTATCATGTGGAATCTCATTAAGTGACACCTGATTAACCGTTGAAGTTTTTTTTTATTTTTTATTTTTGGTGAAAATTAACCGTTGAAGTTAAAATACCTCAATTAGTCCTATTGTAAGTGTTATCACCAACTAACTCTCATGCAAACACACGTTGAAATTATATTGTACGACATGAAATGTCGTTAAATGACACCTGAATAACCTGTTATAAAATTTGAGTCTTTACGTATAAGGAGTTACAAAATTATTTAACCGTACACCCAAACAATTCATTCTTTTTATCATCTAAATTTTATTATAAAAATTGTATTTAATTTGAAAAATGACTATGCTTGTAAGTAACATTCTAAAAAAATGCAATGGTAAAAAGTCATCAGAAAATTTGACAAAAACTCATGCAGGTGATTAATCATTGTAAACTGAAAGGAGACAAAAAACAATTGGATCTTTTTGACCCAAAAATAGTTTCGTGACAGAGAGGCGCCAACTTGATGCTAATTTGTTAGTTTCTTGGCAGAGGGACCCTGAATGAAGAGTGCCTAATGCAAATTACAATAAGTAAGGCTCAAAAAACGCTAAGCGCTAATTCAACGGCGGGGCTTAGGCGGTTTTTTAATTTAATTAAATTTATTGTATAGAATATAAGTAAATGTTTACTTATAGTTATAAAATATATAATTGTATTGAGATATATAAATTGTAAAATAGAATGAGATATAAATTAAAAAGTATTAAAACATATTGAAAATATGGGAAACAAGAGTGATCATCCAAGTATTCAACGAGTTTCTTATAATTTATTGAAAAAATAAAGGCTTATTATATTAACACTCCACAAATTGTTGAATAAACTCCACATACTTAATACAGCCCACATTTGCTTTTTCACTTAAAAATTATCTTAATACACCCCACATATTTTCCCATAATACCCCCACACCTCACATTCTCAATATACACCTTATTTTTTGTATATACACCTCATATTTTCTATACATCCCACATTTCTCAAATCTTATAACACTCAGTTTTAATTTTTAGAGACTGAATCTAACCATTTAAACATTTAATTTGCCGAAAGATTTCAAATCATCAGCAATGGCTTCATTGTGAAGGTTCCATGAGAGCTGGGTTGATGAAAACTCCCTTCAATAGAAATCCCCTTAAATTACTACTCTTAGAAATTTAAGTGTTGAAAATGACCTTGTGAAGGGTCATCTGACCTTGTGAAGCCAACCAGGGCTCATTTTTTAAGACATAATTGAAGCATGTATCATACAGTATGTATGTACCTTTGTTTTTGCAGCTAGAAGATATATGTCAGGTACATCTAATTGCTTGTGATGCTTAGGATAGGCCACTTGCCCATAAAGATCATACTTGTCAAGGAGCTTGAGCACGGTTGTAAGAACAACTGAGCTACTATTTAACATTTCTTCAATGTCATCTCTGTTGCCAAGTATTAGCGTCTTCATAAGCAACAGGTTTAACCCAGTATTAGTGTCCGGTATAAGAATAGATGATCCAGTTATCGAAGATCAAAGTATGAACTTTACCAAGTTGGCTAGCTCCCGAAGAGCTCGGCATTCACCACGTTAAAAGTGATTTGGGGTGTATTTAGAAATTTTTATTTTTTTTATAAAACTTAATAAAGTCAAAATTGTCATTGCATCATGGGGTAAATAAGTTATTTAATATTAAATTTTAATGCGGGGTGCATTCAACATTTTATGAGGTGCTAATATAAAAAGCCAAAATAAAATGCAAAATAAAAGTTATCTATTTTTTGTCTAAACGAGAGTCGTGATTTATGCATGCGCATAAGTAGGTCTAGACGCTCTTTCTGAAAGTTCTAATGCCTAGAAATTAATTGGGGCGATGACCAACCGTCTAGCGCCTAGACAAGGTCTAGACGGCGCTACGCAGGGAATTTGAGAACAATGACAATAAGCAAGCTCAATAAAAATTGAGGATAGCCAAAAACTCAATCAGCAGAAATATAAAAGATGAAATAAAAATTAAAGATCTACAGGATGGAGATCTAGTTTGTCTTAAGACAAGAGACAATGATAAACACCAAGGAATCGGCATACAACTTCAGAAATACGATGAAGAACGCCAAGAAAACAAAGCTGAGCTACTAAAAAGGAGAAGCAGATAAAAAACAAGAAATAAATGGGGAGATTGCCAACTCCCAACCAAAGGAAGGGACGAGATCGAATATGTGCGAGAGGGAGTAGGATTCTTTTCCTTCATATTACCATTCATTTTCATCTTCTCCTCTCACATTCTTCTTTTTGTTTTGTTCTTTATATAAAAAAAATCAAAACAAGATATAAACGTGGCGTAATCGCAACCGTTTAAATATGAAAAGATGAAAAAATAAAAGATTATGAAAGAAGAGAATCATACTCCATGTGAGAGAGTAGGCATGAGCGATGCTAGTAAACAATATCCAATAAAATCAATTGAACCGAACTTTTTTTTTTGGGGGGGATAATTGAACTAAGAGATGTTAAAATGACAGTCTCTCGTATTTTAAATATTTCACCATTTTGCTACTTTCACTTTATATATAAAGGGATGTTAGCCGCCTCCAATATCGTCATTCGAAATTTTGAAACATCTTTCGAAAAATAGAAGGAAGACTTTTTTACCACTTTGTACAAAAAATAATTAGGAAAAGTAGTTTTCCCACATATCCCAAATGTCGTTGAGGGTTCCTAACTTGTTAATTTAAAAAGAGGACATGTTTAATCTAGAAAATATGAATTTTCTCTACCAATTAATCACGTGTGAACAGTTTTAAACTTCAACTATCTAGCCGCCAATGGTAGCCAACCGTTGGTAACACCATGACGTATTCTTTGTTTACATTATTAAAGTAATTGGGTGACATTCTCTGACTAAATTATTTATACGCCTGGTTGTTAAATTATTTGAGTAATTAACTGCGTAATATGATTGACGTATCATAACAAAACATGTCAAACTGTTAAATCAAATTATATTTATAATCATTAGCTATTAATCTAGTCAGAGGCGGCCCTGAACGAGCGCAAGTGATGCCACCGCACATGCTCCAAAATTAGAAGGGCGCCCCCCATTTTTCATTTTTGCATGCATATATGTCTATATATCTCTATTAATTAATGAAACCCTATTTGTCAACCAAAATAATGTGAAAAGACAAATTAGTCTTCTATCACACAAAAAAAATGATAGGCAATATTGTCTGCTTTGTACCCCGACCATACCCTCACAGTTTTGTTTTTTTAGAACTCACACGAGAACTTCCCAGTGGGTTACCCATCCTGGGATTGCTTTCACGCAAACTTGCTTAACTTCGGAGTTCCAATGGACTCAAAGCCAGTGAGCTCCCAAAAAGTCTCGTGCTAAGTAGAGATGAGAATATACATATAAGGATTACAGGATTCACATCCCTGGACGATATGAGATCTTACAGTGTAGACAAATGCTAGTGTGTGTGTATACTTAACCGTGACCACACAAACAAGAGAAGATAAGAAGAGTATGGAAATGGAAGTAGAGACAACCCGCCTCCGTTGAGTTGTTAGCGTGTCTTGTCCTTACGCTACTTTATATCCTCCTAGAAGTGGTTTTGAAACCTGCCACTACTTTATTTCATTTTTTTTTCACTTCTTTATAACTAAATGCATGAATTTTCACAAAAAAATAACGCAAAAATTTGAGCCATGAACCTCTTAAAATTAATGGAAAACACCAATACACCATACCATCAATTGTTTTGATAAAATTGTTTGTCCTATACAATTTATAGAAAATGCAACTGAAAAAAAAAATTACGATCTCAGCTTTATTTTGAATTTTCAATTTACTTACGCACAAGGCCGGCCCTGAGCCTAATAATATTTCATCGTCAAATTACCGATAATGCTTCGTTGTCAAGTTGTTAAACATCAAGTTCTTTTCATGGGGTTTTCAATTTATATATTATATTATCCTTTTTTTTGAGAAGATTTATTTTTGTCAAGTCCATTTTTGAGAAGATGAACCCTTGCAGACACCTTCTTTGATAATTCAACGCAAAACACGTCACACATCAATGTTCCTCGATTGTTTTATTCTGTCTGTTAGGAGATTGGAAGTTAGCGTTTGTAATTCAGTTCCACAATTTCCAACAAAATAAATTTACTTCTCCACATCTTCCGGCTCTCAAAAAAATGAACTACTGATCCTTCAAAGAAAAAAATAAGAACCGGTTTAATTATCATGTCGTTTTTTGTTTTTAATTTTTTATAAGACACATATGAGAAATGAAACGAAAAAACAAAATAGTTATCAAATGTAAAATACGTAGGTCTGCCTACAACAAGGATGATACTACAAAACTACAGATGAACTCTTTTTTTTCGGTTCTAACAGACTGTTCAGTACAAAACTACATATGAACAATATCATGCCAGTTCTCTACACATTTATTTATACACAAACTCCGTAAAGCACAAAGGATTCACACTCAGATATGAATCCAGCTTTCCGCTTTTGGTAGTCCCGGGTCGAAAGTATGGGGATGCAACTTATACCAGAACATGAGCTCTAAGGATGAACGAAAACAAGGACTTTCGCGAGCTCTATTGCTTTCTTGCGGCCAAGAAACTTCTCAACAATTCCAAAAGCGAACTCCATTGAAGTTCCTGGTCCTCTGCTGGTGATGAGGTTGCCGTCAACCACAACCCTGTTCTCGATTTCACTTTTATCTGACAGCTTGTCGCACATTGCGGGGAACGCTGTCGCCTTTTTGCCCTGGATCAAAGAACAAAGCTCACTAACTGGTTGCAGCAACATAAAAAATTTAAAGAGCAAGCACTAAAGTGGAAAATGCATATAAAAAGTTGATATTTTAAAACGTTTCTAAAATGCAGTGATGGACGCATATCAGATTTGAATGTAAATAAGTTCCTGAACGAGTTTGAACGATGCAAGAAGCAGAAAGGTTCAGTGAAATGATTATAATGTTAGGTCCAGTTAGTACACTACTCAATTACAAGAGGTGCAGCCAGAATTGGGCCAACGTTAATGGAATTGCACAAAATTGTACATGCGATTATTAGGTTGTTCAACGTTGAAAGCATACCTTGAGTAGGGCATGGGGTTCCAAAACTAGAGCTGGGGAGGCACATATTGCTCCATAAGGTCTCTGTGATACCCTCTGCTTTTTTAACAAATTCACGAGCTTTTCCGATTTTGCAAATGCTTGGGCACCACCAAGTCCACCCTGATTAAAAAAATACGAATAATGTTTGACAAATCAAAAGGGTAAAGAGAAACTGTTAAACAGTAGAAAGCTGGAAACCCAACTTACAGGCAAGACAATCAGGTCATACGAAAGTTTGGTAGCTTCATCGAGGGACATATCTGCCTCCAGTTTAACTTTGCGGGAAGCAATAATTTCTAGTTTATCCTCTACAGAGGCCACCACAACATCTGCTTTGGCCCATCGTAGAATATCAATGATTATAATAGCTTCCATTTCCTCTGTGCCATTCGCAATAGGTACAAGAATCTAAAGGATAACAAAGACAAAAGAAGTTTTAACTTACAAAGCACATTACACCTTAAACAATTGTTGAAATTCGAAAGGATCCTAGAGATATTTGCAAATGTAAATCACCACCAAGTAAAGCACTCCAGTATAGCCACCTTTTTAGGTTGCTTACAACAAGATTTGAACTTGAATTTACACTTCCTACCCTATCTGAATGCAACTTGAGCTAAAGCCCAATAAAGTAGACAAAGAAATCCACACACAACGGTGTTCTCAAAGTTCGTGCAACAAAAGCCCAATAAAGTAAGGATAATGCCAGGGAGACCAAACTTTTAAACCAAATTTGCAAACCAAATGATGTGTCACCAATAGGAAATAAGCACGTTAATCAACACTTGAGCAATAATCCAATCAATAACCACATCATTTGGTTTCAAAATTTGGTCTCCCTAGCCTTACGCATAAAGTAAAGTAACAGCATGCAATGTAAAATAAAATGGATAAGAGTATAAAAAATTCACCTTAGGGGAATCACTGGCAGTCCACTCAACTGGGTTTAGCTCAGTTATGACATATTCATCCCCATGGTTGGAACGCATCACCTGAGTACAAAAACACTGTTACAGATCCACCACAAACAAAACCGAAACAGCATTCTAAACTGCAAAGTCTAGGGCTTCAGCCACTTGGGCCGTTAATCAAGGGTAGCAGGTGAAGCCAGATAACAACAGAATCATATTTGTTTTAATTTTCCCAGACAATGAATAGCTTTGAAGTTGGTAGACAAGAAAGCCACCAGCAGAATGACACCACCAAAAGCTAGCAATAACCACCTCCACCCAATCAATGACAAGGTAGACCTTTAAAAATACAAGCCGTGTAAAAGCAGCAGTTCAAGCATACATGTTACTGGATCGAGCTTATTTTATATATAAGGAAGAAGCTAAGCTCAAAAAGGTCCATATAGATAGATATTTAAAGCCCACAAGTATAACAAAGTAGCCACCTTTTCAGCTAAGTACTCACAATATCAACTACTGAATACTTTATCCTAAGTTTTCTTATACACGAACCTCAAATGGTTTTATTTTCCTTTTTGTCAAATATATTAGCAAAAATATAAATTTCATCCTTTGGGGTCTTTACCATCTTTTCTCAATTCAATTAAAAATATCAGTTTATTCAATCCACACATTTCTAGACTATGGTAAATTCCAATGAATCTCCATTTCTCATCGTTTCCCTTAATCTTTGTCTTCATTGTACTAAATCTGCAATGATTAGAGTGCCCAAGGGAAATTATCATCAAACCTTTTTTCTTATATTCTATGCATCCATTTTTTTCCCTTTTAAATTGGGGTGAAGGACTGAAGAATAACACAACCAATCAAAACGAAGAACATTGAGAAAGTATATACCAGTGGCCCAGAAACTTCATCAGCTTTTTCTTTCCCATACAATTGCTCGACCAGTGCAATAGCAAACTCCATGGTAGTACCAGGTCCACGACTTGTCACAACTTTGCCATCCACCTGCACTCTTGATTCAACAGCGATTGCACCAGATGCTAATTGCTCCATAAAAGGTGGATAACAAGTTGCCTGTTAAAAACCAATAGAGCCCACAAGTTCAGAGTTAGTCATCAAAAACGACAAAAAACACTAATTAAAATTTTATAATTAATGAAACATTGGAGGTTCTTAGAGATCTTACTTTCAGTCCCTTCAACAAGCCCCATGACGCAAGTGCCACTGCAGGTGAAGCACAGATTGCGGCGTAGAGCTTCCCATTTGCAGCCTGCTTCTTCACCAAGCTTTCCAGAACCTCACTATTCTTAAGATTAGCGGCACCAGGGATGCCTCCCTACAGCATAAAAACAGATATAATAAAATTCAAGTGTACCTAAAAAGGAGTAGTACAATTCAACGAGAAAACATTAAAGCAGAATCGGAGAAGCTGGTGAGAGCATGATACACACAACGATGGATAAAATCCTTATTCCACCCCATACAATACGGATTACATCAGCAGTTCAGCTTCGTTTGGACATTACTTGGAAATTAAGTAGTGGCATTAGGCAACACATTAATTTGGGCGTGACGGACCAAAATCCCACACTCAAAGAAGCTAAACACATCTGCTTCAAGCAAAAAATTCTTCAGGTAAATCGAAACAAACTGAAAGTTTAAGTGATATTAGCCAAGTTTGAAAATTGAAGTAATATGAGCCAAGTTTTACACTTTCCATTCGATTTTATCAGCACTTTCAGAAACAAACAAAAGTAGCCACATTTCAAATTTCTAATACACAAATAGTAACAGAAGCATACATATGCATATACTGTAAATATACATATACATATACAAATACGAAGAGAGAGAGAGAGTGTACGGGTAGAGCGATGAGATCGAAGACAGTTTGGCTACAATCCGAAATCAAAGCATCAGCGACGATCTTAACGCCGTGGTAACCATCAACCCGAAGCTGCTTCTCCACAGAAGCCACAGTAACATCGGCCCCAGCTCGCCGCAGAACATCGACGGTGATCACCGCCTCAATCGCCTCCGTGCCGTTCGCAATCGGAACCAAAACCTGCGTCCACAGTCAAAATCTCACTCACAAGCAAACACAATCATCGAATTAAAAAAAGAAAAAGAAAAGAAGATGAGCTGATTAGCGTGGTGATTAGTGAGGTGTGATTAGTGAGGTGATTAGTGAGGTGATTAGTGGATGATTGTGATCACCTTCTTAGCAGGAGAATCGGAAGCCATAGCTGCACAGACGGAGGAGGAGGAGAAGAAGCACTTTCAGAGAAGAGGGACTGCTGGTTTGACTTTGGAAATAGGAAGGGTCTGATTTCCACGTCCCTCATTTTACTTCTCACACACCTTTCTAATTTTCAACCGTCAGATTAGATGAATTGAAGAATATCAACAGACAGAAATTAGTAAGTTCTAATTTTTAACCGTCAGATTAGATGAATTGAAGAAGATCAACGGACAGAAATTCGTAAGGATATGTAGGAAGTAATTTAAGATGTGTGGATAGCACCCCAATAGAAAAGAAGAAAATGGGGCAAGAGAAATGGAGATATTTTTCAGTATACGTGACGTTATATAAACAGTAAAATATGTTTATTAAAAGGTTTTTTATATTAGTACTTTACAAAATGTTAAATGCACTTCACATTAAAATTTAATATTAAATAACTTATTTATCCTACTATGTAATTACAATTTTGACCTTATTAGGTTAAAAAATTATATATACCCTCCAAATCACTTTTAACGTATTATTTATCTTCTTCAACTATCAAACCCCATCCGACCCTCCATTGTTGAATAAAACTCTATCAAATGAAACTACAAACTTGTTGATTGAGAAAATTTATTTTTGACGAATGAAACACGAAATCGATATTTCAGAAGCTTCACATAAGGTAAGACTTCATATTATTTATTGTTTTAGTGATTTTGACGACATCGATAATTATTTAATTTTGCTTTTAATGCGTTATTCAAGCTTCTATGTTCGTATTCATCTTTTAGGAATCACAGGGATTACATGAAGAATTAAACACCTAAAATTACCATCAAATATTAAAAATAGACGACATGGGTTTTAATGGTGGAATTGAAAACAACTCACATATACTTTAAATCCCAGGCGGTATCTTTTGTCAAAATTTTAGCCGGCATTATTTGTCCAAATTAAAAGCTTTATAAGATTAGAGAAATGTGGGGTGTATAGAAAATATGGGGTACATATAAAAAATGTCGGGTGTATATTAAGAATGTGGGGTGTGAGGGTATTATGGGGAAGGGTTAGGTCATCTCCAACTGATGGCGAGCCAGAGGGCTTATTTTAGCCCTCTGGCCCTCCAAGATCTTCAAAGATATTAATATTTTAATAAACAGTATAGTGTCATATTTGTCTATGTCTCCAACCAAGGGTCAAAGGGCCAGATGACTCGTTTTAGCCCTGTCACAAAAAACCATCTCCAACCGAGGGTCAAAGGGCCAAACATAATTTATTATTTAAAAATTACAATTTAAATGTTGTTTAAGTTTCATGTTGTTAAATGTTTTTTTTATGTTGTATAATTTTTATGTTGGTTAATGTTATTTAATGTTGTTTCATATTGTTTAATGTTGTTTTATGTTACTTAATTTAATTTAATATTGTATAATGACTTAGGACATTATAGGAAAAAAATAGAATTAAAAAAAATACGAAACAAATTTTGTGAAATAGAAGTTATAAGAAAAAAAATAGAATTTAAAATAAAAGGAAACAAATTTTGTGAAATAGAAGTTATAGGAAAAAATAGAATTAAAAAAAAAAATAAAACAAATTTTGTAAAATAAAAGTTATAGGAAAAAAAAATATGAAAAATAGAAGTTATAGGAAAAATTTTGTAAATAAAAAATAATAATAAAACTGTAAAAAAAAAATTTCAAAGCATTCCTGTCGGTTATAACCGACAAGAAATCCGACACATTTAAAAAAAATATGGCCAGCCTGAGGCTGGCTGGCTGGAAGTGACCAGCCCTCTCCGATTATGTGGGACCCTATCAGATTCCACAGCCCTCTGCCCTGACCCTCAATTGAAGACAGTTTTTGGGCTATTTTCAAGCCTCTGGTCATTTGAATCATTCGGTTGGAGATGACCTTAAGAGTGCAAAAGTGTCATATGGCCTTTCGAGTTCCGAGGTTTCGTGTTGTTTCTAGAAGATAGCTAGCCTATGATGGTTGTGCATGTGGATACGCCGATATGGCGGACGTGAGTTTTGGTTTGTGGGCTAATCTTTGGGCTGACCTAGACCCAGAAGTCTAAATCTTATCTTTTATATCCCAATTTATCTTCATGCAACCAAAAGCCCATCTAAAAGAAAAAGGACACCACTTGGGTGCTGCAAATTCAGTAGCAACTTTTGCTTCTACCCAATTATAGATGGAATTTGCATTTAAATTTTTAATTATTTGGACACGCATTCATATGTGGTAGAGTGGAAGCAGAATTTATAGCAGCCAAGTAGTGTTCAAAGAAAAAAAATCATGAAAACTTTCTCTACGAGTCTCCATCCATCCCAACCGACTATTATATTGCTCGCAACTATCCGGTCGAGATGAGGACTAATAAATAAAGAATCAATTTTTGGAAAAAATAATTAATATAAAGTTATCAAAAAGTATATTAGGAAAATATTGGTGCTAAACACGGTTTATTGTCTTCATTTTTGAAAAATTTTATCGAATGAAATTTACCAAATTTATTTTCATATCCTATAAATAAATAAATAAAATTTCATTTCACTTTTGTTTTAAACATTACCAAATAAGCTTTAAATATGGGGTTCTGACACGTGTCAACAAGAAAAATATGAGATACACAAATTAACTAAAAAAAAGTTGGATTAGGATAAATTTTGTCATTGCGTGGGTGACAAATAGTGTAATAACATTGAATTTTAGTAGCATTTATTTCAATTATTACTCTGAGCTAGTCCATGCAAAGCGCTATGCTCTTTTTTTGTTTTTTTTTTTAAGAAAACCTCAATGATACGGGGAATATTTTATTAACAATGAATTCTTTTTATTGAAAGCATTGTATGTGGTCTGTTTCACAGTTTTTATTGAAACCACTTTAAACGAATTGCAAGAAAAAAGTTATAAACAAATTAACATGAGAGGAGATGTACACTCACATCTTAGGTTTAAACTCTCACCGTCTTTTGTAAGTACACCACACAATAAAACTAGCAAGGGTATATTGTATATTCTGATTTCGTACATTTTGGAAGTATGCTAAGACAATGTTTTGTCTTTTAAGCAATTAGAGTAAGAAAGTTCGGAACAATGCAATCGGTCTTTATACTTGTAGAAAAGATGAATTCTCTCTTACTATTGAAGTTTTGGTGGTTAGCAATTGCTCACGATAAACATACTTGACGTATATAATTCGTGAATTAATACACATATCAAAAGTTTACCGTTGCATTAAAAAAAAAAGGGAAAACTAATGAAAATGGCTTGAAAACTTTGAGTTTTAATGATAAGGACAAAATAAAGGGTAAAGTGAATAGTATCAGGATTGACTTTTTAGTGTAAAAATGTGGTTTTTCGTTAAAGTGAACAGTACCAGGTGCTTTTCGTTAAAGTTCCCAAAAAAAAATCATAACGATCTTTCTTATTATAGATAAAAATATAATTGAACCCAAACGGGCAACCGAAGCTCAAACAACCTATAAATGCCAACAAACCATAACATGATACATTGTCTAAACACTCGTCGAGCAGATCTGGCACACAAACCCAACAATCAACATCATGAGAGAGAGATAACACCATATCTGAGAAATATAATCCTTTACCATAATCAGCGTGACCAAATGTTATGAGAACGAAGCTTGGCTGCTGAAAAATCAGCAGCAGCTCCTACTGCTACCGAATAATGGATGGATACATGTCTAAGTAATTGATTTTTTAATCATAATTTGAACACATATCTACCTATGATTTGTTATATCAGTGAGTAGCTACTGATTTTTTCAGCAGCCAAGCTTTCTCCATGTTTTAAACCCCCACTTTGGGAGTGGGGGTGTTTATGGGGTTCTTCAAAATATGCAAAGAGACAAAGCATAGTGGGTTTGAGGAGAGAGACAGAGATATGAGATGACATGGGCTGCTCACATGGAAGATGATGGTATGAGATTTAGGAGAGAGAAAGAGAGGAGAGAGAGAGGGGAGTGTACATGTACATCGCATCTGTTGTACATGGAGCACTTTCCGGGTTATCAAAAGCCCTTTTTCTGCTGGAGATTTTTGCTGTCTACCGTTACGGCTAGACTGTTAAGTGATAAAAAGCAGACCCCCTTTCCCCCTCTCCCTTCTTATCTCCTCTCTCTCACTCTAACCCGTTACCTCTTTCTCCTCCAATTTCAAAACCCTAATCCCAATTCCTGCTCTGATCTTCTTTGCATGTCGATTGGGAAATGCATCGCTAGGTGAGTTTGTTTAAACCTCATTGTTTCTCTCCCAATTGGATTGTTTTTCAGCTGATTTGCCACTAATTGGAAAAACCCTTCTGAGTTTTTCACCAATTGTTCAATCCCTAACACCAGTTTTGTGCATCTGTCAGCTCTGCATGTTGATTAGGAAATGCATTGCATTGGTGAGCTACCTTTCTGGGTTTTTGTTCATTTGTTCGTTGTCTGGTTTATTCTGTTGTGTGAATATGTTCAATGGCGCTGTGGGGGAGTGAATTGTGGTTTCTTCAACCAGGAAATGTGATTTTATCAGGATTTATCTGATGGGTTTTTATCTGCCTAATCATGGGATTTTTTAGGATTTTTTTTTTTTTGCTTTTGATGTTTCATTCATTTCTGGTAATGGGTTTAAATTTGTTGATTACTTTTCTGTTTCGTGGGTGTGTATGAGTTTTCATGTCCTTGGGATCCAATGCATGGGATATATATATATCCTGTTGTTGTCTCGGAAATCTCTCTCTGTCTCTATTACTGATGTGCAATATTGGGATATTTTCTACCGGTGAAGAATTCCTCATAAGGTTTATTTTGATTACTAATTTTCGATTCAAGCTAAATGGTTCTACTCGTTTATTGCATGTGCATTTAGAGAGTGCTAATAATAACAAAAATTTACTGCGTGCCTTGAGCTGTATCTGTATTCTGTAATGATACAAACTAATAGAGTGGCCTTTCATTTTTCTTTTTCTTTTCGAGTTTATGAAAACCAAGCTAAATTGCGACATGTGAACTGGTGTATAGCAGCCTAGTGAACTGGTGAAGGTGATGTACGGAAATCATGAGTTAAATATGAGTGCATTGGCTAGTCGCCATTTTGGCGTATCTTATGTAAGTTAGATTTGGAATCCACTGATCATATATTTCTTCGTTGTCCCTTCACTTTGGGTTTATGGTTGAAGCTGGTTAGTGAAGCTCACATTTTGGTTGGAAGGGTAAGAAAGTGAAGGTGTTGTGGGGTTTCAGAATTCTCGCTGTGTTTTGGGTGGTTTGGATGGAGAGAAATTTTTGAAGATTATGTAGGAGCTGGTTTTCAGGAGCTTTGGGATAGAATTTGGTTTTTGTCCGCCCTCTGGGCTGCCATTTCTTCTGAGTTCAGGGGAATTTCTCTCTCCTGAAGTTAGGTAGATTAGAAGGCAGCTTCCTTTTAGTTTGCGTTAGGGCATTCTTCAGCTTTATGGAGTTGTCTTTTTCTATTTTTGTTTCTGTTTGGGTGGTTTGCGTGACCACCCTTTATGTTGCTTGACTGTTTCTCCTTCTTTCCTCTTTTAATATAGTCGTGTCTGTATAAATAAATAAAATGGCGTTGACTTGTTTAATTAGTAATCTTATATTTATATTTTATATAAATTACTGTTTAAACAACACAGATTATGTGAGACTAAAGATTTGAAAGACTAGTTGTCTTTCCACATGTGAGAATTTGAGTCAGAAAAGGTTCCTATTGTTTATGTTGTAAAAGTTCCTCTTCTTTGTTATTATAGTAATTAATTAGTTTGATGTGATTGCAATTTGCAAATGTTATTCATGTGAAGTTAAGAATAGCAAAACACAGTGAGAATTCTTATTTGGTTGACAATAGTAATTAATGCATTTTGCATTTAGGTCTAGGCAGTGGAGTTCTATGTTGCCACTAGTTTGGTAAAATGTTATATAAGTTATGTTACTTATTTACTAATTATGGGAATTATACACACACCCACACGTACCAAAAATGCCTCATAAGAGCCTTGATTAAATTTTTAGATGAGATTATGTTTCTTGACCGTTAGATCATAGATGGGTTTAGGGTCTACGGAGAGAAAGTTATGATGTCTTGCCTCCTGCTTATGAAAAACAAAAAGGGTATGTTTGTGTGTGTGTAGAGAGAGAGAGAGAGAGAGAGAGAGAGAGAGAGAGAGAGAGAGAGAGAGAGAGAGAGAGAGAGAGAGAGAGAGAGAGTTATGATATTTTGCTTGACGGTTTGACATGTTCTATTGCCATAATGTGAATAAGAATTAAGTGTTTAGGAGTTTGTTTTTTCTTGTTTTCTTTTCTTTTTAGATGCTTTTGATGCTCCTGTTGCATTTTACCTAGTTTCTAGAGGAGTTCCAACATTTATAGGTCTGTCAGTAATCAGTATCAAATTGGTGTGAATTAAGCCCAATCTGAATATGAATTTTATTTATCCATATACGTTGGAATGAAGTTGAAATCTGAAAGAACGTCCACAAACTCAAACTCAATCAACATTTGAATATTTGCAGTGTATGTACATACTAAAAGATTTAAATGGATTAAAAATATTCTAGTTGGAGCTTGATATGATTATGGTCAGCTGCTACGAATTAAGTTTAAATTAACGGCTGGATCTGTTGGTCTGTTAGGGTATCGAATCTTAGAGGGATATATATGGATTGCATTTGAATATTGATTGGTATCTGTAATGTAAATGTTCGAGTTATTTTGTGATTTTCCTTATTGGGGGAAGGGAGTTTGGCTGTTTTGTCTTTCAAAAGCTATAGAGTTAATGGAAGAATTGAGGTTTATATTCAGTTTTGTCGTATACCGCTAGGAGTGATTTTTGGATGTTGTTAATTATATGAGATCTACATCCCAAGTTTTTAATGTATTTTTCCTTATGATTGCAGATTCTTCAACAGTAGTTGAATTGTTTGAGCTAAAACATCAGCTTTGAATGATGACAAACACTACGTTGTTTTATATGCAGTGATTTGTGAATGAAGGCCATGTACTATCGCCCACCTTTTCTGATGTTGGATATATATATTTATATATTCACTAAAGAAAGGAAGAGACTGAACAAGTTTGCTCTCAATTAGTAGAGATGTTATTTTCCAAGTACGGAGATTTCCATGGCTTTGGGGGTGGCAGTTATCAAATGACTTTACCTGTACTTCAGCATTAATAGTGATTTTGTCAAGGGCAGATTCCAGATTTTCAGCAGCAGTTAAACAGAGTAATATACAGCAGGGTAGATCTCACCTTTCGTGCTGATGGTTATATGTAGTGCAAATTAGGAAACATAAGGAAGACTGGTAAAGTGGAACTGCAGTGAGTTGACAGAGATGTTTCTCAGCAAAGAAATTGACGATTTGCATGATGATGGGTTTGAAGGATCGAAAAATGAGCACTGTATATTCACAGAGGTTTTCTTCGGTCAAGACATTGGTCGTACTAGTAATAGATGTCTTGTTACTGGAATGATCAACTTTGAATGTGAATCAAGTAAGAACACTGATGGAGCACCATCTCCAAATAGTGAAAACTCAGTTGTGACGAGTCACTCCTCAAAAAATACCTGTTTAGAGGAGTTTTATAATGCAACTGAAGATTTTAGAGAAACCTCTGCACCAGGGTTTTCCTTGGACAGATCTGCTATGTTAGATAGGAATGGTGATGATGCGACTGTTAATAGAATGAAGTTTTCAGTCGATGAGCTTCCTAATACCAAACCTGGTTTAGGAAAGGTCACGTCCAGTCCAGCTTCAAACTCTGTCTCTGAAACAGTGACATTTCGTTTGGTTGAATCTTCTAGCCAGGGAGTCACGTCTAGTTGTTATCTGTTTAAGCAACATGCAGAACTTAACAAACCGGGCGTAGCAGGTGACCCAGATGTTTCAAAGTGCAGATTGAGATACTCAAATGGGGATGATAGAAAGGAAGTCTGCCTAAGTAAAGCTATTGCTTCGCCTGCTTCACATGAGAACTTCTTGACCAGGCTTCTGGTTGCAAGTCCATTAGCCACTGTTATCGATAAATCCAGAACTCCTCTACATTCTGAGGGAAAGCCGAACGGATTTGAATCTTCTGTTTTGGATGTCTCCAATGTTGCCTTGAAGACAGAGAATAGTAAGGACCCTCGTCCACTTCTCCGATATCATGTTGCTCGCTTGCTTGAAGCTGCTGGATGGCATATTGAGAGGCGAAAAAGACCCAGTAGAAATTATATGGAGACTGTTTATATGACACCTAAGGGAAGGTTAATTTGGGAACTCCCCAAAGCTTGGCGGTTATGTGGAGAACTTCTGTTAGCAGATGGGTACAGTATGCTGCAGGAAGATGATACGAAGGAGTGGGCCAACATCAGTCAGTTCTGGTCAGATCTGTCTGGTGTTATAGTAAATATTGGGAAAGAGATTCATCATCCACAACCTGCTACTGCATTGGCTTACTGGTGGAGGCTGTTAGATCCTTTTGTGGTTGTCGTGTTTATTGAGAGAAAGATTGGTTGTCTAAGAAAGGGAGAGATAGTTAAAGCAACTCAAAGTGTAGCTGATTCGAACCGTAAGACTAATTCTGCTTTGGCCCTGACTAGTGCCAATAACATAGAAAGTCATTTTACTAAGGAAGATGTGTCAGCTCCTCTCCATGACTCCACACTCGCTAGGAGGGTTGGATTAGCAGTTTCTAAGCGAGATTACAATGCCTGTGGGAAATTTGGTAATGAAAGTTCCTCAAAACATTGCGGACAGACAAGTAATGAGGAAGTGAAATTTCTTACGGGACTATCTATTTATTCGGCTAATGCAGAAAGTCATTGCTTGGGGAATGCTGGTAATAGAGTTGAAAATGGGTTCTCTGGGAAAATAACTTGTCCTGATTCCTTACCAGTTTGTGGGTCTGGTGGCATTTGTATTCAGTCAGCTACTCATCGTGAAGAACCTATTACTTCCAGAAATTGTGACAATGTGCATGGAGGTTCTGAAGCTGTCTCGCCTCACCAAGATGGCAATGCAAATTCCCCTGGCTCTAATAAACAGAGTTCTGGACTTGATTTAGAAACGCCTAAGGAAGTTATGGAAGACACCTCAGTGGATTCTTCTGAGGAAAAAGATGAATCAGAGGGAGGCAAGGTTGATGATAAGCTGGAAAGCGCTCAGAAGGGATCATTAGATAACCAAGGAAACTACACAATTGATTTTCTGAAAAGAAAAACACGTAGGAAGTCTAAAAAGATATCTGAAATTGAACCAAGCTTGTTATACCGAAGTAGCCTTTTAGATTTTACTTCAAGTGAGAATGCTGATTCGCTGTGTATTGATGCTAATGGTACCCAGTCAAAGTCGACAGAGGTCCAGGATGAATTTACATGCAATAAAAGATGCAAAGGAAGTCGCAAGATGTCCTTACCTACCGACTCTTGCCAGCAACAGATTGGGAGAAAAAGTTCAAAGTTGATGAAGATTTCTCGTGAATGTGATGCTGTCCAGACTGGAAGAAGTAAATCATTTAAATGCCAAATTGAAGATGATGACTTGTTGGTTTCAGCTATTATAAAAAATAAAGATTTTAGGACAATGCATGCTCAATATTCTTCTAGAAAGAAAGCCTACAAATCAAGAGCTCATAAGAAAGGTAAAACTAAAAGCCAAAAGAGTCGTTGCAAGTTGCTTCCAAGAAGCCTGGGCAGTGGGGGAAAGCACTTTAAGGATGGAAAGTGGCATTCTGTAGGAGTGAAAACAGTTTTGTCTTGGTTAATTGATGCTGGTGTCATATCTCCAGATGATGTGATTCAGTATCGGAATCCTAAGGATGGTGGTGTCCTTATAGATGGTCTGGTTACCAGGGATGGCATTTTTTGCAAGTGTTGCAGTAAAGTAGTTTCAGTTTCTGAGTTCAAGAGTCATGGTGGATTCAAACAGAATCGTCCATGTTTGAATCTTTTCATGGAATCTGGTCAGTCCTTCACCTTATGCCAGCTTCAGGCTTGGTCAGCTGAATACAAGACCAGGAAAAAGAGCACCCAAGTCGTGCGAGATGATCAAAATGATCAAAATGATGATTCATGTGGACTTTGTGGTGATGGTGGCGAGTTGATATGCTGTGATAATTGCCCCTCAACTTTTCATCAGGCTTGTTTGTCTCTGCAGGTTTGTTTTTGCTGATTTTTTATATATGTTTTGTTTATTTTTCCTGAAATTTCCTCCTTATTTTTTGTATCCATTCCATGCTATGCTTTTATAACTTTTGCACGGTTGGTTCTAGCGCCTCTAAATATTTTCATAACTAATTATGCTTCTGTTCTGCTTAAACGTTCTGTTAAGAAAATATGTCTATTTCCATATTTTCACACAATTAGATTACTAATAATTAACCTTTTATTTTTTATTCATAGAAGGATTCTTGTTGATTTGCTGTTTTGGAGTTTATGCTTGTTTTTCTCTTAATGTAAACTAATTATCTGTTTTTGCTTTTGAACTTCAGGAGCTCCCTGAAGGCAACTGGTATTGCTCGAATTGCACCTGTTGGATATGTGGTGATTTTGTCAATGATAAGGGGGCTTCGAGTCGTGATGGATTTAAGTGTTCACAGTGTGAGCATAAATGTAATTTTCTTGTTTCTAGATTATCTTTCTTGTAACTAAACTGTTTTCAGTGCATGTATATAAGTTGGAAGTTTCATGTGGTATGTACATGTCTAACTATAACATGGTGCCTAATATTCTCTGTGATTGCAAAAATGGTATATTGGTGTTCTAATATTTATTAGAAAAATAAAAGGATAATTACCTTTCTTATATTTATAGAAGTTAATTTTCCACAATTTCCTTCGATGGATATTCAACACCAAAATGTGACCTATTTTTATCCATATTTTCTTGTTAGTAGATTTTAATTTATATCCGCTAGAGAGCATTAGAAGGTTGTTGGAGTTGATTAAAAACACAAGTATTATACATGAAGGTGGACAATAAATCACTATAAAAAGTAACTTGGTTGTGTGTTTTCATACTATAAAGTCTGTGTAAGGAAGTTCAACCCATTTTTTGCCTATTAGACTACAAGGAATTGATTTTTCATTTCATATTATGGTTTATTATCTCTGTTCTAATTAATGTCCTCTCCGTTATTAACTTATTAGTGGTCATCTTGTGATTAAGTTGAACTTAACCTTTTATTTATGTTCTTTTTTTCTTCTTTCCATTGTCTAGCTTACCTTATCTTTTATAAACAGATCATGCGGCATGCCTGAAAGATAAATGTACCTACGGAGCCATACCGGATACTTGTTTCTGTAATAGAAGCTGTCAGGAGGTAATTTTGTATTATCTTATGAATAAAATTTCAATCAAGGAGGATTTGTCAGGTTTTACACAAAAATAAATTAATGAGTTATCCTGGCTTCTAGATTTTTTCCTTGGGTGAATTAAGGACTTCCTTCAAATACTTATTTTCCTTTTACATAAATGAAATATAGTGGATTTCCTTTCCTAAAATGTCGTCCTACAACTTTTTGCGCGTTTGTGGTGAACCTTATTTGGCTATAAGGAACCAGTGATAGAGTCTAGTAGTTGTTTCTTTGTTCATTGTGATTTGTTTCTTCCAAGTTGTCATAATTGTTATGAAAGAGCAATGTGATAAAATTTGCTTAGTGTTTTATCCAAAAAGAGAGAGTTTTGAATTTATTAGTCTTCATTTGCTATTCTTACTGGTTTTCATTAATTCGAATACTAATTTTAATGGTTGTGTGTAGGCTTATTCTGGTCTTCAATCTCGCGTTGGCTGCATTAATCATTTTGCTGATGGATTTTCATGGACACTACTTAGATGCATTCATGATGACCAAAAGGGTCATTCTGCTCAACGGTTTGCTCTTAAGGCGGAATGCAATACAAAACTAGCTGTTTCTCTTTCAATAATGGAGGAATGTTTTTTGTCAATGGTTGATCCAAGAACAGGCATAGACATGATACCCCATGTTTTGTACAATTGGGGGTGAGATCATCTCTTCAGTAAAGAATCGTGATTATTTTCCAACTTGATAAGTAGGGCTCTTAAAGTGTAGCTTTGGGAACAGTTATATCTAAAATATTACTTCCTCTTGCAATTTGGTTTAAGTGAAAGTTGCTTCTCAAATATCATTTGTATTCATGAATTACTTATTGATATTTATGTGAAACTTTCAGGTCAGAGTTTGCACGTTTGAATTTTCAAGGCTTTTACACTGCGGTCTTGGAGAAAGATGATGCATTGGTATCTGTAGCATCCATCAGGTAGTACGAAATTAAGCTGTGTGTGATGTTATGTAATGTTTTCTCACCAGTATTTTGTTCTAATGTTTCTTTCTTCAGCTTGCATCCGCATTAATCTATTTTCTGCTATCCGTTAGCATGTTTTTCTTTCTTGTGAAAAATAAAAACTTCCTCGTTGATTGCTAGCTGTGCAGTTCAGTGACATTGTGGTCTTGACTTCATGAATGAATTATTAATGCTCCCTTGGAGCATCTCCAACATCTCCAACCGTAGTCAATTCCACAGTGGAGAGTTCTAATTGACGCAATTAGGCAACTCTTAAATGTTAGGCCCACTTGCGTTGAATAATAATAAAGTGCTATATTGATTTGACTTCTTGGGTGGAGTAGGGGCTATGCATATTTGCCACATGTGGTGTCGTTTGGCTGCACTCTAGAGGTGTATGAGTTTTATGTACGGTGAACGTCATGGGAGTGGGTACAGGACCAGGTACTTCAGAGGTTTTCAACACTTGGCATTGAAATATCTCTGCATGCATCGCCATCATTTCGATGCACGTACAAAGCTGTGCGGACGCACATCGTTTGAGCTTTTCCACTGTTCTTCTCAGCTCTCCTGTCTTTACCAACCCAAGTTTTCTGAGTTTCTTAGTGCTTCATTGTTTTGATTTTGAACTTCTGACATATTTTGCGAACTTTGTTTGTTGCAGGGTGCATGGAACAACAGTTGCAGAGATGCCGCTCATTGCAACTTGCAGTAATTTCCGTCGCCAGGGAATGTGCCGACGCCTTCTGACTGCGATTGAAGAGGTATAGATGTAGAATATGTAGTTCATGGCATCGTCCTTGAAATAATTGTATTTTATTTTTCTCCCAAAGATACACAATATATCAGGATTTATACCTATTTATGGAAACGTAGTTTACAAGTCTTCCCTTATTTCTAAATTCAGGATCAAGTAATATTCTTAATTTCTTAGAAATAAAAGTAGGATCGATCTGTGTATAGGTCGGACCTCCGATTTTAGAATTCACTGGTCCAGCAGATATTCATCATTCGAGTCTTTTTAATTGGTTCATGTTATTAATATGTTTCTTTCTCCGTGTGGTTGTAGATGCTAATATCTTTTAAGGTTGAAAAGCTTGTCGTAGCTGCCATTCCCGATTTGGTAGAGACGTGGACACAGGGTTTTGGCTTTGTACCCATAGAAGGCGACGAGAAGCGTAGTTTGAACAAGATCAACTTGATGGTCTTTCCTGGAACAATGCTGCTCAAAAAACCCTTGTACGAAAATCAAAAAGCACGCAGGCATTCAGGTAAGTTATTCTTTCCCCTCCTCGGGCATGTTCGGGAACCTAATGTATTGCGTTCTGCTAATGACACTGATGTTAAAACAGAAGCAGAAATGGGAACCAACAGAGCTGTTGCTGATGCGGAGTTAGAAGTCGGTTCTGAAGCTGAATTCAACGATGCTATCCAGCCATCTGAGGGAACCGGTTGTCAGATCGAAGAAGGCTGGGAATCTGAACTTGGTACTAAGGAAGCAGAAGTCATGGGAAGCAAGAATGTGCAACGTGAAGCCGAAGGAAGCACTTTGCAGGGCGAATTTTCAAAGCTGTCCAGTGAAGAAGTGGCAGATCTAACATTAGGAAATAGCGACGGGCGTGAAACCGTGACTAATGTTGAATCCTTGAAAATGTATGATGAAATACAGCAGCAGCTTCCTTTGGACGAATAATCGCAGAAAATTAAAAAAAAAGCGATGTTGAAATGAATAAAATGGTTTAAGTTAGTGTCTTGTGCTCAAATGAAATATTCTCCGTGAAGGGCGTTGTCTTCAAGAAAGATTGGACCGTCGAGAAAACCAATGTTCTTGCTCAAACTTTCTTTAACTTTGATGTCGTTTATTGACATTCGTTGCGTTGTGTAGGATAAAGAAAAATTTTGATATTAGGTTTTAACCAATATGAGACTATAAATCCAAAGTTTGAAATTTACATCTTAAAAATAGTGTTAATAAATGGGATCAAGTTGAAGAAAATAGATTATAAGTGAAAAAACTTCAATCCTATGTATGGAAGCATCATCATCCTAAGCGTCTCATGTTAATGATACAGCTTCATGTTGACAAAAAAACTTGCACGTATCGATGTATCATTGGCCATGTAAAGGTAGGGTGTTCCACATAAATCTCACATATTATTATTTGAATTTAGAATCCTGATTGCTTTCAAGAACAATTTTTTCGGTACAACCATTTTCATACTAAAAAATTATCATTGGACTAAAAATTATTTGGTGATTTTTTGTCATAAATGGACGCCTAAAAATCTCCGCCTAATTGTCACAGCCCGTCCCCTAGATTTTAGTTATCGAGGTTGTGAAATGACGAATGTACCCTCGAAGGTTACTAAGGTACGTATGTGTGGCATATTATTAGTCTAAGTACATTCCTAAAGTTTTGGAAAGTTTGGATATGATTTTAAATGGGTTTATATTTTGTGCGGTTAGGGATTAAAGGATTGGAATTGGATGGTTTGGGATTGACCACACACCTACACACGGGACAACCCTCCATTCCCCCGTGCCTTCTCTCTCTCTTCCCTCACGGTTCTCTCTCACTCTCTCCCTGTCTAAAACGTACGGACGACACCATAAAATCCTGAAACTTCGTGGATCGAAGGTTGTGAAGGTACCATCGTGCTCGTGAGAACTATACGAACTCAACCACACCCATTTCAGGTAAGAAATCTTTCGATTTCACGTCGAAATCACGAGCACCGAATTTAGCACTGTTCACAAACTCTTTATTGGTTGGTTTTCAGGATGATCCAAGCTCACAACGAGCTTTAGGAGGTTCCCACGAAGCTCGGAGTGCTTCGTTGCGTCGATTTGGACGTCGGGATCACTAAGTCCCAAGGTGGCCGGTTTTTGGGAAATTGCTTCGTCGAGATTCAGACGTTTTTTAAGGTTTTTGAAGGTATGGACTTCTTCCTCTCTTGATTTAGAGCATGTAGGAAGAAATTTGAGTCAAAATGGTGAAGAAATGACCGATAAAACCCGAGTTGCAGGTTTACCCAGTTTCCGGCGCCGGTGGCACTGTTCCGGCGTCGCAAGGTTGAAGGTGATGCGCGTGGGTGCGCGTGTGCCCGTGCCACCCACGGCGCGTGGGGGCACGTGCCACATCTGAAAATTTTTCTAAAAATTCCCCGACGTCCGTGACGTCGAATAGGTCACTGTGGTATATTCATATACCCAATTTGAGTACTGTATGAGAAGTTATTAAGAATTGTTGGTTGGGTGCTTTAAATAACGTTTTATAATTATTTCGCATATAGGTGAAAATGTGAATTGACGATCCGACCGTTGGATCGTCACCAAACTTTGATGCGTCGTAATACGTAATATTTGAGGATTATAGGAACTTACGGATTGCGAATCCGATTTACGGATCTTCCGGAAATGGAGTTGTAAGTCCATAAAATAGAATGTTAACCGTCACTTGGTTTTGATAATTGACGGAAATCCGACCGTTGGATGGTAATGAAATTTTAGGATGTTGTCCTAGAGATTTATTGTGGACCTCTGGACATTATGGATTTAAAATCGGAGTTGCAGATCTTCCGGATCGAACTACATAGTGACGTATTTTATATAAGTTATATATTCTATCGATATGAATTCTGAGGTTGGATTTTATTACTGTTCTAGGCGGCGATCGCCATGACGCCTTGATGTGTGGTGCTAGGGAGTTGTTGGACGAACTCCAGGTGAGTGGGCAGTTTTGATTTTGTATTACCTATATACAACTGTTTTTCCCAAAAAATGTGTTTTACTGAAAATTATGAATTAAATTGCCATGCATGCAATTGTTGAGATGTTTAGTTTGATAATTGATGCATATATATGTGAATTGACGCAGTGGACGCTCAGGTGAGTTTATTATTTTTCAGCTGAGTTATTATTACGAATTGCATTGAAAGCTCATAACCTGCACCTAGGTGTTAGTGCTTATGTTGTTATTCACCACACCGCACGCTCGTCTTGGATCCAAGTAGGTGGATGTCGTACAGACCATGTGAGGGTTTCGACATGCTAGCCGTACAGATCACTAGATGTGATTCTGACTAGTGGGTGACCTTAGTTATGCGCGCTGATGATTGTTGAGAGAAGCACTATAACGTATTTATACACCTGTCATCGTACAAACTATTATATGTAGTTCCGAGTGAGGTGCAGAGTTGAACCGTACAGGTCACCGAGGTGACTCCGGTTGGATTGGATGTTGAGCCTTAGAATCAGCCGTACAGGACCATTGTAGGGTCTCCGGTTGATTTATTATTTTCACCTGATTTATATTGATGCATTCATATTACATTTGGCATGGCATGGCATGGCATACTCTTTTTGAAAACCGTTGAAGGATTGGGATTTGAGCTTTTGATGATATGTATATATACTATTTTTCTGGGAAAGTATAAAGGTTTTACGGTGAGGGGTTAGAATTGTTTTTGGCGAAAGATTTTTGGAAAACTTTGTTTTACTGACCCACTCAATTTTGTTTTTCGCCCCTCCAGGTTCAAGTTAGCATAGCTTTGGTGGACACGAGGAACCCAACGACGTTCTGACAGAATTCACAAAAGTTGGACTCACCCTCGGGGGTTTCCATTTTAGTAATTGTAATATAAAAGCTTCCGAACTGTGTAAATGGTTACGTCACTCTCACGTGACGACCAGCATGCCCTCCTGCGGGACGGGGTGTGTCACTAAGTGCTAGGCAGTTGGCCACAATCCCAATTAATCATAAGTGTTTGAAAATTAAGAAATAACGCCTAGACTTGCACAGGCGCCTGCCTAGACCCTCCTAGGCACCCAGTTAGGTCGGTTCTCTTACTTAGATAGAAAATATATAACTTTCATTTTGCATTTTATTTTTCCAATAAATTGTAAGAGATTTGTTGCAACCAAGGATTTAGATATCGGTAATATCGGAAATATCGGTAGTCCGAAAACACGGAAATATCGATGGAAATATCGGGATAATATCGATATCGATAAAAATTACATGGAAACCACGGAAATTGTAAGAAAAACTTGGAAATTTTTATTGAAACTTTGCAGGATGTTTATTTAGTCAATTATCTATTAGTTTATCACAAAAAATTGGAAGGAAATGCATTGCATGATGGATTTAACATTATCAAGTTGATTATATAGCGAGCTGATAAACATTGTGAGTGTAGAAAATACGTAGAAAATTGTCTGAAATTGTAAAAAGTGATTGAACAATTAGTCAGGTGAGTCAGATCACACAAGCACACACACACAGACATGCCATCACACACGCACACATATCTCACACGCATATGTCTCTCTCTCTCTCTCATTCTTGATCATTCTCTCTTATTCTTTGAGGCGCCTGAGCTCTCTTCTCCCCCTTCTCCATTCTCCCACACACACACAGATCTCTCACTCTCTCAGACATGCCATCACACACGCACACAGATCTCACACACATACGTCTCTCTCTCTCTCGAATTCTCGATCCTTCTCTCTTCTTCTCTGAGGCCTGAGCTTTCTTCTCCCCCTTCTCCATTCTCCCACACACACACAGATCTCCCACTCTCTCGATCCTTCTCCCACACACACGCACAGAGACCCAAGGTCTCTCGATCCTTCTCCCACTCTCTCGATCCTTCTGCTCCTCAGTCCGACAATCTCGAATCCCTCTTCCTTTTCAGAAACCAGCTTTCTGGGTGTCGCCGCCGTTGATCGTGGCTCTGGCGAAGTCGGAGTTGGCTCAGTCGTCTGTGGCGGTGCGCCGCTGAGCAAGGAGTTGGCTCAGTCATCTGGTTCGTCTTCGACTCGAAGAAAACAAGTTTTCAGGTGAGATTCCATTGAAACCCTAAACCCTAAACCGACATCACATATGTTGAATCGTTGATTACCTCTTGCATGCGTGAAATTTGAAGTTTATATGTGAAATTGAAGTTAAAAATCGTGTTTTTGCAAGGTTTTTGGGACGAAATCGGCTCGGGAATAAGCACACCATCTCCGGCGTTCTTCTCCGACGTTCGGCTCGGAGTCCGATTGCACCGTTCAAAAAAATATCGCGATATTTTGACGAAAACCATTCGGATACCTATTTAAATATCCATTGCGCGAAAAACCGATAATATCGGCGATATTTCACCGATATTATTGGCATTTTCTTCCATGGTTGCAACAATGGTTGATCGTGAGATTAAAACTCAACCTTACCCCATATTGGTAGCACCTTATATTGCTCCACCCTGGCACCAATGCTTTGTGCAAGCAATAATGGTTGATGCATGCACCGACCCCACCTCGTTTTGTGTGCCGCATTTACGCCTAATCGCTAGGCCCTTATGTGCCGCCTGACTAGCACCTAAAGCCTTTTAGAACGTTTTAAATGGAAAGAAAATTAAGAGAACAATTTTTCCAATTTCCCATTTTAACTTTTATTATTTTATTTAGCCAATTTTTCACTTAAACCTACTCCAATGGTTGGTTAAAGCTCAAAATTTGAGTTTTATACTCACCCAAAGCTTTAGCCAATCATTGGGCAAAAAAGGTTGGATTAAAACTTATTGTTGGGCCAAATTTAGCCCAAAAAATGAACTAGGGTTAGTGGCGAGGACCTAGTTGTTGACATTGTCAGCCACTTGTTGAAAGACCGACAAAAAAAATTTTATCAGACAACACACATAGTTGGATCAGCAGTCTAGATTCAATTATATATATATATATATATATATATATATATATATATAAATCAAATCTATAAATACATTAAATCCGACATTTGAGATAGAATACAAGCAAATTTAATGGTAAAAAAAATCTAACAACTCAAAATTAAATCCAAGGCTAAAACAATTTAAAATTTTATTTAAATCAAAATTCACCCATACTCTATAAATACCTATGTATTTGTTCAAATATCCACACAAACTTCACTTCCATCAAACAATTCTTCCTTTTTTTTTCTTTCTACCCACCTATTTATTTGTGTTTAAGAATGGGGCAAGCTGTGTGGTTTTCCACGTTTTTTTCATGTGGTGCATATGTGTAAAAATGAGGTAGGTTTAGTGATTTTTCATTATTTTACATAATTTAAATATTTTTAAGTTGAAATGTCCATAAAGATACATTAGGACAATTTACATAAATTTTAGTTTTGAAAAAGTTACCAAAAAATATTAGACTAAAATCATTCTTTAATAATTTTGAGCTAAAATTTTAAGCCAAAACCATTAGAGCAGGAAAACCATTTCTTGGTTTAGAACCAAAATTTATGGGCTAAAAATTTAGGTTTTAACCATAACCATTAGAGTTGGTCTTAAGGTACATTTCATTTAATGTCACATTTTTTTTAATAAACGATATTTTTTACACGATGGTGAGGAGGTGGGCTTAACCTTATAATGGACTAGCAATGCTATAGTTCAAATTCACCCTTGACGATAATCGAACCTAAGACCTCTTATTTACAAGTGAAGATGAATATCATTAGATCGTAGTATTAAGTGACATTTTAATGTCAAATTTTAATAATAAAAAATTAAGAGAAAAATATACCTAAAAATGTACCCACCTAAGTTGGTCTTAAGTGACATACTGAGCAGTAAGTCGTCACCCAAACAGTAAGTCCCGACGGATAGGGCTTGAGCGGCGCGCGTGACCCGGAGAGCTTGGTATCTAGACTCCCTAGTAAGATTTACTTTTAAGATTTCTGTATTTTGATTGTTTGGAATTTTGATTGTTATGAGTAGATTGTTTAGATCTAATTCAATGGCCAGCACTAGCTCTAGATCAAATCTAGGAACTATACCTGATATTGTCAATGAAGAACAAAAATTTGAATTTCAAACAGACAGTAGTCTTGATTTTGCTGAGTGGAATATTCCGAAAGTTTCTTCAAAAAATATTTATAAAAAGAGATGGGCATTAGCCTCTTTTAAAGCTGAACATCATGTTAAGACAGTAGAACAAGCTTATGCTCTTAGTAAAGAACATGAAACTTGTCAGTTATTTACTCCAGAACAAATTAATTCCCATAGGAAAGATGGTCATAATTACATTCATATAGGCTTAGTACAAATTGCTGCTAAACCTTTAACACGTAGAGGTCTTAATACCTCTATTCTTTTATGTCTCCGAGACGCTAGGTTCACTAACTTCAGTGATAGCATTCTTGGTATGGTTGAATCCAGTCTCTATAATGGACCTATCCATTTTGACTGCTTTCCAGATCTCACTATAAGTCTATCTAACCCACACATGTTAAAAGCACTTACATTAAATATTAAAACTTCTGGATACAAGGTCCTTGAAGGAACACAGCCTTTGGCTTTGATTTATAAGATTTATTATAAAGTCACAGGTACAAACATGAACTTTCAGGCTTTAACTAAAAGTCCGAAAGATCACACACTCTTGATCCAAACCAATCAACAAAATGCAAATATTAAAATACCAAAAACCATTAGGTGGTCAGACATCCGTCTCCCTTCAGATTGGTGTTTGATAAATGAAAGTCGGCCAGTAGCCATCCAAAATAGCTTAGTAAACTTAGAAAACATAGAACGGTATTTTGATGGGACTGTCAAGATTAACTTTGATCGTCCTGCCAGAAGGTCTTGTGAGTCTGTTCACTCACAACGATCATTTGCTCCTAACAGAAATTTCTATAGATCCATGCCAAACGATAGGATGGGTCAAGATCAAGAATTGATAAATTCTCTAGCCAATAGGAAGTTAAAATCAGTAGACACAGGCTCATCAGTCACACAACAAGAGTTAATAAACGACCTTTTAAATTTCAAACTCCAGTCACTTGAGACGAACTCTCAAGTTGTCCAGCCAGTCTATCAAACTCCTACTATTCCTCCTAAGGAAGAACAGACATCCCCATCTACTTCTGACATTGAGGCAGACCAAGTCCATCATCATCAGTTATTGGTATTAACCAGAAAAGAACCTTTTAAATACGATCGTAAAAAACTTAATAGAGACATCGAAGCCCCTGAAAATGTCCCTAGACGAAATATCTTCAGAAGTAAGTATACTACTGAAGAAAAGCTTGAAATCTACCACGCTTGGAAAGATTTCATGCAAACTAACAGACTTGAAATATTCTTCTTCGACTTTGTAGAAGAACATTATGAGTCTGAAAAACAATTAAAGGTAATCACCAAAGAAAACTGGACCAGAGAAGACAAGACAATTGTCTCCTCTAGTCATCCTCCTCAAGAAACTATTCTGATTACAAAGGGTACTACCCAAATTCCTGCTACTCCCTTTAAAATTCCTAAAGAAAACTTAGGAACAGCTAAACCTATCATTGAACAAAATAACTTTACCAATCAGAGTCTTCACACTATTGGTAAACAATTAGATAAAATTGAAACAAAAATTGATAACTTGTCAATCAAACCTCTTAATAAAGAAACACCCCTTCTCAGCTTTCACGAATCACCTTCTTTGAAAACCTCTACGTCTATTAAGATTGAGCAAATGCTCAATAAATTAGAAAAAAGATAAATCAGTTCGTGTGATAAACAATCCTCACGAATCTGAAAATACTTCTCTAACACAAGATTCAGAAGATGAAAGTATTCTTTCCATCCAAAAGATGGAAGAAGCCTTTCAGAGTCTTGAATTAAAACGTCTTAACGTAAAAAGAACCAATCCTACTTTTCTAACCAAAAATTGGTATCCCCAACCAACACCGTCAGACCTTCAATTTGAAGAAAGGCAATTTCAATCCCAATTTACTGTATCCTCTGATAAACTCTATGAATGGAATATAGATGGCTTATCAGAACATGAGTTACTAAACAAACTCCAACACATCTCCATGGTAGCTAATAGCTATATCACCAACCATAACCTCAGCCAGCCTCAGGTTGTCGATCTCCTGGTCACTGGATTCACAGGAATGCTCCATTCCTGGTGGGAAAAACATCTTACTACCGAATCCAAGGATCTAATAAGAAATGCTGTAAAGCAAGATGAAGAAGGATTACCCATATTTGACGAATATCTAGGATGTGGTGTCCCAGATGGAGTCAATACTTTGCTTTATACAAATATACAACACTTCATAGGAATCCCTTCAAACATCACCTCTAGAATTCACGACCAACTAAGTAATTTAAGGTGTCCAACCTTAAGTGACTTTAGATGGTATAAAGATGTCTTCATATCTAGAGTTATGCTTAGGGATGATAGTAATCAACCATTTTGGAAAGAAAAATTTATAAATGGATTACCAAATCTTTTCGCTCATAAGATAAGGAGTACCTTAATAAATGAAGAGGGTATCATACCATATGATAACCTCACCTATGGGCATATTATAAGTACCATCCAGAAGGAAGGTCTAAAAATGTGCATAGACATGAAAATATCTAGGCAAGCACAATCAGAAAAGGCAATAGCCAAATATGAATTAGGAACTTTCTGTGAGCAATATGGGTTACCCCCCCTATAGCTCCCTCCAACCTAAAGAAAAAATCCGCTAATTTTAGATCAAAGGTTTATAAACCCCATAGAGGACATTCCAAATATCATAAAAGAAAGTTTGTCAAACCTAACCTGTTCTATGAAAACCCCAAGCCAAAAAGATGGAAAGGAAAGAGGAAATCCTCTGGAAAAATTCCATTCTAAAGACGATAGTCAAAAGGGAAAATGCTACAAATGTGGCAAAGAAGGCCATTACGCCAATAAATGTAAAGTCAAGAAAACCATAAGCCAATTGAAGATTTCTGATGAAGAAAAACTTCAACTCATCCAGGTCTTAGAACTTCAAAATACCGATAGTAGTCACTCGTCCGAAGATGATCTTGGTTCTACCTCATCATCCTCCTTCCACTCTGCCTCTAGCAAACAGTGAGCCCCTAACATTAAATTAGGATGTACTGACACTTGTTGTAAAAAACTGTCTGTAATAACTAAACAAGAAGAACAAGAAGAATTACTTTTAGAATTAATAAGTAAAGTTGAGGATACAGAACTTAAAAAATTCTACCTCAAAAAACTTAGAAATTTGGTTTCCCAGCAGGATACAGGCATTAGCCAATCACAAATCCAGAAACCATAAATCTCCCTTAGTACCACTTTAGCCAAGTTTAGTAAACCTAAGAAAGAAATCACAGTCAGTGACCTACAAAAAGAAATTAATAAAATTAAAGATGACATTAAGTTCTTAAAATCCGAAAACCTAGATGTCCATACTCAACTCGATAGAGTTAATACCCATTTAAATCCTGAATTTAGTAATTCCACCTCTTCTTCTTCTTCCCAACATTCTGAGTCAAAATCTGACGACTCTTCAAAACATTTAGTTTTGAATCTTCTTCATAAAATTAGAATCCAAAAATGGTATTCTAAAATAATGATAGTAATCGAAGATTTTCGTTTTGAAACAATTGCATAGACTTGAATTGTATTCAAGAAGGATTAATCCCCACTAGGTATTTCCACAAATCAAAGGAAATTCTTAGTGCAGCTAATGAGTCTCCTATGGAAATCAAATACGAACTCCCTAAGGCACATGTCTGCCAGAATGAAGTTTGTTTTAAAACACCGTTTGTCTTAATAAAGAATTTACCAGATGGAGTCATATTAGGATTACCTTTCATAGCACTCTTATACCCTTTCAAGGTTCATCACAATAGGATTACCTCAAAAGTTTTAGGACAGAAAGCCACATTTGAGTTCTGCCATGAAACAGATCTCAAAAAACTAAAATATCTTCAGAAAAACAGCACTTCACATTCTCTAAATCTAATCTCTAATAAGACTAGGCATCTCCAATTCCTAAAAGATGAACTTCATCATGAAAGAATTGAAGAACAACTTAAACAGGAGATTGTATCTCAAAAAATCTCTAAATTCCAAGACCAACTTATTAAAGAGGTTTGTTCAGATATTCCCAATGCCTTTTGGCACCGTAAGCAACATATTGTTAAATTGCCTTATATTAAGGAATTTAATGAGTCAAAAATACCCACTAAGGCCAGACCAATTCAAATGAGTCAAGAAGTAATGGATTTCTGCAAGGCAGAAATACAGGATCTTCTTAATAAAGGAATTCTCCGTAGTAGGGGTGGGCGCGGTGCGGTTTGGTGCGGTTTCGAGTGAAACCACAACCGAAATCGAAACTTTTTGCGGTGCGGTGCGGTTTTGAAGCCAAAACCGAAATGAAACCAAACCGTTTGGTTCGGTTCGGTGCGGTTTCAAACGGTTTCGGTTTGGTTTTTGAGAAAAAAATATACAATTTAAAATATACACATATTTATGTATAAGATGGGTCTTATTTTCCTTGTATATTAAGTAATGAATATGCACCAAAATTGCACCAAAAACTGCACCAAACCTGCAGCAAAACAACACCAAGAACTGTACCAAACCTGCAGCAAAAAACTGCACTGAAACTGCAGCAAAAAACTGCACAAAACTGCACAAAAACAGCAGCTAAACAACACCAAAACTGCACAAAAAACAGCAGCTAAACTGCAGCAAAAATTACACCACAACTGCACCAAAAAACTGCACAAAACTGCACAAAAACGCATCACATAATTCACATCTACTAAAATTCAACTTGATCACCAATCAATCACAATAGTTTACTACAACCCAATTGAAAAGTTAAGTTTGCCATAATACAACTAAAGTTCAAACTTCAAAGTTTCAAACAAAGTTCAATGTCAAATGCCTTATGGCATTAGTACAACCAAAAAAATAAATGATTCATTGAATTTGGCTTATCCAAATACCTATTCGGTGTTTTACCAACAGACCTATAACATATTATTCACATCAAATTACTATCAATACGAAGAATATAATATAAAGTATCTTGATAATATGTACACTAACGACATGTGACATTTTGCATACAAACTTCAACAATTATTTCTTTCGGAACAACATTTAATCATCACTAAGTGCACTTATATGAGGATTTATCAATAACAATGAGACATTTTGCATACAAACTTCAACAATTATTTCTTTCGGAACAACATTTAATCATCACTAAGTGCACTTATATGAGGATTTATCAATAACAATGAGACATAAACGACATTGGAGAGGGATTTTTCTGCAGATGCATCAACTACGGAATTGATAGTTGATTTACCGTCTATAGATGAAGTATATCCAGCTTTGTTGCCATTGATAAAATGAATTATGAAATTAATTTGCGTCTTTGAAAGGCAAAACGAATCCTTCTCATGAACTTTGATATTGCTTGGCCATTGACAACCATGGATGTTACCTGTAACCCATCATTTGAATTCTCGGGTTGAGCCAATAACTTTTAACTTCAAAACCAATCATCAATGATAGATACTAATATCTCAACTTTCGAAAAAAAATTACTTACTTTGCCAAACCCAAACCTGCCTAACATTCGAAAGAAATGCACATTTTAAATTATCAATCATGATTCAGTGGAGTACCTCTAATATCTCAAGTTTCAACTGGGGAGATCACATCTACTCCTCTTCTCACGTTGCCAATGAAGACGTAGGCGTCGTCCCACCCCCATATTGCCCTGTTTCCAGTTTCAAAGTCAGCTGCCAGAAAGCGAAAGCAAAAGCGACAGCGTTCTAGCGAAAGGAAAGTCATAAACATTTCAAAATCTGGTAAAAATCATACCTGAACTTAGAAATCCATCTGCTGGTTTTATTATTATGGTATATCATTGATGTGTTCTTAAAATTGTTGAGCTGGTTTGGTACTAAATATTGCATTTAAGGATCTATAACCCTATGACTACTGAGAACCATGATGATGCAGCCCTCATTCCTTATGACCGAGTGGATGAATTGAAGATTACCACCTTAATGTAAACTGTGAGTAAAGAAATTCTTAAACCTTACCACCTTAATGTTATTGCAGCACTCTGAAATTATCTTTCAAGACCCAAACTTCAGAAATTATCTTTCAAGATTATCTTTATTTCAAAAATGGAAGCAATAAATTCAGAAATTATCTTTCAAGACCCAAACTTCTTTTTGAGACAAATAACTAACAAATAACTAAGAAATTATCTTACCATATTAGCTGGTAAGCAATGACTCAGTGAGGTCGCAAGGCAAGGCAGATATGAAAGCAAGCAGTGACTCAGTGTGACTCAGTGACTCAGTGAGGTCGCAAGGCAAGCAGTGACTCACTCAGTGAGGTCGCAGTCGCATAGGCAGACGCATCTTGTGCAGATTGCAGTCAGGCAGTCGCTCGCAGAGGTAGATGCAGGCAGAAGCAGTCGCTCGCAGAGGTAGATGCAGGCAGGTAGAAGCAGATGCAGAAGCATTCGCTCGCAGGAAGAAGCACATACAGAAGCAATCGCCGCAGAAGCAGATGCAAGCAGGTGACCAGGTCGCAAAGGCAGATGCGGTGCGGAGATGCAAGGAGCGGCGCAGAAGCAGTCGCAAACCCACTCGCCCTCGGTGCAAACCCAGAAGTTCTGGCGGCGCAAAACCAAGTATACTGTATATGTATAACCTAGTTGAATAATGAACTAAATAAAAATAAAAAGTGCGGTTTCGGTTTCGGTTTCGGTTTCGGTGCGGTTTTGAAAACCCAAAACCGAAACCAAACCTTTTTGTGTGCCGCGGTTCGGTTTTGAAACCGAAACCGTTTCAAAACCGCAAAACCAAACCGTTTGGTGCGGTTTGATTCGATTCGTGTTTCGGTTTCGGTTTTCGGTTTCAAGTGCCCACCCCTACTCCGTAGATCCAAATCACCCTGGTCATGTCCTGCATTTTATGTCCAGAAAAGTGCAGAATTAGAAAGAGGGTCTCCTAGATTAGTTATTAACTATAAACCTTTGAATGAAGTTTTGGAATGGATTAGGTATCCAATCCCTAACAAACGAGATTTGATAAAAAGGCTTAGTAAAGCAACTATTTTTTCAAAATTTGATATGAAATCAGGTTTTTGGCAAATACAAATTCATGAATCTAATAAGTACAAAACTGCTTTTGTAACTCCTTTCGGACACTATGAATGGAATGTTATGCCTTTTGGTTTGAAAAATGCACCATCTGAATTTCAGAATATCATGAATGAGATTTTTAATCAGTATAGTCATTTTACGATAGTTTATATTGATGATGTTCTTGTTTATTTAAAGTCTATAGATGAACATTGGAAACATTTGAATTTGTTTGCTAGGATCATTAGATCAAATGGATTGGTTGTATCAGCCTCTAAGATCAAACTATTCCAGATTAGGGTTAGATTCCTAGGATACAATATCCATAGATCTACTATCCAACCAATTGATCGTGTCATCCAATTTACAGATAAATTCCCAAATCAGATTACTGAAAAAACCCAGCTTCAAAGATTTTTAGGCTCTTTGAATTATATTTCTGAATTCTACCCTCATTTGCGTCAACAATGTAAACCCTTGTTTGATCGTCTTAAAGAGAATCCTCCAGCATGGTCTTCTGTTCATACTTCTATTGTTAAACAGCTAAAAAATCATGTTAAGACATTGCCATGTCTTGGCATTCCAACTCCCAACTCATTTAAAATAGTTGAAACCGATGCCTCTGACATTGGTTATGGAGGTATCCTCAAACAGCAAAATTATTCCGGGTCACCTGAACAGATTGTTCGTTTCCATTCAGGTGTATGGAATCCTGCACAAGCTAATTATAGTACTATTAAGAAAGAGATTTTATCTATAGTATTATGTATTAGTAAATTTCAAGATGATTTATTAAATCAAAAGTTTTTAGTAAGAGTCGATTGCAAATTCGCAAAACATGTTTTACAAAAAGATGTTCAAAACATTGCATCAAAACAAATTTTTGCATGATGGCAAGCCATATTAAGCATTTTTTATTTTGACATTGAATACATTAAAGGCAGGCATAACTGCATCCCAGATTTTTTAACCAGAGAATTTCTGCAGGGGAATAATGTCTAATAAGAACAACACACCAAATCTAACTGGCAGTAGCCAACAAAGACGGCTCCCAGCCACCCTACCACCACCAAAATAGGAATCTATTCCCGATTCCTCGGCCTTAACCATTACAAACAGATTTACTCCCTTAGGATTAACTATAGGAAATATCCGACCCAACTACCAAACAGCAGTAGTAAACCAGTATGATCCTTTCTCTTCCACCTACCGGCAATCGCCATCTCCTTCTGCAAGTTATACCAAAACATCCCCTTATGTTATTAAACCAAACAAAGAATATCTCTTCAACATTCCTCCTAGCCTTCAACACCTTCAAACACCTGAGGTCATAACCAAAAAGATCTTCCCTCCTAATTCCCATTTTCAACCAAGTGAATTCCACAAAACCCTTAAATACTACACTACCATACTCACTGAGACTTCTTCAGTCACCATAAAACCCATCTTTGATAAAGCCCCTGGTAAACAAGACAGAATTCTATACCATTCCATTACCATAAACAAATTCTTGTTAGAATCAGAATGGGGAATCCCCCTTTACCAACCCAAACCCTTTCAGAGTAAAAACTTCCCTAGCCATTCTAATCATTATAATTATTTTGATTACATACAAGCCTGGACCAATATTCTTCTACATCAGGCGGAAGATTTTAGCCACTCATGGTTCATAACCTTTGACAGAAATTTCAGACTTAACTTCCCTGCCTGGTTTCCCAGATGGTGGTCAGAACATGGCCCTCTCGCCAGCCTCTTACCAGAAGAATTCATGCAAGTCTTATCAGACACCTTCAAGAAGAAATTCAATAGAACCAGATTCCCAGAAGAGATTCCTCTAATTGCATTATTCATGGCAAAGTACAAGATCCCATGGATTCTCAGATGGAACTACGAGATTGAGTCCAAACAAGTCTTTCGACAAAGAATGATCAAATGGTGGGACAAGTTCAACTATCAGAAGATTATTGAAGTCGTGCTTAAGGATTTTCCAATGGATTCCGATCCAACACCTGCAGTCGCAACTCAACCAGCAAGGACGTTGCCTGAACCAACCACATAAGAAATTGCATCCTTATCGGACATTAGTCCCTCCTCCTCAATCAAAGGCAAGGGCAAATCATCCAAGTCTTCGAGCGGTTCTAAGAAGAAGAAATCATCAAAGCTTAAGGCCTTAGCCAAAATTCTCATGAAAGAATTGCATGAAGAAGAAGATAGTTCAGACTCTGGCGATTCTTCAGACGCTTCATCACAATGTGCAGTAGCAACCCAGAGAAACATTTTCCCGCCAGATTCCCAAGATCCGTATGAGTTTTAATTTATTTGGTTGTATTTCTTTTACTCCCATGCAATTTAGACTTGTGCAAATACCAATAGGAATACCTAATTTGTAATACCTAGTATGTATTAGGAAGTCGGTATGTAGTAAGCTTATCAGCAGTTCAGGGTAAATCAGCAGTAGCAGACAAGTTACCAGCCAGCATTATTGCAAGAAAATCAGCAGTAGCAGACAAGTCACTATACATGAATAGTAAAATCACAGTGAAAGCACAGTGAAAGCCTCATCATTCCTCAGACTTTACAGCCTTTGGCACATGCAGAAGACAGAGCAACGGGATTCCCGGATCTAAACTGGCTCCTCTCTCCCTCTACAAAAGGAGAACTCTCTGCGAATTCGAGGGGAGGAGAAACGGGAGTTCAACTCTATTCTTATCTCTATTCTTATCCAGAAAATATTATACACTTGTAAATTGTAATTTTAATTTTCAATCAAGGATGCCTGCGAGCACCATTGTTTTCTCTTTCAATCGTCAGTAGACGAAAATTGTAAGTCAGTTTCTGAATTAAAATAAATTTATATTTGCATTATTAATTTCAATTTCAATCCATTATTTTAACATGAATCTCACTCCTATTTTCAATCTTGTTTTAATTATTTATGTTCTTATAATTGATTCATTGAATTTCAGATTTCCCATAAATCATAATTTCATTTTGATAAAATATATTGAGTACCTCATTACCATATACATATATTGCTTCCGCACCCATTTGGTATCAGAACCAAGTGAGGAGTTATTGCATTAGCTTCTGAATAATTTATTCTTAGCATTCGAGTTTTCATTCTTTCAATCTCCAGTTGTCTTAACTGTTTATCTTCTTAGTGTTGTCCTTTTACCATAAGGTCTGAGCAGTAGGTCGTCACCCGAACAGTAAGTCCCGACGGATAGGGCCTGAGCGGCGCGCGTGACCCGGAGAGCTTGGTATCTAGACTCCCTAGTAAGATTTACTTTTAAGATTTCTGTATTTTGATTGTTATGAGTAGATTGTTTAGATCTAATTCAATGGCCAGCACTAGCTCTAGATCAAATCTAGGAACTATACCTGATATTGTCAATGAAGAACAAAAATTTGAATTTCAAACAGACAGTAGTCTTGATTTTGCTGAGTGGAATATTCCGAAAGTTTCTTCAAAAAATATTTATAAAAAGAGATAGGCATTAGCCTCTTTTAAAGCTGATCATCATGTTAAGACAGTAGAACAAGCTTATGCTCTTAGTAAAGAACATGAAACTTGTCAGTTATTTACTCCAGAACAAATTAATTCCCATAGGAAAGATGGTCATAATTACATTCATATCGGCTTAGTACAAATTGCTGCTAAACCTTTAACACGTAGAGGTCTTAATACCTCTATTCTTTTATGTCTCCGAGACGCTAGGTTCACTGACTTCAGTGATAGCATTCTTGGTATGGTTGAATTAATTCAAGACTCTGAAAGGCTTCTTCCATCTTTTGGATGGAAAGAATACTTTCATCTTCTGAATCTTGTGTTAGAGAAGTATTTTCAGATTCGTGAGGATTGTTTATCACACGAACTGATTTATCTTTTTCTAATTTATTGAGCATTTGCTCAATCTTAATAGACGTAGAGGTTTTCAAAGAGAGTGATTCGTGAAAGCTGAGAATGGGTGTTTCTTTATTAAGAGGTTTGATTGACAAGTTGTCAATTTTTGTTTCAATTTTATCTAATTGTTTACCAATAGTGTGAAGACTCTGATTGGTAAAGTTATTTTGTTCAATGATAGGTTTAGCTGTTCCTAAGTCTTCTTTAGGAATTTTAAAGGGAGTAGCAGGAATTTGGGTAGTACCCTTTGTAATCAGAATAGTTTCTTGAGGAGGATGACTAGAGGAGACAATTGTCTTGTCTTCTCTGGTCCAGTTTTCTTTGGTGATTACCTTTAATTGTTTTTCAGACTCATAATGTTCTTCTACAAAGTCGAAGAAGAATATTTCAAGTCTGTTAGTTTGCATGAAATCTTTCCAAGCGTGGTAGATTTCAAGCTTTTCTTCAGTAGTATACTTACTTCTGAAGATATTTCGTCTAGGGACATTTTCAGGGGCTTCGATGTCTCTATTAATTTTTTTACGATCGTATTTAAAAGGTTATTTTTTGGTTAATACCAATAACTGATGATGATGGACTTGGTCTGCCTCAATGTCAGAAGCAGATGGGGATGTCTGTTCTTCCTTAGGAGGAATAGTAGGAGTTTGATAGACTGGCTGGACAACTTGAGAGTTCGTCTCAAGTGACTGGAGTTTGAAATTTAAAAGGTCGTTTATTAACTCTTGTTGTGTGACTGATGAGCCTGTGTCTACTGATTTTAACTTCCTATTGGCTAGAGAATTTATCAATTCTTGATCTTGACCCATCCTATCGTTTGGCATGGATCTAGAGAAAGAATTTCTGCTAGGAGCAAATGATCGTTGTGAGTGAATAAACTCACAAGACCTTCTGGCAGGACGATCAAAGTTAATCTTGACAGTCCCATCAAAATACTGTTCTATGTTTTCTAAGTTTACTAAGCTATTTTGGATGGCTATTGGCCGACTTTCATTTATCAAACACCAATCTGAAGGGAGACGGATGTCTGACCACCTAATGGTTTTTGGTATTTTAATATTTGCATTTTGTTGATTGGTTTGGATCAAGAGTGTGTGATCTTTCGGACTTTTAGTTAAAGCCTGAAAGTTCATGTTTGTACCTGTGACTTTATAATAAATCCTATAAATCAAAGCCAAAGGCTGTGTTCCTTCAAGGACCTTGTATTATGTCACTTAAGACCAACTTAGGTAGGCACATTTTTGATAGAGTGGTACATCTTTGATAGAGTGGTAACTGACATAAGTATGTACCTAACTAACTTCACTAAATTGACCCCCAAAAAAAAAAAATCACTAAATTGACCAAAAAAACGTAAAGTGGCCATTTACCACAATGGTGAAAATGTGTTATACCCACCTTTGCGTAACGACGTGGTTCGAATCTCGTCGATAGCTAATCTAACATTTAACTTACTAACAAAAAAAAAATCCAAATTGGAAATGTATTTATCAATTTTCCAAACGCAAGAAATAAAATCAGAGTTATGAAAAGATTCAAAAACGGAAATCACCAAGCTCCGCAGTCCGGACTTCAGACCAGTAACGGTAAAGACCAGAAACGGAAACCATCTGCAACTTTCTCTCTCTCTCTCTCTCTCACTCTCTCTCACTCTCTCTCTCTCTTTGTCTCTCCGATTGAGGATTCCTTCTCTAACAGATCACTCCCAAGAACCCTAGATTTTCTTCTAGGGTTTCTCTCTCCCTCTCTGAAGCTGCAAAACGATGCCTTCATCCCCCAAGTTCTTCCACGCGCGCCAACCTCCCTCCGCTATCAGACCAACCGTCCTGATCGTCGCCTTCTCCCTCGTAATCGGACTCTCCGGTTTCATCGTCGGAATCGTCTCGGTTCTTCGCCCGAGCCAGTACAACTGCCTGACCGGCAGCGCCAGATCGGTGAAGGTGGTTTGGGAAACAAGTGGCGGCGGCAGCAGCACTCAAAACGGTCTGGTTTTGGGGGTTGGAGATGGAAATGATGATAACAAAAGGCACAAAGTGATGGGCTTTGTGGGGATTCAAACCGGGTTCCAATCCACGGGTCGCAGACAGTCCTTGAGGAAGACTTGGATGCCGTCCGATGCACTGGGCCTTCAACGGTATCAATTTTATTTAAATATGTGAAATTGGCTGAAATGATCAATTTACAAATCTCAATTGCTTAAATGATCACTTTTCAGTATCTAATGTCGTTAATATTTGATCAATATATGTGGACAAGATTTGATTTGATGAGTTCAATAATTGAGATTTGCCAAACGATCATTTCGGTCAGTTTCCCAATTTTAACAGCATATATTGTTTGTTGCAAGTTATGGTCCTAGGAAAATGATTATTGATATTGAACTTTGATTTAGACGATGTTATATGCTAGAGTGGCTTGAAAAAGTCGAAAGCTTGGTAATTGTGATTGTGTTGTTTGGTATTGATTGGAAAAGTGGGGTTGCAGCTTGGAAGAAGCCACTGGTTTGGCTTTCAGGTTTGTGATTGGTAAAACCAAGGATAAAGCAAAGATGGCGGAACTCGCCAAAGAGGTGGCTAAATTTGATGATTTCCTGCTATTGGATATTGAAGAGGAGTATAGTAAGCTCCCCTACAAAACGTTAGTTCTGGAATACTTATGGTCATCTTTCATGCCTCTAGTTTATTACTGAAGTGTCAAAATGAAAATGTCGTTTGTTTCTATTGCAGGTTGGCTTTCTTCAAAGCTGCCTATGCACTTTATGATGCTGACTTCTATGTTAAAGCTGATGACGACATATACTTAAGGCCAGGTGCGTAGATTTGTAAAGATTATCCATATCATATTTAGTGTGTCTAATACGTTATTTCATTCTGAGATTTTTTGGAGTAATGCAATCACTTTGCATTGATATTTTCAGATCGCCTTTCACTGCTCTTGGCAAAAGAGCGTTCTCACTCTCAGACATACCTTGGGTGCATGAAAAAGGGCCCAGTCTTCACAGACCCGAAGCTTAAGTGGTTAGTTCTGTTTCTTTCATGATTTGGTTGTCTTTTCTCTAGTGATATCCTTAAACTGCTTTTTTTTTTATATATATTTTATGCCTTTATTAGTCTGTGCAACTACTTGATTTAAGACTATTGTGGAATCATTTGGGGAAGTGTAACCGAAAGTAAAGTGTCCAGTTATCCTGCATCCAAGTGAAAATGGTTCACAGATAAACAGAACTTTCAATTATCTTTTCTTCCAGCAGTAAAATGATCTGATTGATGAAAGTATTGCAGGTATGAGCCACTTTCCTATTTGCTTGGAAGCGAGTACTTTCTCCATGCCTATGGTCCAATATATGCTCTTTCTGCTGATGTTGTTGCAAGTTTGGTTGCTCTTAGAAACAACAGGCAAGTTTTAACTCATCAACCAAACTTTGCTTATTTAGTTGATATGTGCCCTTAGATGTATGCACCGGAAAGTTATTGTTTGTTATTATGTGTTTTTCGGTGTCTCTTTTAGTCTTACCATGTATATATGGTGGGAAGCTGATGCCATGCTCTTAATTAGAGATCTTGAATGATTGAGAAAGTTTCATCTTCACTTTTCTCTTTGATCTAGTTAGTTGGTGTCAGTATGATTATTTTACCCTTGGTAACAATTAAGCCCTAGGCATGACCACTCCATTATCCCTTGAGACAAGTCCCAGGTGGCTGAACATGTCCCTTTTTAATGCCAACTTCCCATAAGTTGTTTAAGTTGTCAATTTTATCCATTGGAAGCAGTTAAACTTATAACCATGTACATAGTGATGGGAAGGTTAAGGGGTGGCTGCTTTCAGTTCGCCTTCTATTGTTTTATCTTTAGGCTTAAGAGGAGTTCTTGAATGATTCCTCTTTGATCCCATTGGTGGGTGTTGGTAATGTTATTCGGTCACATATGGAGAGGCCAGTTTAAGTTGTTCTACGATATTTAGGAGACACTAGTATATGGTACATGTCTATGTACTTGCTGTTGTATCATACTCTTTTACTTTCCTGAACAATGGGTGCCTCTTAAATCTAACCACTCTATTATCACTTGAGCGAAGTCCTGGGTGGTTGAACATATCCAGCCTCAGTTTCCATTATTAGTTGTTTAATTGTTTATGAGATTGATAGGTTTGCAGGACAGTAGGATCTTGACTTATAACCTTGGCTTTATTTGTTTGTCGGGATGTATATATGTGAAGAAGTGGCGAGTGTTGAGTTTTATTGGCTTTTTGTGCCTCTGGGAGAAAGTTCTGGCCATTAAAGCTAACAAGTATTTTAGCAAATGCTTAGTTCGACTAAAATAAAGACAGGGTGAAGTTTATGTGGTCATGGTACCTCTTGTCATTAGCATTCTTCATAAAGCATTTCTAGGTCATTGTCCATGGCTTAATAAACCTAGTCCAACTCCAATTGTTACTAAAGAGAGACTCATAAAGGCAGCTTGAATATCAGGTGGTTTTATGCTTGTGATACCACCTCCAATGATGTAACCCTTGCCCCCACGGTTAAAGTATTCTAGTTGGGATTTTCCTTGCATCACTTAACATGAAGTATCCGTGCTGTGTAACCTTCTCATTATCCTATCCTAAGACATGATTGTCTTAAGTTAACTCATCTTAAGCTATTTGGTTTGTGTTTTTCCCATTAAATTCAAATATCAAGAAAATAAATTATTCAATGTGAATAGATCCTTACATCTCTGCTAATTTCCTACCCCGTAACGTAGCTCATTTTGTACCATCTTCTGTGTAATTGCAGTTTTCGAATGTTTAGCAATGAGGATGTCACAATTGGTGCATGGATGCTTGCAATGAATGTTAACCATGAGAACAATAAAGCATTGTGCTCACAGGAGTGTACACCATCATCTATCGCTGTGTGGGATATTCCGAAGTGCTCTGGTTGGTGTTTCTTCTCCTTTAATAAATTTTAGAGACTGTTTTAGTAATCTCCGGTAATCAAACGCCATATTCTAAAATTGCATTCGAGATCGGTGTTCAAAGACATAAAAAAGTTCTCTTATGCAGAGACCCATTTTAATACAACCGAATAGGTTTTGGACTTCAAGAAGTATTGTATTTCATATCCCGTTGTCCCAGATCTTTTATCGGCCTTCAAAGCCACATGATTTAACTTAGGAATGAATGAAAAAGTCATAGGGAATAATATTCTGTCTTGAAAAGGAAAACTCTTATATAAAAACTAGGAGTGGTTTTAAATAAACCACAAAGGTTTATATCTTGGAATGAGAAAATGAAAACTGAAAGTAAGTGTTGAGCAGTTACTTGAAAAAGGTTTAACTGGATTGGACATTTCACGTTCATATGTAAGCGTACATTGTTTTATAGTGTTATTGTTAATGCAGGGCTCTGCAATCCAGAAACCAAATTGCTAGAACTCCACCAGATGGACAGCTGCTCAAAAACTCCGACGGTGGAATCTGATGATTAGTAGCCTTGCATTGCGTTGTTTGCTCTTGAAGTGGATCAACTGAGGAGTTATTTTTGGGTACGCGCATCCTTCCATTACCTGATGATATCATTCTTTCGTTTTTCCCTGTGTAGTAAGAACACAGAAATATACACATTTTTTGAAGGGTCCCAGAGAGGGATATGATAAGAAGAGGGTGTAGGAAAAGGGTATGGCCCGTACTGGGTCATAGTTACAGGATTTAGGATGACAGATAGTTATCAGGGTTGTAATCATTTGTCAGCTTTTCTAATCTTATATCATTCTTTAGAATTTTGACTTCAGATCTTTAAACATGATTGAGCATTGCACTTAAGTTCGGATGAAATTTTTTCTTCCTTTCTTTAATATTTAAATGTAGATCGAGAATGAAGGTGACTGGAAGTAGAAACCCTGTTTTCCTTCATCCTTTCTGTACTAGTTTTAACGAGGTACACATTAAGAGATATATCTTGAAAACTTGGGGTGTTTAGTGGGTTCTTTTTCAGCATGTGTCATTCCATCCCTACTGCTCTCTGCAATGTCTGTCGATAGGGTTACCTCAAATCCGAAAACAGCCCCATTTTTCTTTCCTTTGAATGCATCTCTGTGGATATACGCAAACATGAAAAGCTGGAAACTTGGACTGTATTTTTCCCCTTGAGACCACGTAGGGAACCTTCATCCAGATACAAGTATTCTTCCAAGTTTTCACTTCTATTTGAAATCTTAGATCATGTCATATCCTCAAGCATTAAACCTCATGTCATACCTTCAAGTTTTCACTTGGATAAAATTCAAGTCGTTGTAAGCTATAAACCTCAAGCTCTCGCCCTTCCATCGTCATAGTCAAAACTCATTCACCATCAAGATCTCTTTGAACCCTCTTTCACCATCAAGGACAATGTAAACACTTTCATTTGCTAAACTTAATGTTCTCTAGCTCCTACCTTGATCCTCTCATGCTAAGCTCTGTTCTCAGTTTGTCCAAGCAATTGAATTTCTTAGGAAGGGAACTAACCTGACCAGACCAGACCAAACCAAACTGATCACTCAATGGATTGCTTTCGTTTGCTTATGTTATTACTTTTGAGTTTTAACTTCTAAACCAAATCCAAAAGTATTTTCTCTAAGAGTGATTTCTGTCATTTTAAAAGCACTTCTAAATGAGTCTGTTTGTGTTTGTCAAATATGTCAAATGCATATGGTTTATATATGTAATATGTTGTGTTGGTGTTGGTGGTCTCCACTCTCATTGTCCAACCCTAAACATGACCCCACTTGTTCAACTTGAGTTAGCATTTTAAAACTAGATTACTCAAGTTTGTTCCCAACAATACATAAACCCAAAAATTAAATTTGATGAGTTTATAATTAGGAGTTTCAAAAAGCCAGTGGAATTAATGACTAAACCAATAATTACATTCAATAATTGAGCTTGAAATCCAAGTTGAAATATTGAATATAAAACTTGAGTAATGGAGTTGAAGTTTATGACATTGATCATGCCTATGAGATTTCTTGATGAAGACAATATGTTCTAGGTTAAGAATCTAGAAATGATTTTCGGAGTCTCGTTTTTACTTTATGCGCTTCTCCTTTTATATATGCTCTTTAATTCTCTTTTGATTTATTCAATCCGATTAAAAAGGAAGTTCAAGTAATGGAAAAATGAGTGCGAAAATCATTTTCTGAGAATCTAATGACTCATGATTTGAGCACACTTATTCTGATTGGCCCCAGTGAAAATTTGTGAAGACGTCATTCAGCACATTTTAGTTCTTGATAGGGTTTGATAGAGTAATAATACTCTATCATGGGCCATGGGCATGCACTTGGGTTGGGCTACAAGAAATAGTTGGGGCTACAAGTCCAAGCCAGGCCCAACTGCCTTAAATCAGCATGAAGAGCACCTCTTGTTCAAAACTAGTGCTGGAACGCTTGTTTTAAGATCCATTTATGATATAACGCCTTGTAGTTCACGTGATTAATAATATTTACTCATGCACTCGACATTCTGTATTTGACTCCGTCATTTTGCAATATCGCTTGTATAATGAAAAAAAAATCTATTTTAGACGGTTAGTGCCAAAAGTTACGAGTCATTTCTAATTTAAAAGGTTTACAACTCACATGATTAATAGCATTTATCCGTTGCACCCGAGATGATCGCTTGTATCAGAAAAATAGAAATGAAAAAAACCACTCATTTCTGTCTTCAGTCACACTTTACACTTTAGGAAAGAAATAAAATAAAACAAAGAGGTGCAGTATGACTGTATGAGCATTCCACCATTTCATTATTTATATGAGCCACTAATCTGAGCCGAAGAACATCATTTAGTGGGTTCTGGTTAAGTATTTGGTGAGCTTAATCCAGCACTAATTAATCCATAATTTCAATCCCATTATGGTTATTCCCTTCATATGTCTCTCTAAACATCTCATTGTATGTAACATATATACAAGCCACTTAAAGGAAGACATCTTCATTTTTTCAAAAAAAAATTAAGGATTAGTTGTTCGATTCACTTCACATCAAAATTTAACGATCTGAATCGTCTATTTGTAAGTCTCAATTATAGATCCTTACAAAATTTTCATTCAATCCGAACCCATTTCCTTAATTATTTGTCACGATGAAATTTAAATATTTTTTAAAACATAGCGCCTTCAATTAGATTTTTTAACAATTTTACCACGATTAATATTTTACAAAAATAATCTATAAAGTACAACTTAAAAAATAAACAATTAAAATAATTAAAATTTAATGTATCGTAAGCTCCGCAACTAATCCATTTTTTTTCAAAATGGAATACCTTTCGTTAAAGCCTTTTTGGGTGCATCTGTGTGTGTGAAGTGTGTAGTGTGAACAAGATTTAGATTTGACCTTTTATTAGTCAGATTGTTTTGTAAATTATAATATATAAGATGTTGGGTCAGAATTTAAAATTCAGAAAGTCACCAATACTTCCCATGTTAATATTATTATAATATAATGGGCATCACGTGCCTTCCCTCAGCGAGTCAGCCTCCTCATTTCCCTCAAATGCAACGCATCATGCCATCGTGCGTGCTTCAAAACCTCTTCCCTTCTGACATGCTTTGCTTCAATGTTCCACTTGGGAAGAGATCAAAACCCACCAATCAATTAATTTAGATTTTTAAAATTTAATTCAATGATTATAAATAGGAGATTTCTTTAAAAATTATAATAATTTTAGTCGTTTGATCAAATTTCATTGCAGATTAATTGATTGAAAGACTTTGGTGGAAGAGATCCGGCGTTCAACTTACTATTTACTCTTAAAGTTGTGTACTTATTATTTTATATTTCTCATTTTATTGGAAAGAGAAATGTTATAGAGACTCTTTCAATAGTGAGATTCTTCGTACTCTCTACTACTTATGTTTTCGGTATAATATTTTATAATATTAGTACAGAAATTAACATTAAAATATGAGGTGGCAAAAAATTACATAGCAAGTTCCGCTTTGAGAGATTCTCATTACATTTCTCGATTGGAAATATTATTTGGTGTCTCTGATTGCAAGGTGTTATGTTTCTTTTCTCTATATTTGTTTACAATCATGAAAAAAGAAGGGATTAGAAATGAAAAAAGAAAAAAAAACTTAACTCTTATAATCCTACCATTTTGTGGGAATTGGAAATGAAATTTTACTTAATGAGTAATTCATTATGTCTTAAATTGGACAAATTTCTCAGTTTTGTTCATTCAACAGCTTGAATTTACGAGTGATTTAATTTTAGGTACAGCAAACTATGTGTTTATTTTCTCCCATTAAATGACTAATTACATAATAATAATTCCCTAATAATAATTCATAACAGTATATAGTTGATGATTAAAAAATGGGAACTTTAAGGAAAAGCTTTCGGTACTATTCATTTTAACGAAAAATCATATTTTTACACTAAAAAATCAATCATAGTACTATTCATTTTACCATTTATTTTATCCTTATCGTTAAAACTCAAAATTTTCAAATTTTTTTCATTAATTTTTTTTTTTAAATCTCTTTGACTGACTCCTTGAATTTGTCAAAAAGAAAAAAAAAAGGACTGAAAAGTCAAAACTGCCAACATTTGTTCTTGGAGCTACATATCATTGCTATATATCACCATTTCATAAAGTTAAAAATATAACCAACACAAGATCCAAGAAACAAGACATTCAATTGAACGAAGAAAAAGTAAAAAAATCCAATATATTTAGAGAAATGCTAAGCATGCTTTGTTAAAGTGAGATTCTTCATGGATTCATATCACCTCATAATTAACGTTAATTTCATTATCATCGTTGTAAATATTGTGCCAAAAAAAAAGTAATGTGATAAAGAATTAGAAAAGAATATCATTTTTGAAAGAATCTCTTCAGTGTGTGTGTATATATATATATATATATATATATAAATAACAACTAAGCCATGAGGAATGAAAACAATGACTGGACAATGAGGTTGAGGACAAATTAACAACTAAGCCATGAGGAAATTCATCAGCCCTTTTCCCCAACACATTAGGAATAGGAAGGAGAAGGAATCCAAGGTGAGAGACCAACAATGTATAAGTTTACAAGGCATGTGGTTTACTGGTCCTTTTGCTAATTATTCAGACAGTTTTTATGTACCCTCCAAACACATCACCATCTAATCCAATCCAATCAGACCTAGCTAGCTTAAACATTATCCAATCCCATTGAGCAAACAAAAGAAAAAAGGACTATCCAAACACATCCAAAAGACATCTAGCAACCATTCTCCGAGTCCAATGGAAGTCTAGGATCAATTATCAAATCCATCATGATCATGTGCCAACTTGTTTTTAGTTTTTGTATGAAATTATTTGTACAAGTTACATTATCTTGTAATCTAGTTGTAACTGAAAGCTATATATTATAACTTTATATATGTAAAGTAGATATACAACACATTCAGCATTAACTACACTACATTCGCCGCTAACTGATCAAAGTTTAAAACGGATATATTATAAAAACAAGGAACAAATTCAAGTTTGAGAAGAACAATCAGCATAGCGAAACTCTTTTATGGCATTTACCAAGAAGTTACAACATGATAGTTACAAAATCATTTTGTGTTTGTGATTGGAAGTTGGATTTGATATCTTTTTTATACAGCACATTCAGTACCAACCACGCTACATCTAACACTAACTGATCAAAATTAAAAACGGATAACATAGTCAGAAAAAACGAACGAATCCAAGTCCGAAAAGAACAATCAACATGGCACAATAGTTTCGATAATCAACAGAGATGATAACAGAATTCAAACTATGAATGGCGCAATGTGAAACATGACATTGGTGAATGGTTGAAGAATTGGAGCAAAATCAAAACGTGGGTTTGAAGCGGTTTTCTGGTTAAGTGAAACATGTAGGGGGACGTGACTTTGAGAGGGAGAGATGTCTCAACCCTTCTTGAGAAACGAAGCAATCTCTATCTGTCCTTCGAATAGGTCTGACATACTGGTACTAACGATTACTGTGTCTGCACTTTCCCTTAGTTAATTCATCAAAACCATACTGTTTACGTCTGAGGGAGGAGGATCACACGATCGAACGAAAGCTTATAATTCCAAGTTTCCCTGCACCCTTCATCAATGGCTTTAAATTTATCTTATTGGTAAAACCAAGTGGCCTCGAGTACTATACTCTCTATTATTGCTGCAAATTTTGACAGATATTAATTGCTCATGGAAATACTGAAATAGTTCGTGAAACAATTTCCAATTACTTAGGCTCGTCTGGTGTCTAGGATCGCATCAATAACTTAATTTATTCAAAGTATGTTGAATGACGAAATTGTGAACAAGTTAAAGGAAAAAGATAGATTACTTGTGAATGAAACTTATCATTTCTGATGTATAAATGAGTACATCCTTATAACTTATCGCTTCTAATCCTCTCTTAATGAAAAACCTTCATTGTATCTTCTTTTTTTACTTCACCGCACCTTCAATATTATGAGTTATCCATTTCAATATTTCAGCCCTAAGGCCTCAATTGGTATAGAAGAGTGCATAAGGTGAAAACGAGGATCCTCCCCAAAATTGAAAGATTAGACGGAAGAAGTTTTCTTCATGTTCAACCCTCTACCTTCAAATGAAAAATGATTCTCCTTTACCCTCAAAATAGCTTGGATTTATGGGTATCCATTCCAATTAAATTCTCTATACGAATGAGGCCTAAGACATCATAATGTGAATATGAATCATTAATTAAGTTTATATTTTGTCAGACTTTGTGTTTTAAGTAAAAAATACATTCATAAAATCATCTCCGGAATAGTCATGGTTTGGAGTCCCCTTTCCCAAACAGAATACCGAAACCTCAACATATCTTCAAGTCAAGAATTAATGTAATACTTGATCGAAACAACTATGCTCATCTGGGCAGCGGCATTCATTCTATTAAGTTACTCTAAGCAAAAATAATTGCTTACAAACTTTAAATTGAAAAAGAACGGGAAGAATACTAAACAGACAATAGGACAGACGGTAGACCATACCTCCTCAAATAAATGTGCCAATCCATTGTTTGACTAACAAATTTATATGGCTCATATTTAGTTAGGAGAAATGTTAGGAAGATTCTTTTAACAGTAGAATTCTTTATCGATTTTCTGCCACTTCATATTTTTTGCACAATGGCTTATAATGTTAACCCAAAAATTGACGTTAAACTGTGAGGTGATAAAGAATTCATTAAGAATCTCGCTTTTAAAGAGTCTCCTTAACATTTATGCTTAGATGCAATTTAAATTCCCAGCCCATTTCATTAATCCCAAAAAATACAAACCATAATTCCATTACATAGGATTCCTCCTTGATACTATCAAGTGAATTGGATTGTACTGAAAAGAGGATAAGTAGTACTGATCTGATCAAATACATAATTCAAGTTCTTGATGGTTACATTAAGCAGCATTGTTGCATAGCCTGCACTGGTTTCAATTAAGAAAAAACCAAAAATAATAGAGTCTTAATAATTAATCAGTTTTGTACCAGCACACATTATTAGGTATGGGTGACATTGCGAAAATTTTACGTTGCAATGAAATATCTCATAGTTCTTGATTTTTAATAATTAAATTTTGGTCAATGTGTTGTTAAACAAGGTTCTAACGGTTAAGAATTTTAGAATAGAGTATCTGGAGTATACTAGAAAGCCTAATTTCAAGAAACATAGATAAGAGGCGCAGAGGCTGAAACAGATATGTAGATAAGAGATGATGAGATATGGAAAAATGGCTTCTTCTAGCTTTCAGAAAAAAGGAGAAGTCCACATCTCCAAAACCCAACTTCCCCCCAAAAAACTTCGACTATCATGTGGCTGTGACGTGCCCATGCAGCTCCATGACAAAGTACGCGATGGACCTCACCATCCTACTACATATCACCCCATATTATCTTTAGGGTTCTTCTGCATATGTCTGAATAACTGATATCCTTTTAGGCTCTGCAATCTGCTCTACTGCCAGCTTCCATAATACCATTCAGGACTCAGTTCCTCCTCTAAATTTTGTACAGTCGAATCCAGTGGAATCCAATCCAGTCCCATAGTTTTTTGTTACATTTTTTACACAAATTTAAACACTTTCTAGGGCTGGACGTTGCAGAGTGACAATTAGAACAAAAAAAACAAACAAAATTTATAACCTACAGGCTACAAGGAAGGATTACAAAATCTAGTGAAAGAAAAACAAATTTGACTGCCCAGAGCATACTTTAGCAAGAGAGCAACATACATGAATCTAGTTCATTAACACATTGCATTCCTTGTTATTAATGCGTCTCATGTGAAGAAAAAATCATACATAGCAATATGTAATGGGAAATGATAAGTACACACATTTTTAACTTCTTTTATGACAAAAAAAAAATGTATGAGAAGATAAAAATCGTGTATAAAAATCATCTCCTTATACTATTTAACTGGAATGCAGATTGCGACAAACGCATTCCACATAAGTCTTTCTCTCCAACAAAGGATTGGATAAAAGGTAAGTAAAAGGGTCAATTAATAACCAGGATCGTGGAAATTTTACCACCCCTTTTCCCCTCTTGGCCTTGTTCAACGTTGAACTCAAATCCTGTCCAGATCTAATGATCATGAGCCTAAGGATCAAATGATCAGGGTTGTTGAAATTTAATCAAACGGCTACAATTATAACTTTTTGGAAGGTCCTATGTTTGTAGCCGTTGGATCAAATTTAAACAGCCCGGATCATTTGATCCTTAGGCTCAGGATCTGAGTTCTTTAACATTTAAAACCAAGTTACTCTTTCTCTCATGTGATGAACATGGCTAGTTCTGACCCCCCATGATTATAGGGTCTGTAATTTAATCCTTAAAACCCGTACACTATAACGCACAGAGGCTGCGAAGTCCACATTCCGAGTTTGCATGGTTCTCACATGGCTGGTCAGATTCTGAGAAGTTGAACACAAATATACAACATGTAAACATATATTAACAAGGAGTGTTATCTATACACATATTATTTGTTAAATTATGTACTTCAATTCGTTCGAATCAATGATCGAAAATTAAAAAGAGTGTAAAAGACAAAAAAGAATGTGTGAATAGCATCACTCATATTATAATAATACATACACAAATTTCTCATGGAATGTAAAAAAGTCATAACCTGTGGGCAACCTGTTTAGTAGATTATTAAGAGGTGGTTTACTTTTGGATTAGAATAATCAAAAGCTTTTCATTTGTGGTATGGTATGTAGGAACAAACTTGTTCTCATGTGGGTAACAAATCTAATGATTAATCATATGTTTATACGAAAGTACATTGGTTGGGAAGAGTTTCTTCTTTACTTATAAACGCATTGTTAAACATCTGTATTAATTCTTGGTTTGTTGTATTTTTAGCAAGTTATTTAGGCATATGTGTCTCATTGTAACTTATGATTAAGTACAATTTACTCGTCACATGTAAAGAACTAAACAATGTTCTATTAGCCAATTCAATGTACATCATGCTAAGATAGATTACTAAGTCGACCTATGGGTGGGTGTGGTCTAAGTTGAATTGGTTTCACTCTCAAACTAGTACTACAGTGGAATCAACTAACCGTTAAGTGATGCAGTTCAACCTCATAATAATTACTTACATATTGATGATACATTTTAATTTTTCTAATGAGCTAGCATGACATATTCCACTTAGTTTTCCTCCTTCCAAATTGATAACCATTACATCATACAAGAACACCTTTCCATTTGTGGGTTTTATGTTCCCAATCATATGGTGCCATTGTCCTTTTCTCCTCTTGTGATTGTCACAAGAACATGTTATGTTATATTTGATTGGGAAAATGCTTAGCAGGCCCATCTCGTAGCTGTAGTCTTGTGGGGTGCTTGCTAGTTGCTACAACGGTGACACCCTTATTCTATAGTTCCCATCCGGTGCATATGACTAAGTGGGACTAATATTTAGCATGTGATCGTGGCCAGTAATTAATTAAATCCTCTTTTTCTCTGTGTTGTCAATTTTCATAATCTAGGGTTGTGGTTGTTCTGGGATATGTGGATTGGGATATATATTATGGTAAATTTTGGTGTTGTGGGTGTTTTAGTTGTTTGTACAAGTTTAGTTTGTTTTAGTTTAGCCATTTTAGGTTGTTGCTTTTGCAATCATATTGAGATTTGTATCTTGCGAAAGTGTTTGATGTAATGTTAAAATTTTTAAATAAATATCATTTGTTACTTCAAAAACTTCACTCGTCTTTCAGGAGAGCAACTTACATAGAACGAGTTCAATCTCATCGTAACGTTAAAGATCTAATGGTGCATTGTAAAAAATTTATACGTGAATATATATTTCATATTCATGTACCCTATAAATTAAGGTTTAGCTTGGATCAACTTGCATTCTAAATTAATTTATTTACGTTGGCATCACTGAGTGATCAATTAATTGTTATGGCACTCAAGTCAAACGGCCGGTTTGGTACTATGCTTCAAATGAGTGCAACTTCTTTGCGAGCACTTGCAAGGCAAGGCATCGCTTTGGTTTAGATGAGGTGGGTCTAAGACAAGACTCCCAAGGAATAAAAGTGAAAAAGTAAGAATTATAACAACAAAACAGAATTTTAAAAAACATTCCAACAAGATTTACTTTCAATTTTCAACCATGAGTAATGTATTTAGACCCACCAAACTCACTATAATTTTTTCATCACGTCCCGAAAAAGTTCATATTATAAGATGTGGTTAACAATGTATGTTCGACTATTGTGCTCTGTTTCATTTGTTCATATTTGGGTTCGTTCTATAAGTTACTCATTAAACACACATAAATGATTGTTATATATGTTATCTGCTACATCAATTTTTCTTTAAGAAAAGTACAATATTTCATTCATTGATAAAAGGGTATTCTAAATACATATCAAGAAGAACTCAGTATAAAAAGGTCCTTAAGAACCATATCTAAACATATTACAATAAAGCATCACTAATCATAAAACAATGAGTAGACTTCAAGCACTCATCCGATCTCATCGGAAACCACAAAATTACACTGATCCATAAAACTGTTAAACATCGTGTTACATGGAGATCTGCTACATCAGTTTGTCTCAAAATATTAAGATAAAAGTTGGTGCTCATATTGCTCACATGCATGTTACTTAGTTGATAATTTGTAATGAACAAGGATCCTCTCTGGATCCTCTTTGTGAGGATCTCGAGGATCCTCAAATCGTATTTGTTCATCGTATATCGTGCGGTTAGTTTTCGTCAGATACTATTCATGTTTAATTTTAAATAAAAGTATTTAAAATGATTTTTTACTGCACGATGTACGATGAATGGACACGATTTGATAATCTCGGGGATCCGTGAATCATATTCGTTCATCGTATATCGTACGGTCAGAAATCATTTTAAATATTTTTATTTAAAATTAAATACAAATATTACCTGATAAAAACTGACCGTACAATGAACGAATACGATTTACGAATCCCGATTATTACCCAAAGGATCCGAAGAGGATCTTGTGATTGATCCACCCAGTCATGAGCCATGACCACATATAAAGTCATATTTAAGGATGCACATCATCCACTTTAACAGTGAAAGACAAATTCAAATGTGCCCTCAACTTTCTTTAATTAAATCACTCATAACTCGTAATCCTAGTCCATCATAAGAAGTTGATTGAGTCAAAGAGGTATCCTTTTCCTCGTTCTTTTACTCCAAATGGGCATGCCAGATCTAACCAATCTAGTGGAGTCACATGCACATATATGTTGACGTGTATCTACTATCTTTACAAGTTCTCTAAGAAAAAGATCTCCATTTAAAAAAAATATATAGGAATTAGTTGGAGGACTCAATCTATATTGAATTTCAACAGTCTGAATCATATATTTTGTAAGTCTAAATTCATAGATTTTCTTTGCAAAAATTCAATTCAATGCAACCCCATTTGCATATTTAATTGTCACGATGAGATTTCAATGTTTCTTAATACATAGTATTTATCAATTTCTTTGAACTCAATTAGATGCCTCAAATATTTATGATTTGGCTAATGATTTATGAGGTGCAACTTGAAAAATAGACGGTTCAAATCGTCAAAATTTGATGTAGAGTGAGTCCCATAATTAGTTCCTATTTTTATTAAAATATGGGAATCCCTCCCCTTAAAAGTTGTGTGCGTTTATATGTATGTAGTTAATGAGGAAATTTCTTCAATACTATGTAAAATTAAATGATGCATAAATGAATGGCTAAGATTATAAATAAAAAAATCTAAACAGTTGTGAAAATTAATCAAACAGCTCAAACACTCATGCCATTGAAGCCACACACCCGAATCTGTACTAGTCAAATGGGATTAATTATTAATAATATGCTTAGGAGTTAGGATAGTTAATGAAAGACTGATGGGAATATTCATATTGAGTATTGTTTGCTGGTTTAGGTATTTAATTATGTCCCAACGGTCAACTAAATTGAATGGTCAGTATAAAGAGAGGCAAATTATTCGAGAACTGAGGGCTCGAAAATAATGGATTTAATCAGGTGACTGAAACAGTAAGATTGAAAAAGAGCATGCGCATGCACATATGTTTGTTGTTTTGTCCTACGAAACAAAGTTGAATTGGGTGAAAAGTGTGCTGCGGTAACTATATATGCACTTGTACAGTTATTTTACTGTATATATGCTTTATGCAATTCACCGGAGAGCGATTCAAACTTAATACTACGTCCGGAAAGAAAGTATAACTAAAATAAAGTTACAAGATAATGTACTCATTAAGTGATTAATGGAGATTTTCTAGTATGTTTTGACCTGTTTTATGCATCAGAGCATCTTAAGTTTTTCACGTTTCAATATATCATAGTAATATGTAACTAAAACATTCTCTATAGTTTAGTTTAGTTATCAATTACGTGGATAACATGATACTATTTTACTTTTTAATTGTAAATAAAGTTCAAAGTGAATACATATTAGGGTTACATTTATACGGTCAAAATTGTTTATTTCTACCAAGACAGTTTTGAAAAAAATGAAGGATCCTTGCATTAGGTAAAATGAGAACGACGAGGGTAAGGAATGAAGTTAGTAAACATGAGCTGAAGCAGGAACGAAGAGGAATCGAGCCCTACCCTGCGTACGTACCGACATAAGTGATGGTCTTTCTTATCGGCCTACTGGTTGGGTGGGATGCAGTTGGTTCGAACTGTCATCAAAATGTGGCAAGAGGCCACCCAATTAAGACCCCATATGAGCACACTAAATGTGGGAACATGGTCAAGCCAATTAGTTTAGCTGGCCGGTTTATATAATACAAAAGTTTTGTGTGTACGGAGGGGGGAATGGAGGAAGACGTTTGTTTACATCCATTAATGTTTTGGACACAAAGAAGGAGACATCTAGCACCAAAACCACGAGCATTCCTGGCCCATAAAATGAGATCAAAGTCCTCCACTCTCATGGCCGGCTCAACCCCAATTGTGTGATCGATAGAGAGATGATGTAGTGTTTGAAACCTATCACGTGACGGTGTGTACGTATTTTAATTTTTAACATAACATAGAAGAGTCCAGATGATGATGTCTGGAATTTATTTTGCGTTATCATGCATTTTCATTTATCTGCATGATTTTCTATGAATGATTTGTGACGTTGCCACCTAAATGTTTTTGTTTCGGAAGTGTGTCTTCATCTTTATTATTTTAAGTTACCTTGTAATATAAAAGGCTATGGTAGCTACAAATAGAAGATGCTTTACTTGGTAACTTAATCTTATGGACCATATGATTATTTGAATTGGGAAAAGCAAAGAGGATTCTAAGTAAATATATAAATATTGAAATGCAATGCCCTATGAGGATGCATCTTTGGGCTTTGTACATTATGTATTGAACCTTCCCCAGAAGATATAATTATATTAGTTTTATAATTAAACTCCTTTTTATTCTATAGTTTTCAAACAAACAAAAATTAGATTGCCTAGAAATTGTAAATGCCCTACTTTATTTTTCAGTTTTCACCCTTGAGAGATGCTTAGTAGACTCTCTTAAAATGAGAATTTTTTATAAATTCTTTATCACCTCAGAGTTTAATGTTATTTTTCGTGCTAACATTATAAAACATTGTGACCAAAATATGAAATGAGAAAAAGTACTATAAAGAATCATACTTTTGAGAAAATATCTTTAGCATTTCTCTTCACCCTTTTCGAATCCACTTTGTGAGAGTGCTTAAAATATCCAAAAGTCTATACACACATTGGAATTGGAGGTAATCAAGTTAATCAACCATTTTTTTAACACAAAAAAGTAATTAACATGGAGGCCTTCAAGATAATGCAAGCCGTTGGATTGAGACAGGACTGCTTGTCGGTGCAAGAACATCGGCATGGAACTATCTTATAGATGCCATTAGAAAATGGCTCGTCTTTACTTTTTATTTTTCATATGATGGTAATGCAAAGATTTAATTCATCGGGAAAAAAAAAGGAGTTTACGCTCATTATATACTATGATAGATGAATGGAAAAGCTTCACCATATCCAAAGACAATGGAATAACTATAAGCTCAAGATTGGAATGGGCATAGGAACATGTATTGATGTACCAAATCGGCTAATGCTCCCACGCTAAAGCGATGTATTCCTCCAGTTGACTGAACACTTGATTATTGGTATTCACTCGGTCCAGCATAGACTGAAATAGACAGGGCCGATCCTGAAAATTTGGGGGTCCTAGGGGAGTATTCGAAGTGCGGCCCTAAAATTCTTTGATCTCTGGTCCTTTGTATAAAAAAGAATTCGCTAAATACATAAAAAGTTCTATTTGCACATCAAAGATCATTAAAAATTAATATCAAAATAAAATAAATATACAAACATTATTTAAACATTACACAATTCACGTTTTTAGACACAAATGTACTAAATGTTTGCATTCAAGAGTCTAAGATTGAGAGTGAAGAACAATAAAACTTGATGATCACGAGAGTAAATAACAATAAAACTTGATTGACGAGTACAATAAATTCAACGCCAATTGTTTTTCTTGTGTTTTTTTCATCTAAAATCAACATCACACTAACGAATTGAATATTAAAATAATCCATTGAATAAAAAGTTATTGAAAAGAAAAATATAAAATTCAAATTTTTGATTACCTTAAAGTACAATCTTTAAGACCATATGATAGTTGGTTTAAACATTCAATAGAAATGGAGAGAATAGGAAGTTGGTTTAAACATTCAATAGAAATTGAGAGAATGAGAAGTTGAAAGAAAAAAGATTGCAAAGAGACTTGAGTTTTATAACTTTATATGCATTTGGACAGATGGATTGGCAGTAAATTTGAAAAACAAGAAAAATTAAGAAAAATATAGTAACTGAAAGGCAGCTTCGTGTTTGAAACTCAAAACCCAAAAAAAAAATGAAGCCAACATTTCCACTGCATTAACAAATGAATTATGATATTTCTTACTTTTTTTTTTTTGTATTTATATGTTAATTACAAGATATAAAATTTTTTTGGGAGCCCTTCCGAAGTGGGAGCCTTAGGCGGGCGCCTACTTAGGCTACCCTTAGGACCGGCCCTGGAAATAGAAGTCGGTTTGACAAAAAACTTTTGAAAAAGCAGCGCACCTCGGTTAAGTTAAACGCTTAAATTTAGACAACTTTATCAAACGATTTCTGATTAAGTTGATTTTTTTAGTCAGCTTTCGACCTTATAGTTACATCGTTACTTTTTCCGATTCCATGTCTTACTTGATTACGTTACTCATCCATTTCCATTGTCATTCCTTTTTATGAAACCAATCGCAATCTTCAATTATAAAAGGAGAAAGCACAACTTTTCCTTTTTTTGGGGTGAGGTTTTCATTTTATCTTGATATGTTGCACTACAAGTCTACAACTACATGGATATAGTATGTTTTTGTTTTCTTGGGAATAAAGCAAAGAGTGCAACATTAGAAAATGGAGTTCAATACAAGTATTCAACCAGGAATCATGACGAAGCCATGCATTTATATATGGGAACTTTAACGAAAAGCACCCGGTACTGTTCACTTTAACGAAAAACCATATTTTTACACTAAAAAGTCAATCCTGGTACTATTCACTTTACCCTTTATTTTGTCCTTATCATTAAAACTCAAAGTTTCAAGCCATTTTCATTAGTTTTCCTTTTATATAATAACCTCGCATTCGTAACATATAAATCAAAGGATACCAAATGTAAATAATAAGCAAACCAATGAAGAAATGGAAAGAGGCCAAACCATCTTTGTGACTGAATTAATGTATTCATAGAAAGAGAAATGTTAGTAATCTTTGTACTAATTTTTGTATTTGGACCGTTTCACCTTTTTACATGACACGTGCTATTTTCTTACACACAAAAAAAGATCTGTAATGCCTTGAACATTATATTTTCTATTTTTCATTATTAATTCCTACTTAAAAGCATTAACATTCTTTCTTTTGTGTGTGTGTGTGTGTAAAAATGACACGAACTATACTAGTTTTCAAGACCGAAGTTATCAACCACTCGACCATCTCTCCGAAAGATAATTTATATTTTATTTTTATTCCACCGACATATGAGTTGATACCATTACTATCATTTGAAAAAGTGAAAAGATTTAAATGCAAATTTTTTTACTAAAATAAAAGGCCTTTAGTTCAGCACTCATTTGAGTTATTTTTTATTGTCTGTTTTTGTTCTTCTAAAATTGTGCCAACGCACGTTGTGTACTCTGAAAATAAAAAACCCAAAGATCTAAGTAGTTTATATATATTAAGGAACAATATTTGATTCTTTACATGCAACAAGTTAAATCTGTTTACATAAATGCAAATTACAATTGACACATACACAAAATTATGCATTAAAATTTCAAAATTAGAGTTTTCATATTTGTAAAATTGTGATTTGTTTGTGAGAAGAATGACTACTTACATAGGAAGACTCAGTATCTTCCTATATAGGATTTACAAAAATAAAATAAAAAATGAGCTGTTAGTTTGGTCAAATTTAGAAGTTAATTGAGTGGGAAAAGAAAAATATATTTTGCAAAAAGGCATGTGACAATTGCATCTGAAAATACGACCGTGGAGTTGGAAAATATTGTCACACACCATTTTGATATATTTAAAAGGTATTTTCCTCTTTTTATTTAGTTTTGTTTATAATTTTTTTAACAAGCGATGATATCTATATTAAAAAAATGAAATCTCACAATGAGTTAGCAATAATGTGGTTCAAATTCGTATTTGGCGAGAATAAAATCTAAGACCTCTCACTTATAAGTGAAGAGAAATATCATTATACCATATTACTAAGGGGCTTGTTTATAATTTTTTTTAAATGTGTTTATATATACAAAACAAAGTGTATTTTATGCGTGTTTAAGATATATTTTAAGACGTTTTACAATTTGCATGCAAAATACTCTCGCTATAATTTCTTGTTCAACATTTTAGTGGATCACAGCTCACAACAGAGCGTGTGCCTCAGTGGTGCCACACATGCACCTTACCTGCTCATGTGGCCACGTACCACTTGTTGCACATTAGTTTTTCTTCTTTTTTTCCCCACTTTTGGACAAGTTAGGGAATTCAAACTTTGAAATTTTTTCAATGTGACAGTAGTATCTTGTCGTTGTGTTACTAATTATTATGAAGTATAACTCAATCACTAATATAAATTAGGGTTACGAAGAAAATTTAGAATTCTTTTTCTAATTTTCTAATATAAATTATAACACATTAGTTAGTAAAACGGCTGTGTTAGGATTACAAAGAAAAATTAGAATTCTTCGACTACCTTATTAGTAGTTTTTTTGTTATTTTCTAATTTGACACCTTTTCTACATTACGTGTTTGACTATCAATGTCCGAATCAAATTTATTTTCATTTGACATTAAAACCTCTTTGAACATTGAAAATACAATTAAAACTCATTCAATAAAAATTGAACTTAAAACCTCTTCGAACATAAAAAACAGAACCAAAACTCGTTGAAGGTTTTTCGATTCGTCGTAGTCGGATAAATCCTAAAATTATGAAAACAAAAATACAAAAATCTTTGGATTCGTGATGAACACCGAATGTATGCATGCCATGTTATCATGTAGCCTACCTGGCAAGAAATAGATCGCCTGGTCATCATTCTCCTTCTTTTCTGTAACGTCGTCACTACGGATGATGGCCTCCTACTCTGCTGTCACCATCCCACGCCCGATCTTTTTTGCCAGGATTCTAGAAATCTTTTAATTACATTCGTTTATTGTGCATCGTGCAGTTAATTTTCGTCACGTATTATTTATATTTAATTTTAAATAAAAAATTTACAATAATTTTTTACCACACGATATACGATGAACGAATATAATTTGAGAATTCTCATAACCCTCACAAAAAAAATTCGGCGAAAATCCTCACTCCCCGAAAACGACCCTGTAGCTATGTCATAGGCATATTCTCCGGCATCGTACTAAACGACGTCAAATCCCACCGTTAGGTTGCTTAGCTGGACGCTACTGTTTGGCTCAAGGTTTTCCCTGAATGCGCCAGCTGGCACGCCACTCTCTCCTGCACAGTGCACATGGCCAGCTACCTCTGTCCAGACCCTCCGAAAATTACTTAAACACCCCTATATCCATAGCTTGTTCTCCATAATGCCCTTGCTTCGCCGTTATCCACTATTCTAACTGTGTTTTTTTCTCGGGCTTATCGAAGAGGGAAAAAAATAGGCAACCAGGTGGCAGCCCAACAGAAAGGGTAAAAATGTGAAATAAGTGAGAGTAATGGAGGGTAGTTTCGGACTTTTGGAGCAGTTATTAATCTTCTGTTGTGTTGGCTCTCTGGCTTGCGTAAGAAAGTAAAAAATCAGTTTCCCAAAAAAAAAAAAAAAAAAAAAAAGGTAAAAAATCTGGAGGGTACAAGAATCTAAGATAAGTAGCAATATCAAACTGATCGGATCAACTTACATGAATCGGATTTTCATCGTATAAATTTCAGTTTAAAAATATAATATCATACAAAATAAAATTATAGATAATATTGTATTATTAGACGAAAGTTAATAACAGTAAATTTATTTCAAGTAAATTATTTTTTGTAGCGAGATTATGAAAATGAAAAATAAATGGTAGTTAGGTGTAAGTAGTGACACCAATGAATTCATGGTCATTGTTAATAGTAGTGACAAAGGATTGAGCTCCAACGTGGTCAAGGGACCATTAGCCTTCTCTTTTGTTTGGTTTTGTGTTTTGTTTTTATTTACTTATTTATTTATTTATTATTCTTTCTATTATCTTCTTCAAGAGGTTGACACATATATGGTATTTCATCATGATTGACTACGTTTACTATATGTAATTATAATTCATAACTAACCAACTATGTGCATGGTTATACTGAATATTAATATTAACATCATTAGTGTCAAGAGTTTTTTAAAGACGGACCAATAATCTGCTACTAATTGGTTCTAAGTTTCTTACACTATAATGTTTTCAACTTGCACTTAATCACTTGCTCGCCCAATATATTTACTATTTAGGGATTTGATTGACCCAACATCGAACATTCTATTAACTATTTGAATGAGTTGGCCTTCATATAAAACAATTAGCATGTTCTGATAGATTGATATCACGTTAAGATTTTAGAGAAATAGATGATCGGCTCACTACTAATTAGTCTAACTTGCATTTAACCTCTTGGTAGTACATGTTTGGGGTTTAACCCACTTTGATATCATATCAAAATCTAGTAGAGATAAACCAGCAGCTCACTACTAATTGGTCTAAAATCAATATTGTCTTCAACTTGAATTAACATAACAACACATAATTTGTGAAATTTTCTTCGCAAAAAACCTAATTTACGTTACAAATAGAATCACTCACTTATATGTTGTACTTTCTTTTGTGAAATTACATTTTACAACATTTTATGCATCACATCTCGAATATGACATTATCAATAATGTTCTTTATCACAATCAAATAAAAAAAATATTTTAGAAGTCCACATAAGAGTATCATACATAAGAAATGGAATATTTTTACTCACCATCCTTAAGTGATGGTGATGCTTATCATTCTATTTATCACTGTATCATTATTAGATGAATTTAATTTTTGAGATCTGTTTAATGAATTAGAAAACATTTATGGCCCTACAATTTTAAAACTACAAGGCAACAACCAAAAAATAGATGCAATGTACCAGTATGAAAGTTAGACAAAGCCTTGATGTAATTTGTGCACCTTACCCTACACTTATTACACTCGTCGTTTTATTACATCCTTTCAACATTATACAGAGATATACGATTAAATTAAGAGCTAGTTAATTAAATAAACCTCGGTTTTGTAAATCATTTCTCAAAGAAAAATGAATTGGTGAATAAGCTTGCACTTTACTAAGATACGTTGTCACTTTTTAATTTCATGCCTTAAAGCAAATTATGCACGAGTACAAATAGCACATAATTAGCCTTAACCAATATGAAAGTCAATCAATTTATTCACAAAAGAGAAAACGAAAGTGAAGGTAATGAAAAAGAGAGACCCCCAATAATATGCTTAGGTGTCACCATTCTTTGAGTTTGTTTTCGAAAATATTTTTATTTAGCATTCTGTAATACTTATACTTTAATAGTTATCGTTGTTGAATGAGTTTAAATTTTAAAATCTGTATAATGAACTGACATAAATATTAAAATTTATATTCATCTAACAATAATAAACAGAATGATGTACATTACCACGCTCAGTGAAGAAAAAAAATAATTTAGAATTATAGATTGAGAAAAGAAAAAGGAAAAATAGAATAAAAATACAACAAGAGGAGAAGAGGAGAGAAAACCTCAAAGCGTGTCTCGTGAAGGAGCAGGTGAAAGGGAAGAAAGAAAAAACAAGCAATAAAAAACTTCTCTCTCTCTCTCTCTCTCTCTCTCTCTCTCTCTCTCTCTCTCCTTCTCTCTCCTCTCTCTCGTTTTCTAAAAGAGGACTTCGCATTCATTCTTTGCTTCCTTCTTTCATATCACGAGATCCCCATCTCGGCTTCTCTTTCCCCCCTCTTTGTCTCTCTCTCTCTCTCTACCCCTTAATGTCTTCATCAGAATCTCTTCTTCTCCTTCTGCTGCTTCTGGGGTTTTCTGCGTCTGTATCTGCCAGCAGTCATTGTTCTTCTTCTCGGAACAGCTTCACTGCCACACATTGCTGAGGAAGACGACGGCCCAGAAAGAAAGAACAGAAATTTACAGATTGAGAGAGAGAAAATCGGAAAAAAGATACGAGCTTTGCTGTTGTTTTCGGAAATGTCGCATTCCGGGAAGCCCATTTCGGAGCAGCTCGGCCTAGACTCGCTTAACGATCGATTCCGTGACTCGCTGAGTTGCGAAGCCAACAAGCCCGATTTCCGAGAACTCGATTTAGGTTCGCCCGTTTCGCCTCTTCGGACTCGCCAGAGCGGCGGCATCGCCACTGCTACAAGCAGTAGTTCCAGCTCATCCGGATCGGTTTCCGGCCGAAATGGGCCCAACCCAGTTGCCAGACGGGCCGATTCAGCCCCCAACAACCACTCCGGCGAGCTCTCCGGCTCTAGCGAGAGCAGTCCCACAGCTGCAGATAGCGCCCGATCCGCTGGAAACACCCGCAGTTTCAAACCGGGTCATACAATGTGTTCCACCCACCCGCTTATATACTCGGGTCAGAGCTCCGTGAGCTCTCCGCCGCCCAGTGTTTTGCCCACGGGGAACATATGCCCATCTGGGAAATTCTTAAAAACGGGTATGGTCCCGAACCGGAGCTCCAGAACCGACGTTTTGGGTTCGGGTACGGGGAATTATGGTCATGGGAGCATAATGCGGGGCGGTCAGGCTGCTAAAGGCGGCGGCAGTGAGGCAGCGAGTTCCCTGAGTTCGAGGGCGAGCGCCGTGAGTTCGAGGGGTACCGGCTGCAGCGGAGACTTGTTGAAGAGAACAACGGCGAGTGTGGATCCAGAAGAGGTGAAGAGAGCTGGGAATGAGCAGTACAGAAGAGGCCATTTCGCAGAGGCTTTGAGCTTGTACGATCAGGCGATTGCATTGTCTCCGGCCAATGCCGCCTACCGGAGTAACCGGGCGGCAGCATTGACGGGTCTAGGACGGCTGACGGAGGCGGTGAGGGAATGTGAGGAGGCGGTGAGGTTGGATCCCAGTTATGGCAGAGCTCACCAGCGTTTGGGGTCTCTGTTTCTTAGGTGAGTTATTGGGATGTAAAGCAATAAAGCTCAGTTATTTTTTTCTAAAGCTGATGTGATTAGTGAATTGGTTAGAGTTAATCTTGTTAATTAGTTGGTCAACATTGTTGAGAATGCCTACTTGCTTGGTGTTGGGATCTGCTGTGGTTTGCCCTTTCGATTCGGATTCATTGAATGGTTCTTCTGTGTTTTCTTGTTTGCTTTTACTACCTTCTTGTATGTTGCTTTTACTTCATGATTCGATCTAGTTTTTGGTTGAATTGGGTAAGTGTGAATAGTTGTATTGCATTTTGCTAACTCCTCGATATCTAAAGCTTCTTGGAACCTTCTTTAGAGTTTTTCGGTGGACTTTCAAACTTTCTGGGTTCGTGTTGTTTTACATTCTTAGAATCCAGTCTTTGCTGGTTTATAGAACTGTACGTGGACTGAATTTTGATGTATCTCTCCGGCTTAATGTAGCAGGAAATTTACTTGACTTAATTCTATTTATTGCAGGTTAGGGCAGGTCGAGAATGCCCGGAGACACCTTTGTTTTCCCGGGCTGCAGCCAGATCCAGCTGAGTTACAGAAATTGCAGGCAGTAGAGAAGCATCTAAAAAGATGTACAGATTCCCGTCGTGTAGGAGATTGGAGAAGTGTATTGAGGGAATGCGATTCTACTATTGCTTCCGGAGCTGACTCTTCTCCTCAGGTAAATATTGATTCCTGAGGTTTTTTTAAGTTTTGTATACGTGGATTTGTATTATTTGATTTAGTGGAAAGATAAGCAAAATGCTGAACTTGTTCAAATTGAATTTACAGCTCTCTATGTGTAGAGCGGAAGCGCTTCTGAAGCTCCACCAAATTGATGACGCTGAATCAGTCGTATTGAATACACCTAGATTAGACACTCATTCCGACCTTTCACAATCTAAGTTCTTTGGGATGCTTTCTGAAGCTTACACTAACTTTGTCTTGGCCCAAATTGAATTGGCATTTGGAAGGTGAGTTCAAAGAATTTAGGCTTCATCTGAAATAATATGGTTAAGGGTTTTGTGGAGAGTGAGAATAGATGATGGATGTGTTGCAGGTTTGAGAATGCAGTTACTGCTGCTGAGAAAGCAGGACAGATTGATTCCCGAAACATTGAAGCTGCAGTGCTGCTAAGTAATGTGCGCTTGGTTATGAGAGCTCGTGCCCGTGGCAATGATCTCTTCAAGTCCGAAAGGTTCACAGAAGCTTGCGCAGCATATGGAGAAGGTCTGAGGCTTGATCCTTCAAACTCTGTTCTCTATTGCAACAGAGCGGCTTGTTGGTTTAAACTTGGGATGTGGGAGCGATCCATTGAAGACTGCAACCAGGCCCTATGTATTAAACATAATTACACAAAAGCCCTTCTCCGAAGGGCTGCCTCCAACAGCAAGGTAAATGCATGTCTAAACCTCTTCATTTTCGTTTCTTTCCGTTCATATATTTTTCTTTTAAGAGACTGCAATTTAGTCCGTTAGTTTTTTGTGTATTGCAGCTAGAAAGATGGATAGAGGCTTTAAAAGATTATGAGGTCTTGAGAAGGTTGCTCCCTGATGACAATGAAGTTGCTGAATCTTTGTTTCATGCTCAAATTGCATTAAAAAAATCCCGTGAGGAAGAAGTTTCTAATTTGAAGTTTGGCGGTGAAGTGGAAGAAATATTAGGTCTTGAGCAGTTCAGAGCTGCGATATCTTTACCAGGTAGGCCTTCCCATCTGTACTTCTGTCACCTTATAATTTCTACACCTGCATCATTGCACAAGTGCCTAAAAATTTGCATTTACAGGTGTCTCCGTGGTCCATTTCAAAGCCGCCTCTGATTTGCAATGCAAGCAAATATCACCTTTTCTGGACACGCTTTGTGGTCGCTACCCATCCATAAATTTCCTCAAGGTAAAATTGCTGATCGATGTTTATCATATACTAGTTTGACTGAAGTTTGCATGCACCTGTGATTGCTACTAAAGTACTTTTAGAGAACAATTTTTTTTATACTTGTTACGGTCATGGATCATAGGTTGACATTGAAGAAAACGCAGCAGTTGCAAACAGCGAAAATGTGAGGATTGTACCAACATTCAAGATTTACAAAAATGGGAGCCGAGTGAAGGAAATGGTGCGCCCCAGTCGCGATATGTTGGAACACTCGGTCAGGCATTATAGCTTTTAGAACTCAGGACTGTACTGTAATTCTGCTTCTCAGCCATATTTTTGAGTTTTTCCCGTTGCTGCCCGGCACCCCAGTTTGTTAGGAACTCCCCTTCCGTTCCGCCTCCCATCACATAAGGATTACCGGATACCTGATACACAATCGGAATCACCAAATAATTTCATTAGCAGCCAATGCCAGTGGATCCCAGAGAGGTAGCTTAGTTCCTTGTTCAGTCTTCATTTATTCATTCATTCCTCATTGCTCTCTGGCTCCACTGTGTTCCTCCTTTCTCCTGTGCCCTCATTCTCTCCCATTTTGGTTTGGAATATCTTCGAACTTTATTCATTTTTCATTCCCATGTAGCCCGGTCTGGTTCCTGGATCCTCACTTCCAGAAAAAAAAAATGAAACTGTGTACAATCGTTAAATTTGCTTTTAGTTTTATTTGAGAGGGAGGAACGAAAGTCGGTGAGAGAGGGAGAGAGAGGTAGATAGGTATGGAGAGAGGGGGAGAGGAGAGAGAGATGGGTGGCTGGATGTAGAAGAGGATCATCTGTACATGTATATATGTGATGATATATACAGAAAAAGAATGGAAGTCACGGGGGAGATTGGGATGTGTGGTGGGTGCTTACTGGGTTTGTGAATGAAGGATGGATATGTTGTTATTGTTGTTTCCTTCTCAAACCAATTATTCGACAATAAAAATTTCTACTTTTCTCTTCTTGTTTCTCACTCTACATTGGTTCAATTCTGTATCATGTTCTTCTCCCACTTTGAATCTGCATCTGAAACGATCCAATCATGTCCTTGAGTTAATGTGCATGTTCCGCTCAAAAGCGTTTTTGCTACAAGTGCTTTTATAGAATTACATTGAATTTGGATGTGCTTCCCCAAAACGCGCCTTTATGACCTAGTACATTTATGTTTTTTTTTTTTCCGGAAAAGCGTAGTCATAAGTGCTTGTAGCAATGGAAAAACACTTTTAGCTTTTCCAGAGGCACCTCCAACCAAGCTCTTACCTCATATGCCTCTAGTTTAATTTGTCAACAATCTAGGGATGCACACATGCTAGTGTTAATTAGCAAAATTCAAGAATTCAGGGAAGTATTATTAATCAACATATTAGTCTTAATGCTAGTCCTGACTAGCTGCCAACAAAAGGTGGTGAGGTGAGATCTGTTAGTCTAAAAATGTTACGGTGCTTCGAAACATCTTATATTTTGAAATTTTTTATCAAAGACCCAAACGGTGAAAAACTCTTAACATATACTCCGAAGAATCATAGAAATTTAGACGGAATTGATTTGGCAGAGAGCAGTAAGTAACCGCGTTGTGAGTATAGGTGGTGACCGATTTGGTCGCATTAGTTTAATGGGGGGTTTCCCAAATGGGAATTGTTGACTTGGTAGCAGAAGGGATAAAGTAAATGTGGGGTTTAATGGAGGTTGGTATTCTTATTAAGATGGATGGGCTTGGTGGTTGAAACTATTCAATTCAATACCCTTTTCTTTCTCAACTTGATTCCCCACCTTTAGTGCATAAATTTCGCACACAATAGTAACAACATGCCATCAACGGTCACTTTTAGATATCTCTCGTCATTCTGTCATGCAATGTTATGAATCTGCTTCTGTTTTGTGTTAACATTTAGCAATCTATTAATTGTCGTATTCTTCTTTATTTGTAATTGAGAGATTTTAGATTCGACTTTCTTGAATAGTGAGTTTAATGCTAAATCATTATGACTGGCCATGTTTGTTGCTTGATTCAAATTTCTTGTTAGTGTAAATATATCATTGTATTCAAAAAAAAGAAGCATGTACTCCTTCGTTAGTGTTAACATCTTACACATGGTGTACACGCTTAGTTTTTTAGTGTTATCCATTTGCCTTCACGTAAAATGCGACAATGCAGTATCTTAAACTACTTAAATTTATAAGAAAGAGGAATTCAAATTGAAGTGCAAAATGCCATATACATTGTTTTGGCCTAACCAAATATGCTTTGAAGGGCATTGTTGGATTTTTATCTTTGTCCCTTTTTTTAGCCAACCACTAATTGGTTGTATTAAGACATAATGTTAAATAGAAGAAAAAAATCATACATAGTATGTTTATTGTCACGTAACATATGAATTCATTAATATAATGTTACATATAAAAATATCATACATCGCATTACATCATCAATTAAAAACGTCATTGTACAATGACGGTGAATTAAGGGCTAGTTTTGGATTGTTGTGTCTTTTTTTAATAAATTGCTTATGCTGTGCTTTAAGAATAATTAGCTGCAAAATAAAACAATTGAGCGTTTGATAAACTATATTTTTAAAAATGTTGTCAATATAAAAAGTAGTCTAAAAAGATAAATAATGTCATTGTTTAAAATTAATGAGCTTATCGCATGAATTAAAAATATTCTAAAGACTCAAATCCACTTTTTATTAAAGCAGTTTTTAAAATAACTTATAGGCTACTTTTAAAAGTTACTGTTTGGAAGCCATTACTTTTAAAATAAACAGTATATTTTATTTTTACCAAACACTTTGTTGCTGCTTAATTTTAAAGTAAATCAGTTTTTGGTGAAGAAAAAAAAAACCAATACTACTCAATACACACACCTAATTACCTAACTCATCAGTCTAATTATAAATTGTTCACCTGGTGGTGGGTGCTAATATCAAATGTGTGCGTGGGCGGTTGGGTGGCTGGCGCTGACGGCGACCACCGCACTAAGTAGGCCTAATGCCCTTTTAACTTTACTTTCTAAACAAGATTTGATTGATTATTATGTTTTGTGAGGCACTGATTGTGATTAGGGAGGGGCTCTATCTTTACATTCAGTGGTAAATTACAACTTGCCCTTATTATAATCAGGAATCATTTTTGCTCACCATCAGAAATTATGGTGTATGTCTACTATACACGAGCATATATCTAATCATCTATCACGTGCATTTTAACTTAAACTCTAGTTAACTTTCACAATAAATGTTATTTTTTCAATTTTGGAAAAAATTAACCAAGATTATATGAAATGACACATGACAAATAATTAGATGTATGGTGAGCATACACCAAAGTTTTTTGTGGTGAGCAAAAATGCTCATGGGGTTTTTCTGTTGATTGAGTTAATATTTTTTAAAAGGTTCTAACTCATAGGGTTCGAATTACAATTGTCAAAAAGGGAGTTGAGCTTGGTTTAGTGTATAAATTAGGGATAAACAGATATGTAGAAAGTCTAAAACACCCTTGAGTTAAACCGTTATTTAATGGAATAGTATGGTGAAAATGTTGAAAATGTCAGTTTCAAAAATAAAGTGGGACAAAATCAATTTCAATAGATAAACTGAAACTAAATAACAATTAATAAGCCAAAAAAGTATTACTTGATTTGTTTTATGTCACTTACATAGTTACATTAGAATAATTTTTTGTTTGATAATATTATCTTGAATTTTGTAAGAAAATTAAGAAGAAGAAAGAACTGTAAGTGAGGAGAGGGACATATGAATGACGATTCTCTTCGGATCACCTTTGTAAGAATCTTAAGGATCGTCAAATTATATTTGTTCATCGTAATCGTATGACCATAAATCATTTTAAATACTTTTATTTTAAATTAAATATAAATAATTCATAACGAAAACTAAACGTACAATATATGATAAATAGACACGAGGATCGGCCTCCTGGGGGGACATATGTGGTATGAACACTATTCATTCGGTCGTATCGAAATAATAAGAGTTAAATAAGACAAGACAAGTGAGTAGATGAGAGACACTTGAGTTTGGTGGTGATTTGCAGTTATAAATTCAACCGTCAAAACTCTGGAACTCCCCGGTCGGTGCGTCACCAGCGGTCAAACGGCCGGCTGACCACTTTGCTCAAGTGCTCATAAATTATTATTAGTGATTTTTTATTAATTAAATTAAATCTTTGTCGTAAAAAAGGACAAAGAAATGAAGCATTTCATAAAATAAGTGGTAATTTTTGAGTTAGTAAAATGAGATTAAAATTGATTTTAGAAAGCACAGTTAAATGGATGTATTTGTATAAAAAAAAAAAATCTAATCTGTTTAGATAATATTTGACTTCTTATATGTGTCGAGTCATTCATCATTTTATGACAATGATCATCATCTTACCGTATAAACATCATAATTTGAAGCGTTCTTTTTTTAGATCATCTTTTGGATCATTTTCAATATAATTCATTTGGTTTATAGATTTTTTTATCATTTATACGTAAAATCAACTAAATTTATAGTATAAATAATGTTCTCCATTATTAAATTTCAACTTTTTTTATCGAAACAAAGTTTTCAGAGATAATTTTTAAATAAATATAAATAATAATAATAGTTTGAACAAATGATATTATCTATAATAAGGGAGATGGGGAGATGGACTTAACCTCACAATGAACTAGTAATAATGTGATTTAAATTTTATTTTAGCAAGAATCGAATTTAAAACATATCATGTACAAATGAAGAAGAATACTATTAAACTATAATACGAAGTGAAAAAAAAAATATAATGGTTTGAACTACAATATTTGTAGAGAAAAATAATGCTTTAAAAGTAAAATGTTGTACTTTTAAAGAACTAATGAGGTTATTTAGTACTACAGTCTAGTGATATTTCTCTTCACTTGTAAATGAGAGGTCTTAGGTTCGATTATCATTAAAGGTAAATTTGAACCACATTATTGCTAGTACATTGTGAGGTTAAGCATATTCTCTTCTCTTTAGTATAGATAATATCGTTTGTTCAAAAAAAAAAAAAACTGATGCGAACACTAAAAACAAAACACGAAAAACAAAAACAAGAATAAAGTTGAGAGAGGCGCGTGGGGCTGCACAGTGAAGGGGGCAGTGGCAGAAGGGAGAGGAATCCAAAGTGAAACACGGAACTGAAGGACGGATGGATGGTTCGTACATGGTATGGCTATTTGTTTGTGGGGTAGGTACCCTACGCGTGACGTATCTCTATCCTACATTGTAGGGCTGTAAAAAGGGCAGCAGCGAAAGTATCAAGAAGGAGGATTCTCTTTGTGAGGGTCAATATGATATTTTAATTATGTCTGTTCATTATAAATTGTGCGATTAGTTTTCATCAAGTACTATTTATGTTTATTTTTAAATATAAAAATTAAAATAACTATACGATGTACGATGAATAGATATAATTAAAAGATTCCTGAAATTTTTATAAAAAATCCTCATTCCGTATCAAGCGTAGGAATCCGTTTAGGATTCTGTTCGGCTAAATTTTGTAAAATATGTGACTTAGATTACTTGTATTACAAGTTAGTTGATTAGTATATATTTATAATATTGTGATGTTCAGGATCATGTCGGGGCTGGAGGTTAGATTTCCTTGTGATCTAATCAGATTTCTTGAAAACCATGTCGTTTTGTGGTGTTTTCATGTTTTGGATACGAGAGGAGCTTCACTCCTTGAAGATTGAAGAGGAGTTCTTCCTTAGTTTCTTTTATGGAATTTTGTATTTATAATAAGAATTATTTATACTATAAACCAATCTGTAAAGATTTTATTTATAAAAAAATAATTAAAATTAAGATTATTTATTCAAGCAACTGTAGCAAATAGATATATGATTTTAGCTTAACTGAATAGGTCCATTTGTTTCTATATAATTTGATGACTATACAACCTCGTATTTTAATGATTCCTTACTGAGATAATCTTTAGAAAGTGGTTTATAATACTAACGGTTCAAACGATAAATCTAAATTTCGTAAATCAACCACGAAGTGAATTGAAGAAGACCTGCTCCCCCATGGAAGAGCTAAGTTAACTCTTTTTTCTCTTTTTTGGTATGTTGGTGGGCGGAACTTAAAGAAGTACAAAGCGTACACACAACATCAGTCCATGGAATCCGTTAGATCCAGACCCAATACGAATCCATGTTGAAACAGGGGTGTTGAACGCTTTTTCACTCTTTTTAACTTCTTACGTATTTATAAAAGATTCCTATACTGTTTACTTTAACGAAAAAACCACATTTTTACACTAAAAAATCAATCATGGTATTATTCACTTTATCTTTTATTTTGTCTTTAACGTTAAAACTCAAAGTTTTCAAACAATTTTAATTAGTTTTCCTAATTATTCAAACGTACATTGAAACTTACGAGTTATTCAATATTCAATCCAATCCAAAGTAATCCAAGCAACCAAATACAATTCAACCAAAAATTGTCATAACCAACCGGGAATACAATTCTTCAAAACAAAGCAAAACGAGAAAGAAAATTAGTAAATAATTATTCACAATATTCATTGCCAGAAATCCATATTTTGAAGTGCCTATAACAAACCCCCACAGTGGTCGTTTGAGAGTGGAGATAGAAAATACCTTAATCCTTGATCATACAAGTTCACAGACGAGCTTCCGAAAGAGATGGAACAAGTTTTCAGGCAACAAATGGTAGCTTGTGAACATTAAACTTCCAATATTTCAAACATCAATTCTTCCGAATTTTCATTTTAAAAATGACAGCGAATAGCGTACATTGCATTAATGTTATTTTAGGGAAGGATAAAGTTTTCACCATGTCATTACACACCGCTTGCATATAAACGGGTCCATTCCTTGGCTGCGGGGATGGGATCAAGGAAGAACGCATTAGCTTCAACGCTTTTTAATTGATATTCGAGTAATATGCAAGCTGGGGAAAAAACAGTAATAAGAAACACACCTGTTTCAACAGCTTCAGCCTCATTTGATTTCCAATGCTTTGCGATGTTCTCTGAGAGCGGGTCGTCGGGGTTTGGGGCACTCAACAGTGCCTGAATACTAGAAGAAAATGATAGCAACATTGCCAATTATTCAGTTTCAATTTTACTTGGAAGGATAGAACCATACATCACATTAAAACATTTCCCAAATTATGCAGTGCTTGTATAAGAATAAAGCAGTAGAAATGGAATAGCAGCTGCACAAGCTCCACGTTACAGGTGTATGAACTATGCCAAAATTTATTACATTATGGAACACATAATTTATTGTGATATTTTAACCGGTGATCTACACTGATGTTTTGTTTTGTTTTGTTTTGTTTTGATCACAGAACAGGTATAGCATATTACAAAGACAATATGAAAGCATATACCTCAAAAGTACAGTTCGGATCTGGAGAGCAGGACTCCACTTGTCTTTCAATATATCAAGGCATATCCTTCCCAGCTGATTAACAAAGCCGTGCATAAAAGGCATTAAATTATTTGGGGAACCTTCGAAAGTGAAAGGAAGGGGAAAAAAAATACATATGCACACCACAGCCTACCTTGTCAATGTTAGGATGATAAATTTTGGTGAGAAATCGAACCTGATACAACGGAAAAACAAATGATTACTTGATACACATAAGTAAGGAATGTTAAAATGCCAGGGGGGCATGCTTAATGTAGAAAAAGTGGAGCCTTAAACTGCAGGACCAAAACCACGTCCTGACACATTCGCAAAGTTAATAAACAATGACAGCCCAGTTGCCTTAGGAAGTCTTTAACAGTTTCGTGTACCATGTTGGCATTCTGTGGAAAGGCCAGCTGATTATTCAACTGCACACTACGAAAATTTCACCTATGTGAGCATGCTTCAATTGACAACATTTGCTAGTAAAGGTGAAAATATGTAGACAGTTCTTAGAATAGTTTTTTTATCTAAGAAAAACCATCCAAGTACAACTATTAACCTATGGAAATTTCTATCATAAATCATCAACGATAAGAATCACATTAGTGAAAAAAAGTGTAATATAAAAGATAATATTTATTCCTAAAAGCCAAATAACTTCAGTTCTTTAACTCCCTTATCTTTTGCAACTTTAAGAATTGCCCTCTGAGATCCTAAAGATCCACCCCATATGCATTATATATACACATACCAAACAATAATTTCTCCTTGGTAAAAACAATATCTGCTTTAAAAGACTACCCTGTTTCAGAACAGTTCACAAAACACACTACAGCCATTGTGGGCAAAAACCACACATAACCGAAAAAAGCACGGAACAACATTAAATCCCATCAAATTGCACGACAAGAGAATCATACAAATAAAACAAAACTGTGATGAAATCTATCACAAAGGAGGAACAAGAATTGTGAAGATAAAACCCATTTATCAAATAACTGTATAATCCAGACATCTGAATCAAGAATTAAAAGCGCTCCTATACACAGCAATGTTTCATTTCATACTCTCCCTCAATCTTTGAGTAGGGATTGTGTTATACTGACTTCAAATCAAAGTACCTTTGGAGCTGCCATTGGGTATTCTTCAGGCAAAAAGAGTTCCAACTTGAAGACTCCTCCTAAATAGAAACAAAACATATCATGTTAAATCTACAAATTACGATGGTAAGTGATGGAAAAGAAAGCGTAGGAGTAACAAGAAAAAGGAGCCATGTTAACCCATATTACATTTCCGAAACTGACATCTGATATTTATGTTTCTGACAAAGAATATAATACGTAGTAACCAAGTGGCAAATATAGCAACATATAAGAACAAATAAACTACTATCATTTCTCTCAAGCTCAAAGCAAAGCAAAGTGGACTGCCACTTCACACAGATGTAAAATAGTGGAGTAGTGATTGGCTAGAAAGGCTATGATCAATAATCTAGCTTGGTTTATTGTACTTGACACTCTGTTGTGTGCCGTCAATGCTATACCCCTCTAACAGGCCAATGAACACATATTAGACAGACAGGCAGTACATAAATGGACTACACTTTCCCACCGTATGAACGACATACAAATTTGTCCAGGTGAGATATAACTTTCCCCAATTATAGGGCTGATTGCTACATCATCTCAATTAGCCTGCCTTTCTGAGTAGCATGATCTCTCCCTAGCCATCCATTGCAACTGAATCCAAAGCATTCCTGTTTGTTGTGCTCAGTCCTTCAGAATATTGCAAAAATCTCTAGTAGCTCCATGACATGGTCTAGCTGCATGCATCCACTGATAGTTCACTTCATATATATACTTCCATTAGAAATGCAAGGGAGATACGATTATGCCCTCTCAACACAAAGTAATCCCAGGGCACTCCATTGCTACATTAATTACTGAAATGGACAGGATACTCTTTTTGTACCCAAGACTAAAGACAGATCTCAAAGATAGACAACCTTCGCTAACCCCTATATGGCTCAACAAAACGATCCAGCCTCCTAATTATTCCTCAGATATACTCTGACAAACAACAAAGTCCTTAATTTGTTCAGCTCACTTTCACATAAAACAACACAAACACATACATTCAACAATGCAGACACAATAAGTCATCATTCCCACAAGCAGAGTTCTATCAAGCTTGCACTCCCAATGTACAGCTCAAACTTATGAATTTATGTGCATAAAATAAAAGAAATTTCAAACAATCAAACTTCTATAGACTCCTTCTAGGAAATTTCCTCAAACAAGTAAAAGATTAACAATAATAACCAACCAGGTATAGATTTCGTAGATAACATATTCCACAAAGCATTCAGTTCAGTTATATATACCTTCATAAGGAGATTGTGTTGGGCCAAGGATCATCACATTGAAGTATCGCATGTTCTCTTCTGACGGTGAAGCACTAATCCCCGGTGCTGAAACCACAAATCACCGTATAAAGTAATAAGTAAACCGCATAACACCCTTTACAAATAAAACCCCAACAAAATTAGCATATTTATATTATACTTAAGCCTAAAAACAACTATCAAACTCTCATTTGTTTTGAATTTCTCTATGAAACAAACTTGTAGACAAATGAAACGAATTTTAAGCATAATTTCAAATTCAAGCTCCAAATAATCAATGGGGAAAAGGTGAATCACTTACCAGGTTCACTGAGCAGACGTTGAGTTTCCTTCGGGATCAAATACAAAAAAGCAAAAATTGTTAAAAAATTACCCAAAAATCAAACCCTCGAAACCCTAATCCCCATTTCGTCGCTACGAAACTCAATACAAAAATGAATAAGATCGAATCTTTTCAGGCACAAATCACAGAAAATATTCGATGAAATTAACACAAAAAAAAGGCAATTAAAAGTTTAAATTTTCGTTTCAGGGGACGCAAACAGAGCGATCAGAGGTAAATTAAAAGAGGGATCGAGAAGAAGATTGAAGGGCGAACCTTGATGATTCGTCGGGGAAGATTACTGTTCGCCATTCGAAGGTCGATTGCAGAATACGCAATGAGGGTTTTGCAGAGAAAGAGAGAGACAGCGAGGGAGAGAGAGAGATGGGTTTTCTTTCTTTCTTTCTCTCACTAGGACGAAGAAGTAATCATAACAAGCACTCGGTTTACGAATACATTACGCGTTTTTTGTTTCCGTGAAAAATAAAAAGGAAATGATTTGACTTGTTTATTATTCTTTCTCTTTTTTTTTTCTTTTAAATTGTTTATTATATTTTTTTTACCCTTTTTTCACTTGGTTGGAAAGTAGCTAAATAGTTAGGCTGGATTTTTGTAATTTTTTTTGTTTAAGAAAAATTAAAGAAAAATTCAAAAAAAAATTAATTTTTATGAAAAATGACAGATAAAAATAAAATAAATAGTATTCATAAAAAATAAAAATATAACTTTTCGTTAAAAGTGAATAGTATAAAAAATATTCAAGAGTATTTCCTTAAAAAGAATTTTTTTTTAATACATGAGATATTTTGTACTAATCTGCATTAAAAAAGAAGGTTTGAACCTTGGCCGTGGTAGGGTTGAACAAAAAAGTGATAACCTATATAACAAAGCACCGCTAGTAAACTTTTGTACTTGATTCTAAGTTCCAGATGTCAAAAAAGGATCCAAAAACAAAATGATAGAAGGTTTTGATATTCTGGTGATTTCACTATTTAATTATTTTAATTAGGTTTCTTAAAGAGAATTATTATTTACACTTTAAATTTTTCAAAAGGATTGAAATTTTTGGAGTGCTTTCCTTCTCAAAAGTTTATAACTTTGGCTCGTTTTTAGTTATTTTCTAGCGGTTCTCGTGTATAAAATGGTCATGTTACCAATGAAAAAATGGGTTCACCAACAATCCAATGGAACAAATGGTTGAGCATAGGATTCTGGTGAGCGATTATACAATATGAGCATTATTACATTAAAAATGATCAAAGAGTTAAATTGTTAAGCTCTCTAACCTAAACATGACTCAAAAGTATTAAATGATTATCGAAATGAGCATTTTCCTATTTTGCTACATTTCTTTTTGTGCAAGCAACCTCAAGCCGGGTTAAATCTTTCGTGATGGAAATGCCCTCTTCCCCCAAGCCAAACTCAACAAAGAGCAAGCACCTACTCCTACAAAATGAAAAACAAGCCGCTCTAGTAGTGCTCCTCTATTTTTCAGTTGTCTTCAAATCAAAGTATGACTAATAGGAGGGCGCTACATCCTTATTTATTTTTGTTCCTTGATTTTTCTTGATTTATTCAGTTAAAAACCGACAATGAACAAGAATGTGCAGAAGAAAAAGACGTGTGCAGAAAGTACTCTATATCTAATAGATTATGACAATCTTATACATTGCAAAATTTGAAGTAACTAATAAGAAAGGATTGCCTTAATTTTGTGTATCTTTGAGTATGGTTTCTAGCTTTCTACCTCTTTTTTTTTTTTGGACAAGAATGAAGCTTCATTAATGAAAGAGAAATACAATTTGTGTTAACAAATGCCTAAACCTAAACAAAACACAAAGTAAGAAACCAAGCCCAAAAAAAGAGAGCTACAACCCCAGCCACAAAGGGAGGCTCACACAAATTTAGGCCCGTAAGCTACAAAAGAAGCAGTGAACAGAAAAACCCTAATCTCCAAGCGCCAAAACCCAGCCACCATTGCCACAACCGCTGCTACCTCCGCAAAGGAAGACATCACACCAAACTGAAAAATGCACCCTAACCAAAAACTAGATGTCACATCCCCGCCCGGGGCGGACCACTTCCCGGGCCCGCTCCACCACCGTAGAACGATATTGTCCCTTTGGGCCCCAACTTCGCCCTTACGGTTTTGTTTTTGGGTGACCCACTGGGAAGTTGCTCGTGAGTTCCCAAAAACAAAACCGTGAGGGCGGAGTTGGGGCCCAAAGCGAACAACATCGTGCTACGGTGATGGAGCAGGCCCGGGAAGTGGTCCACCCCGGGGCAAGTTAGGCCTATTTTGGTTGATCGTATACTCGATGCCCAAATGAATGAGGAAGAAATTCAAGAATTAATTGAGGCAAGGAAAAAAAAAGGAAAAAGAAAGACCTTATAGTTAGAGAATCACATGGCATATTTTCCTGAAAAGTGTTTAAGACTTGTGATTTGAGTTTTGCTGTTATATATGATTATATATATACTATTTTCTGTGAAAGTATACAGGTTTTACAACGAGAGGTTAGAAGTGTTGTTAAATTAAATATTTTCGAAAAGCTTTGTTTTACTAACCCACTCAATCTTGTTTTGCGCCCCTCCAGGTTCAAGATAGCAGAGCTTTGGTGACCACGAGGAATCCAGCGGTGTTCTGACAGAATTCGCAAAAGTAGGACTCACCCTCGGGTGTTACATCTTAGTAATTGTATCTTTAAAGCTTCCGAACTGTGTAAATGGTTACGTCACGCTCACGTGACGGCCATCACGCCCTGATTTTAGGATCGGGGTGTGTCACTAGATCTGAGAGTATTAAGCACAGTCAATCCACCAAGAGCCCAAGCCTCCATAGCCACACCTGCAAGAAAAGTCACCAAAAGTATCAATAGGAGGGGGAGGGCAAAAGAAATATGTAAAACACCCTTGTTCCGACGTGAATCGTTCCGCACTTCTACCTCTTTTTGATCACCAATAAGCAAGTATGCACTTAATGGCATCCACAAGTTCGATCTTTCTCGCATACCAAGAAGCGAGGAAAAGAAACAAATTTGATCTTTCTCCTTTGATGTTTGAGTTTAAGTATCATGCAAGCTTGTACACACAAATATTGAATAATACATTATAAAAACTAAAAATCAAAAACAAAAATATAGAACATCCAATATTCTTTCCAGATCGTGAAAGTGTTGCTCGAGAGTTCTACGAATATGTCTACAGTGGAGCATATTGTTGAAGACTTTAAGGGCTGGTTTGGTATTGATGTGCTTTGAAAAAAAAATTGCTTCTACTGTGCTATGAGAATAAACGGCTATGAAATAAAGCTGTAGAGTGTTTGGTAAAATTTTTTTGTAAAAATGCTTTTGAAAAAAAAAAAAGCAGTATTATAGTGTTTGGTAAACTTTTATGTAAACCAGATGTGAAAAAAAGTCGGTTTTTCAAAGCTGGGTTTTGTAGCTTCTTGTTTTTGGCTTTTTTTCACCCAAAACTGTGAAAAAAAAGCTAAAGCTGAATGTTTACCAAACATAAAAAAGCTCCCAGCTTTTTTTTTAATCACCTCAATCCCAAAGTGCACCTAAGACTACTCTTCTCAGGATCACTGGAGCTTTAGTTACTCATACACGTCGTCAAGGCAATGATACTGCTTAATGTATATTTAAACTAACCTAAATAATAGATTAATTTAAACCAAATTAAATTCATAAGTGCACGAATCAATTGTAGGAATATATGCAAATACGAGGTTGATCCCACATGAATTGCTTTTGATACCAATTCAACCAATTGATTACGCGAAACTTAACTTAATTAGGAAACAAATGATTGATTAATTGATTACGAGAAATAATTAAAACTCCAACTTATAATCAAACCATAAAGATGAATAATGAAAAAAACACAACGAATGAAGGTTTACACAAATTAATATGATGAAAGCCTAAGGTCATGAATCCACCAGTAACAATCCTATTCCTTTTCTTCAAGCCGATCACTATCCAATTACCATGCCAATATTTAAGGTTGTTCTTTCTAATATATGAATTAGTCTGTGGTCAGGCGTCAACTTGTGTGTCTATACGTGACAATTATATCCTATTGGTTAGACATACAATTAAACACATAAAAACCTATTGAGCACTGAGAATCATGTCAACCAAGTAGGACTAATTTGATATTGGTCATCCTCACTAGTTTTATACTCTTCTTAATCTTAGTTCCAATATTTCTAATTGATTGGTCATCCTCTTAGACTTATCTAATTATCTAGAAACAAGGTCCTAATGATGGCCAATCACAAGAACATTCGAAAATAGAATAAATTAAATACAATGATTAAGAATTAAACATGGTATGTAATCGAATAATAATTAACAAAATACTTTGGAAATAATTATGTCATGGTTTCATCATAAGCCTTAGAAAAGTAGTTTAGTTACATACAATCATAATAAATATCACAAAAAAAGTCATGGAAGAAGATAAAACCTAGAAAAGTATGGTAAAACGCACACTAAGCTTCCCTCCTTCCCTTTGGACGAATTTTGTTTATAAGGTAGTCTTAAGAGAACCTAGGGTATTATATGTTATCTAGGAAAACCCTAAAAATTATGGTAAAAAACTCTCCTAAAATAAAACAAATTTCTAAATAATTAATAAACAAATTAGGAAAGAATCCTTCTTGGCTTGGAAAACACGTCATCATATTTTCACCCCAAATTTGGGGTCGATTTACCTTCTGCAAAATTCTGTAAAAATATAGGAAAGGTAAATTTATCTCTTATATTTCCAAGCATATGTCGCACACCACTAGAAAAATTTGAAAAAGCCTTCAAATCGCCATTCTCCCACAACTGCACAGTATTGATGGGATTGCAACTTCTGCAGGATTAACTTGCAAAACTAGAACTTTTGGCTTCATGGAAAATTATGAAATTCGAATAAAATGGTCTTCAGCCTCTTAGCTTCCTTCTCCAATTGACCTTACATCAAAATTCTTCTGGAAAGTCGAATTATCACCAAAAACGTCGCAGATTAGTTGAAACCAAGAAAAGGAAAGTAATAAGGTTCTTTTAAGACCAATTTGTTAACAAAACATAGGGATAATTGATATGAAATAATAACAAATAATGCACTTATCATTGCTCATCACCTAGCCCGCTTTGCCCTTCATAATTAAGGATAACATCCAAAGTATCCCCTTTTTTAACCATGCAAATCTCCTATCGTTGCTTTAAAAAAAAAAACTAGTCCACCCAATATCAAAATTAAACTTATTGTTTGTTGGTCATGTTTGATTGAATTTTTAATGCCCACTCCGACGTTAATTTTTTAAACACTACTTAACTTTAATTTGAAAGGGAATTATAAAAACATAATACCAGCAGTCACCCCACTTCACCAACCACGATCACCTCTACTCACCATGGGGAGGAGTGTGGTGGCTATTGGTATTTTCGTTTTTTTTTTTTAATTCATTTTTAAATTAGTAATTAGCATTTAAATTAAAGTTAAGAGTTACGTGACAGTACACATAGCATCTATGAAAGAGAAGTTAGATATTGGGAGGATTATAATTTCTTCCCATATATATTATATAATTAAGCATTTCACATTAGGTAATGAGGAGGGAGAGTTTAGTTATACAGATGAAATCATGATAATGTACTTATTGATCTTCAGTCTCCTCGGGGAACAATTCCTTAAGAACTGCCTCGCACTCATAAGTACTCTCCTTCGTCATGAACCCAAGGGGGTTGGCGTAGCGAGCCAAGGCGTTCACACCATTGTTGTCCGTGAGCAAAATCCTAGCCCTCTCGAAGTCGAAGTGGTCAGCGCACTGATCGGTAGGGCTGCGCACGGTCCTCACCTCACAGATTTGCTCCTCAAATTCCTTGTGGGAGGCCAGACTGTAGATGCCATTCTTATCGGTCTTGCCTTCGACTACGTATACGATGGTACCATTTTCACGGCTTCTGCACTCCAAGGCTACCGTAGCACCTGCATGCATGCAATTATTTTTAGTTTTAACATGTGCATTGATCTTTGCACGATGAGATTATAGTACGGTATTACGTTAAGGAAAGGACTTGCAGCTCAAATGATTAGAATATTTACTATGTCCTTTCGGTTCTAAGTTCCAATTCCGTACCCCCGAATATAGTTTGTATAAAGAAAAAGAAACGCCTAGCATTTTCAAGTTTAAGGGACAAAATCACTTTGAGATTAGGGAACAAATAACCTTCACATAAAACCATCTTCCTTTCGTTTTTCGTAAACCAAAGAACATTTGATCAGTTGTCACACATGGGAGATCTTAGATACTAATAAGAAGAAATGAATAGACAAAACAGAATATGTATGCAACAGTTTTGATATGAACGGATATTGGGGAGATGGAGAATCAAAATCGGGACTTCGAGTGTAGGCATGAATACTCTTGATTAACCAATTAATCTACGAGTTCCGTGTGTATGTAACAACTAGTTAGACTACTTACCGTCAACGGGTGTGCTGAGTCTTGTCTCGAATTGGACACGACATGGGTCGCAGTACACCTTGCCCTCCACGAAGAGAGTTCTGGTGGCGGCACCCGTGGTGGCGTATGCGAGAGAGTAGAAGCAGGACAAGGTGATGAAGAGTGCTGCGATACCCAAAGCCTTGGCCATTTTATTTCCCCTTGACGGCGTTATGAATTTCTTCCTTATTAGATATGGTGTTCGGCGTTCCCCCTCGTGTTAAGTTTCTTGAAGGCAACCAAAGAGTCCTTTTATAAGTGAAAGAAATTAGGGTAGGTTAGTATTGTGTGGTAATTGTTCGACTTTCTATTTTAAAGCATGTGGAGGGAGTCAAATTACTTGTTATTTTCCGCAATTTTTTCCCTTTCAACTAAAATATGGAAAACTTCGACCAAAAAAAAAAAAAAACTAAAATATGACAAATAATAAGCAGAGAAGGTGAATTTCTGATGTGAAATTTAACAAGTCATTCTTTTAAGTTTCAAACTTCAAATATTTGATAAATAGAGAATAAAAATGAATACATTGTTCAAACTTCAAACAAACAAGAAGATTTGAGTATTTTACATGAAGCTACCAACTACAACGATCAACTGGATCTCAAAATACAACGTATGTATTGATCAATGCTTGCAAAATTTTCGTTGAAAAGCTTGAGATGCAACACTAAAAGGTAAAACACATTGTATGCACTAATAGTCTAGGATATTTTCTTCTATATGTAAATAAGAAATTTTAAGTTCAGGTCACGAGTTTTATCTCTAATTTTTTATAGGGAAAATAACAGTCACAAAATCTTGAAACAAATAAAAAGTTAGAAGGTATAAAAAAAAAAATTAAAAAAAAAACAAAAAGTTTGAAAACAAAAGAGAACGTCAACTGGGTAAAGTAGCCAATGAAGAACTTGGCGGCAACTCTTCACATCTCACAAATGGCTTCCTTCTCTACCTTGAACCTTTCACCAAGTCCAAAACCCACCCATTCTCTTCTAAAACCACTGATTCCGGCACCCGAAATCGATACCCGAACCCAAATCCAAACCCCTTACCCGAAGCTCATACTCACGGGCCCTTCCCAGCTTTCCGGCCATGTACCCATCAGCGGCTCCAAGAACTCAGCTTTGCCGATTCTGGCGGCGACCCTTTGCTGCTCAGGCACTTCAAGGATTCAAAACGTGCCGGATTTGTTCGATACTCGCACAATGGCTTCGGTTTTAGTGTCTCTTGGAGCTAAAGTCGAAGTCTTGGACAACGAAATGTTGGTTAACACCGATGGGGTTGGCTCAGTTGAGCCTAATGCGGATGAAATTCAAAAGATTAGAGGTGGGTTTTTCGTCATTGGGCCGTTGGTTGCCCGATTCGGGGAGGCGGTGGTTGCATTACCCGGTGGCTGCAATATTGGGGCTCGACCAGTGGACCTATACATTCGGGGTCTTCAATCTCTTGGCGCTGTTGTTGAATTGAGGTCAAGTTTCCTACATTTTATATTGAAGTTTATATTGGAAGCGCATAATTGTTTGATTTATGTGTTCATAGATAAATCAAGTTTCCTACATTTTATCTTTAAGTTTATATTGGAAGCGCATATCTGTTCATAGAATGGTTGCTAAATTTGCAGTGTAGAAGAGGTTCTATAGTCACTTTATGATAAATGTGTCTGCCTGAATTGTGATATTCTAGGTGGTGAGTTGCTATTAAGCGTAATGCCAGATGCACAATTTCTTTCACAAACTCTAGTGTGCCAAGTAACGAACGAAGCAAAAGGTGCTCTTGCCCACTGAAGCACAGCATATGTACTTTATTAATCATCAAAAGGCAGAGAATGTAGTGTGATGATAAAACACTCTCTATAGGACATCCAAGGATTTTATTATTGATGCATATGTGTATGTGTTCTCTAGTGTTAACCATCATGAAGTACATATTTTACCCGATGCATTTGCCGTTTGAATAACAGGTCTCCACCAATTTTGCCTGTGGTGCTCACAGTTGTTTACTAAAGTTTTTGGTTGTTGTTATTTTCATGGTTTATGAATGATGAGATGAGTTGATCCAGTATAATTTTAGCAATATACAGGGATGGGAAAGTTCAGGCATATGCCGCAAATGGAAGAGGATTAGTTGGAGGAAGTTTCCAACTTGATTACCCGAGTGTGGGGGCAACGGAAACTCTTATGATGGCTGCATGTATGGCTGATGGAACAACTGTACTGTCCAATGTTGCCAGAGTACGATAAGATGAATCTCACTGAACATTTTAGATTCTGATTTTGATAACAATAGAAGTGTGTTAACAGTTATCATTTGCTGTCTAATTGGATTATGTTAACATAGTGAAGTAACTTACTTTCCCAACAACTCACCGTAGGAACCAGAGGTGGTTGATCTTGCTAGGTTTCTTACCAACTGTGGGGCCTGTGTGGATGGAGCAGGCAGCAACAAGCTTGTTATCAAAGGAAAATCCCAGTTGCGTGGTTGTGAATGCGTTGTTGCACCTGATCGTATTGAAGCAGGTACATTTATGCTTGCTGCAGCTATTACTCGCTCATGCATCTCAATATCACCTGTCATACCTTGCCAAATGTCCTCTTTGATACACAAACTATCGGCCGCTGGTTGCAAAATCAAGAAATGTTCTCATGATACCTTGGAAGTATGTAAATCGTCTTTAAATTCTTCTGTTCCCATTTGGGTTGCATCTTGTGGTAATTTATAGTTGATAAATACTTCAGGTTTCAGCAGTGTCTGGGCGTGGGGGTGAAAATTTGCTTAGCGTCGTGGTTAAGACAGGCCCATATCCTGGGTTTCCCACAGACCTCCAACCACAAATAATGGCTTTGCTGACTACATGCAATGGTTTAAGTTCTGTAGAGGAATCTGTATTTGACAAACGCATGAGTCATGGTATGTGGTGGATAATGTGTGTGCTGGCATGCATATTATATATGTATTCTTGTCGTCTTTTTGTTTCCCTGTTTGGGAAACCAATGATATTGCTTACAAATAGTACTAATTACATTGAGATATTCTTATACATGTTCCCTGCTTTCTACCAGTAAGCGAACTGCTACAGCTTGGAGCAAAGATTCAGGTCTGTGCGAGCACTGCTCTGGTTTATGGGAAAGACAATGGAAGGCAAGCAGATTTTCCTTTTTCATATTCTAATTTTTCCTTTTTCCCAATAGGAAAATAGCATGATTGTGCTGACTCATGTCTGTTATCATGTCAGTGTCTTGAATGGTTCCTCGCTTGTTGCAAATGACATTAGGGGTGGGGTGTCACTGGTATTAGCTGGGTTGGCCGCAGAAGGCACTACAGAGATCAGCGGTGTTGCTCATATTGACCGTGGTTATGAGAATTTAGATATGAAACTTCGTTTTCTGGGAGCTGATGTCAAAAGATTACTGCCTCTTGCATCCTAATTGAAAAAGTAAGAACCTTTTCCTCCATTATGTTTATTTTGCTCTTTCTGGAGCCCATTCTGACAAGTACACAGAATTTGGTGGCACGATGAGTTAATTTTGGAACTAAAAGTAATTGCATAATTCAAATATTAGTATATAATCGTTTTGAAAAGTTAGAAAAAGATATATTACAAAATCAAACAAATGGAAGCTTGGGTATGTCTTTAGTACACATCAACAGGTGCAAACTGCAAAGTTTATGCGTATTACATGACAAACGATATGAGATCTCTATACATCTCTTTTTCTTTGGCCTTTCAACCATGACATCAACTTTCCTCTTCTCCTTTATGTTGAATTTTCTTCTCGAGAAGGAAATCGAAGAGGCATTGGAGCGCAGTGTGAGCATTCTTGCTCTTCATTAGCTGTCCTACAACTTCTGCTGGCGTGACTTCAACCTCCCGTATGAGCCCTTCAATTTGTTCGAAGAGATTGTGATGACAAAGACCATGGTAATTGAATGCCAGCTGTTTGAACGCCGAAGTGGTGCAATATGACATGTGGATATGCATGTCCATGCGGCCTGGTCGCAGTAGAGCAGGATCTAGCCTATCTTTGTGATTCGTTGTGAAGATAATTATGCGTTCTTCACCACAGCATGACGGAAAACCATCAAGGAAGTTGAGGAGCCCAGAGAGTGTCACCTGTCGATGAAATAGTAAGATAACACATATATCTGTAAGTATTAGTTTCTTAAAGCGATATAATTCTGTTATTCTATTCGTCTAGAACTTGAGTGACCAACGGTTTAATCAATGCTAGTCATGCATGCTCTAAATGTAAAAGTGTAAACTGACCTGAGTTTTATTGTTGTTCCTCCGTGATTCATCCCCCGGTTCCCCCATTTTGCAGCTTGATTGTGCAGTCAATGTCTTCAAAGACGATTATAGATTGGTTAGGCATGGAAAACAACAGCTTACTCAAGTCGGAATTGGAATTAACGCTTGTTAGGTCCAACTCGTAGATGTCATAGTTAAGGTGATTAACCATGGCTGCAATCAGGCTTGACTTGCCTGTGCCGGGAGGGCCATATAACAAGTATCCACGCTTCCAAGCTTTGCCGACCCTTCTGTAAAACTCCTTTCCATATATAAAGTTGTTTAAATCATCCAACACAGCTTTCTTAAGTTCTGTATCCATTGCTAGGAGCTTGAAGGTCATTGGATGGTCGAGCTTGACAGCATCCGGGAACCATCTCTGCTGTTCAACTGTGTGGAACTTTACTGCCTTGTGTTCTCTTTTAATTTCCTTTGATCTCTCAAGAATGTAGGGCAAGTACGAGTTCAACACCTTCTCTTTGAGTTTCTTATGAAACGTTAGCTCATAGAATCTTGCTTCTTGTCGTAACGATGCATTAAGATCACCCCGATGTCTAGCAAATGGTGATTTAACCTCTACATAAATCAACTTCCATTTTACTTGAACATTTTCGTATACATCAGCTAACTCTTCACCTCTGTCCACTGACACTGCTAGTTTCTTCTCTTTGGCTGCTCGCTTTGATTCTTCGGACAGACGGGGGGTCGCTATAGCGCCCAAATAGGCATGACCGGCCTCAAAAATTTCGTTCGGAAATAGTCCTTGAAATTCGTCGATGACATTGGTGAGTTGAGAAGAGAAGCGTCGTGAAATGTTATAGAGGCCCGAATAGAAGTAGTTCCGAAGTTTGTCGGGGATGAAGTCGTTGGCAATACTTTGAACAAGCATTGCTGAAGCAGCAAGAGTGGCAATGGCAGGCAAAAGAGCCTTCGTTTCAGGCATTTTGTTAGGTTAAATGAAAAGTGGTTTCCCTAATTTGGTGTCTTGGGTTTTTTCCCGGACAAACAACCTCAATTTATAGCCATTAATTTCATAGATTTTTCTTCCATTAGGGATTTTAAATTTGGTTTTTTCCTAGATTTTTCTTTGGCTGACCAAGCAAGTCTCAAGGAGAAATCAAAAAGTGAGAAAAAAGTCATCAATTGCTTAATTTTTTTTTTAACAAAAGATGTGTTTTTTTTACAACTATACATTTTATACGAAAGAGATGGAGAGTTTGGTTAAGTCACATAATGAGTAATCTAATTTGGTATCGAATTCGCCATTCACGAGATTTGAACCTAAGAGCTTTCACTTACAAGTGAAGAAGAATACCAGCACACAGTAGTACTAAGTGGCCAAAGGAATTGTTAACCCTTAAGTGAAACGTTTCCAAGTTTGAAGTTGACCTCTTCAAAAAGACGAAGAAATTTCATACATTCACATATTTGAAGTTTCAAAGTTGAAACTTCCATCAATTATCTATGGTCTAAATTTCTTTTCGTTCTTGATTAGACTCGTTTGGTGCTTAGGATTGAAATGGATTGAACTACTCACTATACTCAATTTCGAGGCACGTTGAAGAAATAAATTATAGTTCGTCTAAAATACTTTTCCCTTTCAATCCCTGCAAAATTGGAGCGTCCGAAGGGATAAATTTCATTCATGTCTAATCCCTTCGAATCCTCTTAAAATAAACAATCATTCACCTCACACATACACCTTTGAATTATATGAGATACCCAATCCAGTCCAATCAAAGGCACAAAACGAGTCCAAAATCTCAATTTCAAGAGCAAAGACAAAAGACAGAAGAGGCTCAAAATTTCTCATATTTTCATCAAGTATTCTCAATCTAACACAAGATAAAAGTTTCTGAGACGAACTTGGGAACATCCAACCGTTAGAAATACACGCAATGCAAGACACTATTGAACTCAACTACTCATTTATCAGTAAGAACTTTGAGGAAGTCACACCTACCAAAACAGTTAAAACCACATCAAAAAAGAGAGGAGGTGGAGGTGGGGGTATTTTTTCGGTGGGGGGTGTTGATCTTCCTTTTACTTTTGTTTTCCTTCCAACGAGTGGGCGGGTTAGCACTTCAGAGAAGTCATGCTGGTTCAGAATCTAAAACTATCAGAGGGCGGTGTTCTTCCTTTCATTTCAGTACCCTTCTAAGCAGCTTGTACATGCCAAAAATATTCTTATGCTGCCACAGATACGGGATGAAAAAGGAGCGGTACTTGGCAGGCGAGAGCTCCCTGTCTAAGTAAGGCAACGCTCCAATCACCTGAAATTTAGAAGAAAACCAATTCAGCACATGGTGATTCATTTAGGGAAAAGTGTAACAGCAGACTGATTTTTACCTCCCAAGTTGATAAGTCACTTCCCCGAGAAGGGAAAGGCCGACTAAGCTGCAGCTCGACAAGGAACGTACATTGATCAAGATCCCGGAGCTGTAACACGAATGATTGGTCATTTTACAATGAAAACAATATATATTGAAAAGAAACCATAACAAATACAGGGCCCTTTAGTTTTAAACAAACTAGTATGGAGAATGGTGATTAATTACATATTGCAAGTCAGATGCTTTGTTCTTATTGTTAAGATATGGTGGTGCTGCTGCAGTTCCACCCAAGGTAGAATTGAATGGGAAGGGAAGAAGTCCTCTGAACCCATCATCAATCCAACGGACCTCTCCCACATAATCAGGAACAAAAAATGATGATGGGAAACGGTGCCATTCACTTCCAACACAGAGAACAGAACCTGAAATTCAGAAGGGAAAACAGAATTTTCAGAACTACATGACTTCCAAAAATTGCATAACAGAACATCAACTTCAGAACCCAAAAGGTTCCTTACAATTTGAGACGTCAACAAGAAAAATAAGTTTGATGTGGGAAAGTAATCTAGGTGGTGAGCCTAACCGATATGGAAGTGTATGAAATTGTAACATGAGTTTTCTTCTATTGTACATTCCAAATATTAAGAATCCATACTAAATTAACTGTTAAAAGAACATAACAGCAAGATGTTGGTCTCACCTGTTCCTACATCGTCATGATGCTCTAAAAGCTTGTAAACCTCTATAGGGGCGGAATAACCATTGATCACTGAAAACGTACGAGCATGGGAGGCACATAATATGAAGCTAAGAACCACCGGTCTCAGAATCTTTGCTGTCTGCATGTATAAATAATAATAGTGTGACCATGAGAGGTTCGCAAAGATAATTTAACAATATTTTTTATGAAAAATAGGATAAGCTTACCATAACCGTTGGAGAATTTCCTTGGGAATCATAATCAGATCGGAAAACATCAGGAAAGCTCTCAATGACAGCCGATGCAGCAACACAAATTAGTGGATATATTGGATAAAGGAACCTGCAATGATAAATGGAAATATCTAGTTATCAATCACATCTAACCTGCACTTGACTAACATTGAACAATCTTCAGATTTTCTGTGCCCTCACCAAAATACCAAATTGACGCACTAAATATTCCGATTTGAGACTACAAAGTGAGTGCTGCCTATGATTATGGTAAGATGTATGGAAATACTTAAGAGTTACTGTAATTGCAGACAATTAGGAAGAAAAAAAACCATTTTTGTTTATTATATAATATAGAGGAGAAAGTATAAATGGAAACGTCAAGCACAGAGACAGAGCTATCAACAGCATTTGAATTGTTTACTGCAAATGCACGATTGTGCAAATTTGGGAAATGGTAGATTTTGTCGAAAATAAGCAATATTAACTAGCAGGAACATACTCAAATTCAACCAATTATAGGAAAGTTAGTGCAACAGTTTTTCCCAGATATCGGAATATTTATTCGAACCTTTCTTCTTTGTGTGGCTGCAAAGACATGAATGCCAACCAAATATATACTGGTGAGACAACAATCAGCAAGTTTGGGGCATACTTTTTCCTTGCAATCGGCAGCATTGCCAGAAACAGCAATGCAAGTACAAAACAAAAGTTAAAATTGTTAAATCCGTTCCTTAAATAATATAGCGGCCCCTCAGTTCCATACAAATGGCTCTCACCGCCTCCTGCAACATTATAGATCAACAGATTTAACACGGATGATGTCCATCTGCTGTAGTAGTAATGATCAACGAGAACCGAGAATACCTGAAAGACCTCCAATGTATAAGCGTAAGCATGATAAAGAAAACAAAAAAGCGATAAATTAACATAAGAAATTATAACTCTATTTGTGCCAATTACATAGGTACAGGCACTATACGTTGTTCATTCACAAACAAAATACCAATAATGACTTACAAGAAGAGCAACAGATATGGCGGCCCCGGCAAGAAAAGCTTGTTTGAATCTTCTAGCTAGAGAGTAGAATGTGACTGGCAAAAATGCCAAGATTGAGAATGGCCAGCCAAGGATTACACCTACGGCTGCAACTGTAACTGCCATGGTGTATTTATCAAGCAGAAATAAACCGGATGAAAGAGACATGGCATACATGGAGAACGAGCTTGGCAAGAAACCTGGAAAATAATGTCAACAACACTGTCATTCATGGAATAAATAGCTCCAGAAAATTAAGAGAGCTAACATTGGAAAACTGAAAACAAAATGAATAATCACAAAACAAAAATAGAGATGTTAGAAATCCTGCAATGGAATTTTCAAATCAAAGGAGAAAATGAAAAGGCAACCCACTTGTGCTAGCGAAAAAACAACCGCTGGTTAAGCATAGCATTGCAAGTGTGTAAGAAGCAAGGCGTTTTCCGTACTTTCTTGAAAGAGCAACTACCAGGACAGTGTCAGTGATAACAGAAAGGAGACCAAGAAAGATTCTAACAGCATAGAATACTCTCACCTATAAGCAAAAAGAATTGGTTCAGCACAACTATATATAATTGAAGGCAAGACATAGCCTTCGGCTAACAATGAGAGGATACAGTTCAAAAGGCAAGGGCAATAAGAAATCTTACTTTTTCCTCAGCAAACAACCAGGAAGCAGGCTGACCCACCAATGCATGGAAAAGAATGTACAAATATGACCGAAGTGCAAACTGTGAACTGCAACAAGCATATAACAACAAAAACCATAAGTAGAATTTCTAAAATACAAAATGATAGCACTCATTATCGAATTCACAACAGCTGTGAAGCAGGCAGTAATTTAAGAGCACACAACAAATGACACAATCACTGAGCTAAAAATACTATGTTAACAATATCGAGCATCTAACTCCACCTACAAAATACTAATCTGAGACACATAACTCTACACCATAGAATCCATTCTAATGTCAGTTTGTAAAAGTCAAATTCAATGAACCAAAAGCCATTACGCTAGAGATTCGCTTACTAAGTACTGTAACAAACGAAATCATATTGGTTCATAAGAAGGTTGCAAATTGTTCATGAGTTGCAATGGTCTACACAATCTTGTACATTGAGTAAGAAGCAATTAACTTTTCGACAACAACCAAATTTCCCAATAAGTAATAAACTTCTTATAACCAAAAACAGCATATACCAACATCTTTAATAACTAATAAACTTCAAATAACCAAAAAACTGAAAAACAATCAAAACCCAGAAACAAACACCCAAAAAATAGCCAAGATTTCAAGATTTCAATTTTTCAGAGAGGAAAAAGCAAAATTTGAAAAGAATTGAAAAGGGTACCTATATTCCCAAGTTTGGAAGCCAGATTTGTAGAGAAGGAAATGGAGAGGCTCCCAATAATTGAAGACCTCGTCGCAGTCGTGTATGATGTTTGATGTGGCACTCATGTACCTCAGCATTCCCAGAGCCACCAACGGAAAGAACCACCCCAACCCTTTGTCGACGCCGCCGTCCGATTTCCCTTGCTTGTCGACTTTCGAGTAAGATGACGACGACTGCGGCGGCGGCGGCGACGATGATGAAGAAGGGTCATCGGACGGCTGAGGGCGTCTCAGCCTCGTGGACAGAGACATGGTGAACTCCCTGTAGCTTTTTCTGGGTTACTGAGTGAAATGGATTTGCAGAGAAAAGATGATTCTTTGCTTTCTTGGGAAGTAAAGATTAAGAGATACCTCCACCAGTCCATCACTTATGTTAAACTCATATTTTTATTTCCCATAAGTTACAAAACAAATTATTTTCCCAAACTTTAGCATAACACATTATTCAAAACTATTACCTTTTTATTTCTTTTAACCCTCTCATGTGCAAATCATCACGCGATAGTTCAGTATTTTGAAACGAATTTAAGGTCTATATTTTATACAGCACGTTGTGAATCACATGATGGAGCTCGGTTAAAATACCTAGTGAATCTTTTCGAAGGCCGAAAAAATGAATTATCGTAGCTAAATCATCAACTAGTCTCATTTTTAAAAGAAAAAGAACCCTCACAAGTCGTTATTCTTGATTTTTGAATCCTTTTACACAACCCAACTCGTACAATCAAAGATGAAAGCATTTCGAGCTGCAGCCAAAGTTGTGCAATCCGCTATGCAAGAAAATTAACGTTTTGAAAACATGCTTTGAAAGGATAGTTGTAAAAAAAAACCCGTGAATGGCCTCGGTATTGACATTTCTATATTTTATTTTCCGCTTATATATATGTCCGATAAATCATTTTTACTTTTTTATACAAGCGATATTTTACAACCTTGCGTTTGTGTAAAACAATCCTAGAAAATTTCATTTTGGGATTATTTGATGGCTAAGAAACCAAGCCATGAAACATGAAGCACATAAATGCCCCTTTGTATTGAAGCACAACAAAACAGTTCCACTGAGAGTTTGATTTCTTTTGTGGCAACAATAACAATGCTGGCTCTAGTTATTCTGCACAGCAATCTGATCACAGAACTTAACCAAGTTCACTCAAATATTTGGCCTTTAGGTGGACGATCAAAAGACATCGTCCACTTTTGGTAAATTTAACTTCAGTTTTTTCGGGACACAACCCGTCTCTCGAAAGCAGAAAAACATAAAGAAAAGAGCAGATACAGGCATTTAACCGGTGTTCTGTAAGCCGGCAGCAATACCCTTCATTGTCAAGATGAGGGTGTCCTCCAGACCAGGCGCGTACTCACTTGTCGGGTTCAGCTTCACAAGTTCATTAGCCGGTTTGTTTGATTCGCTGATTTCCTTTGAGATGTGTGGCCGTAGTGTCACATGGAAGTTTGGGTCACGGATCCTTTTCAGTGTATATGCTTGGCAGACGTTGAGGGTTGTGATGTATGAATCACGCAGGCGGAGTCTTTGCTTCAGGTGCGGGTCCCCTTCGAGAAGATCCTTGTGTCCAGCAATCTGCCAAGGGAAAAGGCAAACGTCAGTTTATGCAGCAACAAATCACCACAGATGCTCAGAGAAAACTGATGAATTTCTTCGTATATTTTAGGATGTACTCAAAATGTAACAAGTGCTATCTCAAAGTCGAAGATCTTACCTGTAAGAGAAAGTTCTTGGTTTCTTCATAGTTGGACCTTAATCGCTCTCCAAATGACCATAGGTCTTCAGAAACAAGGAGTTTATCATATAACGCAGCTATTCCGGGGTTTCCCTTGGCAAACACCATTTCAACCAAATCAATGGTGACCCTGAAGAAAGGCCATTGGTTGTACATCTCTTGCAGCATATGAAGATTCTTAATGTCCTTCTTAATGACATGTCTGAAGGCTGCTCCAAGGCCTAACCACACAGGAAGATGGAACCTTGTTTGTGTCCATGCGAAAATCCATGGGATTGCACGAAGTGACTCAATACCACCACTTGGTTTTCGCTTTGAGGGGCGACTGCCAATGTTCATCCGACCATACTCCAGCTCTGGTGTAGCCTGGATCACATGTACGCAATGGTCATTACATTGTAATTAATCAGAGCATTTAAAGTTAATGTGATTAATATGAAGTATCAAATGCTTACAAGACGGAAGTACTCGACAAATCGAGGCTCCTGGAAAACAATGGAGCGATAGTCCTCTGTAGATACAACTGCCATTTCGTCCATAAGTGCACGCCATTCCGGTTTTGGTGAAACTGGCATATGCATTCCATGCTCTAGTGTAGCAGCTGTGAAACGCTGGAGTGTTCTAAAACACAAGAGCTCCTCTCCAAACGACTGCTCAATAACTTCACCTTGGACAGTGACACGGAGTGAACCATGAATTGTATCTGGTGGTTGAGACAATATAGCAAGATGGGTGGGACCACCTCCCCTTCCAACAGTGCCACCACGACCATGGAACATAGTTAGCTTCACACCAAATTTCTTAGCAACGTTGATAAGCTCCTCCTGTGCCTTGTATAACTGCCAGGCTGCAGAGAAACGCCCTGCATCTTTACCAGAATCTGAGTACCCAATCATGACTTCTTGCGTTCCGTTGATCCGCTCTCTATACCAATCAATCGAGAAAAGCCGTGACAAAGCAGCAGGAGCAGCCTCCAGATCTGCAAGCTTCTCAAACAGTGGAACGACTCTTAGTGGTTTCTTCACGTGGCATTCACGTTGCAGGAGCTCAACTGCGAGCACATCAGATGGAGCAGTCGCCATTGAGATGATGTATGCTCCAAAGTTATCAGATGGAAGTTCTGATATCACATGTAATGTGTCCAAAACATCAGAGATTTCTTCCGTTTTTGGAAGATCAGGACCAAACAGTGGGCGCTTGCCACATAGTTCAGATAAAAGCCACTCCTGACGGTGTTCTTCAGACCACTCACGATAGGAACCAATTTCCAGATGCTTGGTGATGGCGTCTATCACATCAGTATGCCTGTCAGATTCTTGCCTAATATCGAGCTTCACAAGTGAAAGTCCAAAGGTGGACACTTGCCTTAAGAAATCAAGAAGTGATCCATCAGCAATTGCTCGGTCACCACAAGAGCAGAGTGATCTGTAGCAGAGTTCGAGAGGTTCCAAGAACTAGACATAATTTAAATCACAATTAGGACAACAGTCATTAATCAGAAGAGAGAATAAAGAGGCAAGACATCATTTGGTATTGTATTTGATGGACTGTGAATCTGCGGTACAGCTTATTAAGAATGGCAGTACCTGCTCAACACTGATCAGTGTTGCCTCCTCCGGAATGTCAGAGTGCCCACTGGCTAACAACTGACGAGAACGTTCACGTGTTTGATAAAGCTTATCCCTTAAATCACCGAGAATCACACGGTAGGGTTCATTTGGAGGAACTTGCTTCCAAAATTCTGAATCGTGAAACAAAGGCAATAAATATCACAAGCAGCACAATGTTCACAGGTCCAAAGGCAATAAGTAAAACCAGGTACAAGGTTTGTTGCCATTATGTCACTGCAGTAAAATATGGTTGTGAAGCTATAAAACATTTGTATAAGCTAAGTTTTCCTAGGGCTTTACTAAGTTTAAAATTCTACTTGGTCGGTACATTGTGCACCTACTTAGTCATCAACTATCAAAAATGTTCTCTTTAATTAAAGAAATATATTACAGCATGACGTATAACGTATTAATCATTCTAGTTTCTTTAAATCCATCACGTAAACAGTTTCCCTCTACATCTCATAAAAAAATGCAATACACGATGTAAAAACCATATCAAGCAGCGAACCACAATAGAACTATGATTACCTATGTAGTGCTTTGCATCTCTCCTCGTGGACCTGTGAAGTACATCTGCACGAACACGGAGTTCATCATTGCAGCGCCACATAGACAACTGCCAGAAAAGAAAAGGAATTAGCAAATACAGGCACTAACACAGTAAAGCAACAAACGCCTCACTCAAAAAAGAAACAACCCCTTCAATGAGTAAATGAAACTCCTCAAACACAATTTCAAGATGCTTTTTCAGGTACCTCAAACATAAGATCCTCTATCTGAGAATAGTACAAGTTTGCAGCCATCATTCTAGCTAGTAGGCAAACATCCCTTGTGACCTCGGGAGTTACTCTTGGATTACCTGCTCCCATGAAAGAAGACGTTAATTCAAATTAGTGAATGATGCGATGGCACATGTATCTTACATTCAAGATAGCATAATTCATGTTAATGAAGAAGAGATGTACCATCACGATCACCACCCATCCAAGATGAAAACTGAATAAGTGGGGCATTATGGGGAACACGTTCATTAATCCCAATATTCTTCAAAGCTGTATCCACACGACGGAGAAACTTTGGGACACCCTTCCAAATTGTTTCATGGAAATAGCTCATCCCTGCTCTCATCTCATCTTGTGGAGTGGGAGCTGTTCTTCGGATCTCATCCGTACGAAATGCAGCTTGGATCTACATAAGTTGAAATACCAACATGTATGAGAGTAATTGACAACTGATATCATTTCAAGCTCAAACTCAAATCCTACAGGACTTAGAATATGCTTCCGGATTGTCTCGTGTAAAGATAACATTTGGAAAATCTTGCCACCGTTGAATCTCTCGGAATTTCAAATTTGACAAAAATGCATTTTACAGGAGTCAAACATATTCTCAGCAATACATAAGTGGACGAAAGTCCTTTTTCAACGCCCTTTTTCAATGCTCACGTCAATTAAATCAAAGAATTGACAGTACATAAACGAATAAGTAAAATGATTACCTCTCTCTGAAGTGCCTCATCAATCTCCTGCTTATCATCAGGAGTAATGTCTTTCGCGTACAACTGGGTTAAACAATTCCGAATCCTGAAGAAATGTGAGTGTGCATGATGAGAGAAAGAGCCATAAGAATCTAAGCCATAAACCTACATGGGGATTTTTATTTCTAACATTCTACGAAGGAAAATCAAGTAGATCAAAAGCAAACCTTCCGTGCTTCTGAAGCAAGGATCTACGAACAGATTGTGTAGGATGAGCAGTGAGGACCAGATCTACAGTCTGATTCTTGAGAGCATCAAAAACCTCTTGGGGAGACTTTTTTAGATCCCCTACAAGCCTCTTGAGAGTTTCTTCAATGTCTGATTCAGTCGTTGCAGAATTTTCATCTGCAAAGTCACCCTTTTTCAGCTTGTTTCGTCTGCGGTAAGCAATCTGGACCTCCTCAGCCAAGTTGGCCAAGCTAAGCATGTGGGCGAAGGATTTTGCAACAACAATAGAATCCCCTGGGTCCAAACTTGTCAATACATCTCCAAGCTCTGATAGCTTTTTCGGGTCATGCTTTCCTTCATACTCAGCAGAAAGCTCATAACATGCTTGAACCTATGCAAGTGAATCACATAAATTGTTCTTAATCGTGCAACTCGTAACACTATCATAATCAGTTTCCGAAAAACCAACAACTTTAAAGATCATAGGCATTCACCAAATCAAACATCTCCACTGATAGGCCTAGGAAACTATCGATTAAGATATCATGAACAGCATTAGGATATCGATATAAATTGGATTTCTATCGGAAACCCGAGATGTACATTCCTTAAAGGATCCACAAATCGACCAAAATCAAAAGGGTTCAAACAAAATTGATAAGGAGTTGCAAATTCACACACAAAGTTCTCTACTGTTAGCAGTAGAATAAAAATGCAGCATATTCCAATCAAAATCAAGATTGAACATCTCAAACGATCGAAATCAAATTTTACAGCCATCAAAACTCACCGTTTCCCTGAGATCCTCTCCATGTAAATCTTGGAGAATATCTAGAAACCGATCCAAAAGCAGAGCATCGTATTCCACCAGCTTGTCGTCCTCGCTCACTTTGGACGGAACCAGAAGCCGAAGCTGCGCGTCAATGGACGCCAACTTCTCCAGATTCCTGTTAGCCATTGCTCCCCACTGAGCCTCACTCTGCGGACAACTAACCCACCACAAAACAAAACAAAAAAATTCAGAACTTGACAAAATACAAAATAAAAACCCAAAAAAAGGAATTTGAACAAATGAGACTGAAATCTCGGATTGGATCAAAACACAATGGCACAAAAATCTGATCAGGACCCAGAAAAATAGAGCCTGTAAAATGGAGTAATCAACGGGCAAAAGCCACGCGTAGCATGCAGATTGTGCACACAAAAGCAAAGCATTTATGGAGAAAAAAGCTGATCTTTTTAGGACCCAGATAAGAATGATCGAGTATTTTGTTGTGGATAATAATATTATGGGGTACCTGATTCTGGGGAAGTTTGGACTTTCAGCTGGGAGATGAAGACGAAAAGTGGGATCAGCGAAACAGTGAGTGACTGAGTGAGAGAGAGAGAGAGAGAGAGAGAGGTGTGAGATCCAAAGGAAGGGGTGGGAGCGATTATATATAGAGAGTGTCTTGGTCTGCCGATTTATGAAGTTTGGCTGTTTTTAACTTTTTGTGTCGGTCACAGTCACTGACACGCTTCACTCTTTGGCCATACTTGACTTTGTTTATTCACTTTTCAACTGTTCATCTCCTCTCTCTCTCTCTCTTACACACTTGAAACTTGGCCCGACTTGAGAAGGGTTGCTGAGGAATATCCGATCAAAGATGCTGCAATTGTTTTTTTTTTTTTTTGAAAAAAAGATGCTGCAATTGAATTTGTTTGGTACTGAAGTCCTTTTATAAAAAATAGGTAAAAAAAAAGTTGAGCTCAACAAAATGTTTGAAAAACGCTTAAAAACAGCTTATTTTCACAATTTTAGGTGAAAAAAGCTGAAAACGTGAAGCAGTTTTTTTTTTTCAAAGCACATCAATACCAAATCAGCTCTTAGTGTATAATTTTTGTGTACTTTTCATTGTGAGGACTGAGGATATGGTTTTTCAATGTCAATATTGCTTTTCCGTAATATTGAAAAATAGAAAAACGGATTTCTCAATTTCTAGAAATGACTTATTAAAAAAAAACATTAACACACCATTTCTCATCTCACATACATTTTTTGGTTTCGTTGTTATTAGATTGAACGATTAAAGTAACATTGAAATTACTACCGTTACACAATATTTGGATAAGGAAAATAAACTTGAAATTTGAATTAAAGTCAGAATTTATAAATTGGCATGCATCAATTCCCTTGTTTGGATTCATAAATATAGAAATTTAGAATTTCGTCGTGGAAAAAAAACTTGGAATTTGGGATTTCCAATTCCCAAGTATAAATTTCATGTAAATATGTGTCATTTCCTAATTTATATGATTGAGAGTTTAAAAATAACAAATTCTATATTCAATTCTTTTGTCCTTTTTGGTTAACCAAATAATAAAATTCACAAATTCTAGAAGATAAAATCCCGTCATTTTAAAATTCCTTAATAATCTTAAATTTTTTGATCCAAACATAGTGTTAAAGACATTGTTTCCCAAATTCAAGTTCTTTCTTTTTCTTTTTCTCGAAGACGCTAGGCGCTAGTCGGGCAGCATGTTGGGGCCTAGCGTCTAGCGGCTAGGCAGGGCCTAAGCGGACTAGGCAAATTTAAGTAAATATATTATATTTCGTGTATATAAGTGTTTGTTTATACTTAAAATATATATAATTTCATCGTAAACTACAAGTAGTAGAATGATGAAGTATTGGAACATAATGAAAATATGAGGAACAAGCATATAATGTGTGTTCATTTAAGTATACAACAAGTCCCAAATAATTTTTTGTAAAAAATAAAATGCAAAATGAAAGTTATCTATTTTCTGTCTAAGTGAGTTGCAACTTAGGCGGGTGGCTAGAAAGTCTAGGTGGGCCCCTTAGCAGGTCTAGGCTCCATTTCTTAATTTTCAAAAGCCTAAGGATTAATCGGGGTTGTGGCCAGCTGCCTAGTGCCTAGACGGTGCTAGGGGGATTTTTAGAACAGTGATTAAAATGTGATTTTTTATTTCTAACAAATGATATTATTTATACTAAGGGAGTGGAGGAGTGGGCTAAGCCTCACAATGGACTAGCAATAATGTGGTTCAAATTCTCTTTTGACAAAAATCGAACATAAGGTCTCTCACCAACTACCTCTTTGCAAAAAAAAAAACGCATTTGTATTGTACAAATTTTATAATAAAAACCACTCAATTTTTAATACTATATAAAGATCTTTATAATAAAGTGAAAATTTTAAAATAAACCATTATATGTGTCATGTATGTCTCATTGCAACAAACTACGATGCAAAATTTTAAGGACTTTTATCATAAATAATCATTGAATTTGACCTAACTCATTATTTGGTCACTTAATTTGAAAATTGATCAATTTCGTGTCTGAAATTGACCAAACACATCAATTGGTCTCTGACGTTAAATTTTGTTACACTTTCTGTTAGTTTACTAACGACACAATGTGGAGCTCACTCACATTGTGGCGATATATGAGTGGTGTTGTGGGCTTCACATCGTGTTACATTAGCAAACTAATAGAAAATTTAATGGCAGGGATCAAACTGATGTATTTGGTCAATCTTAGAAATGAAATTGATTGATTTTCTAATTGAATAACTAAAATGATGAATTAGGTCAATTTTATAAAGTATTTGTGATAAAAATCTAAATTTTAAATTCATTTTGATAAAGCCTCTCCCATGCAACCAATATTTTATCTTAATATTGTTGTCTTTAGCCACTTAGTACTACGGTTTAATAGTATTCTTTTTCATTTGTAAGCGAGAGGCCTGACTAGTCCATTATAAGGTTTAGCCCACTCCCGTACCTCTTTAGTAAAAATATTGTCGTTTGTTCAAAAAATAATAACAAATATCATTACCGTTCAATAAAATCATTATTATGAGTTCAAAAAGGCATTATGTGACCCCTTTACTCATTTCACAGTTCTATTCGTCATTCATTTTTTTGGTCGAATCTATTCATCATTCATTAAAAAATTAAAAGAACTTGTAAGTCAACCCGCACACATAAAAATTAAAGTTCCATAACTTTCAAAATGATGAAGAGCCATGCAATCCGACCCTACATTCGTAATATTTGTTGAAATGTCCACATCCGCCTTATCAATGAGAAAAGAAGAGTTTAAGTATCCTAATCTCACTCCAACTAACACCACGGTCTTTTCTAATAAAACCACACACCTGACGGATTGTGCAGATGATAATTACCAGGTTGGGGACAGTATCGGTGTTGTTGGAAGTGGGCCTTCAACCTGTCTCTCTGATAATTCCACATGGAATCAAAGCCAGGGAGCGAGCCCGTACTGTATTGCCACGTGATGGGCGGGTCCCCTTGGCCCCGTGCGATGATGGTGGGTTCCTTGGCCTTGTGTGTAGGGTGAGTCCCCTTGGCTCCATGTGGTTGTCGATGTGTGAATCTCCTACATGTGACCCACTAATTGGGTCCCACGTGAGGGAGCATGTTGAAATGTCCCACATCGACCTTATCAATGAGAAAAGAAGAGTTTAAATATCCTAACCCCACTCCAACTAATACCAATGCTTTTTGTGATAAAACCCCACGCCAGGGTTGGAGATGGTCTTATTCATCCCATGTGGGTCATCCATTTTTATAGTATAGTGTTATTAATACACTTAATTTTACTTCTACTTTTGTTAATTTTTTGTCATTGCTTATTTTTAGTTTATTCGATCCGACAATCGAAAATTAAAAAAATTGTGTGGATAACACTATCCTCTTTAATCTGACATGGTTACCAAATTTGGGTTGGTGCAAATTATTTGTTGTAATGTGGACCTAAAGGGAAACTTTTTAAATAAAGCATTCGGCGTGCATGTTATCGTGAAACTTGAATTTCTTAATTTAATTACTTTTCTTTTAGCATATTTGGAGAGAGGGCTTGGATTAGTAAATCAAAACAATTGCCTAACTTGTGGTAATGATCGCACATCATTCATCACTCTAAACGGAATCAGAGTTTTTTAGTCCATGACTTCCAAAACGAATCATTTGACCAAACATTAGTTTTTAATACAAACCATGTTCCATATTAAATTAACCTAAATTCTAGAAATAGAAATTTAAACTTAGGTGTAAAAGGAGGAGTATATTGTTCTAACAAACTTGGCTAAGCTCAGATTTGCAACCTCACATTAGTTTTTGCTTCAAGTAATCTTTTTTTTTTTACCAACGTGCTGCAATATTTTGTTTTAATATGACATGAATGTCAAATTTGCGTTTTCATGAATTACATGCGATGTTGAAAAAATAACTTGGTTTTTTAATAAATTTTTAGGTATGTGTGTTACTAGTAACTACAACTACCATGTGTGTGCGACATGGATTAATTTCATTATTATTCGTTTAGCTTAGTGGAGTAGATGGCTCCCATGAAACTTTTAGCTTTAATTTGTGAATAAAAAATATTTTGTTCCTCATCCATCACAAGAATAAGTGCGTATTATGTTCACGTACTTAAATTAGAGTTAAATTAATACTCAAAGAAACCCAACAAAGTACGAGTCATTACCCTCCAAATTTGTTTTTATCATTATTAATCACTCAAAATCAATCAAATTGCGTTTATATTCTCCAGCCCCTTCTCATCAGTGGACTCCTAACAAATACGAATGAGTGCAGTTTGTTCGATAAATTCCTACCTATAAGAGATATTGAAGAGTCTAAACGTAGAATGCACTGAGCTGAAAGAAAAATCTCTATCTCAAAACTTTTCTTTCTCTTTTTAAAGCGGATAAACCAGATTAGCCTCCATGTATAGTCTATAGAAATACTTTTCTATGAATTGGCTTAATTATTTGAGAAATGCTAAGAAGATTCTCTTAAAGTGAGACTTTCCATGTATTCTCTGCCACCTCATATTTTGCGCATATTATTTTATAAAGTTGGCAGAGAGTCTATAAAGAGTCCCACTTTGAGAAAGTTTCCTTAGCATTTCTCTATTAATTTTACAAGTATTGTTAGGGAGACTAAATTTGGAGACAAAGTTTGCAAACTAAATGATGTGTCACAAATAGAAATGAACACGTTTAACAACACTTAAGTAATAAACCAATCATCAACTTTTATGTCCTTTAATTTCTAAAATTTTATCTATAAATTTGGTTTTCATAGCATTACCTTTATTTTACTCAGCTAAATTGAATAAAACTAAGTATGACAATTTGTATTGGACCAATAATAATTAGGAGTGTGATATCCACACACCATTTTTTACTTCTCCCACACCTTTTCAGTTTTTGGCCGTCGGATTGGATAAATTGAAGAAGATCAACAGACATAAATTAACAAGAGGTACGTGAGATGTAAAAAAATGTGTGTGAACAACACACCCCTAATAATTAATATTGTCGACATATATGCATACAAGAGCATGCGCACATTGTTGGGTCAACTGAAAATTATTGTATTCATGTAATGTTGCACATCTTCTGGTCAACTGAAAATTATTGTATTCATTTAATGTTGCACACTGTCAGGTCAACTGAAAATTATTGTATTCATATAATGTTGCATGAATCTATGAACAGGCTTGCGCATGAGAGCCTCAACTGCATCTCAATTTTTTATTTGTCTGATTCTATTATTTTATTTTATTTTCAATATTTGTTTCTTTTTTGAATGATGAATTAGGTCCAAGAACATGATCCAAGTAATCAGGTTAATCATGCACACTAGCATGTGATTCGGTCTCGGATCATACTTCCATCTTACCATGTGGTTTGATGTTGGAACAGCTTATAATATTTGTTTCCTTCTCTCGTTAACCCGACACAAAACATCATGAAAATAACACGTTTTGGATTAATTCTTTAAGAATCCGTTAACAAATTGAGTTGTTATCGGATCACCGATTAAGATAACGAGTATGACACATAAATGACATGATCACGACCCATTTTCTAGGATTAGACAATAGGCATGAAAATGTTTGGCAGGATCCATGAACTCGACCAGTTAACGAGTCTGGTTGTTATCAGATCACCTGTTAAAAACCCGTTATCTTAATGAGTTTGACACGACAAAATCCACTAAGATAATGAGTATGACACGTAAATGACACGAATATGACAAACCTGTTTGTCAAATCCTTGTATATGTTTATAAGTAGTTGGCTACTCTCCTTTATTGCCAATTGGTTTTACGTGGAACCTCAATTTCCTTCTTGATGTCTGAGCATGTTGTCTCACTGGTGAAGCCATACAACCACATATGCTTCATGTCCCTCAATTTGTGTTATTTGCATGTTAAGCTTGAAATTTACCACACATAAAGGTGCGTGTTTGAGACGAAACAACCTTATTATTGAGTATAGGATTAAAAACCAGGATGCAACTGACATCCTAAAAAATAACATGTTAATCTACCAGCAAAGAAGCCGAGATTGTTCATCATATCTATATACATTAATTTTACGGGTAATAAGGGTTTGTTTGGTGGGCTGGTTGGGATAAATTGTGACCAATTAAAATGAACTTGAGGCCAGTCAATTGTTTGATGTGTCAAAATGTGAGATGATCAGAACTAGACGTGATAAGTTATGAATCCACAATATAGTGGGTTATCTAACCTATCCTTATACATGAGTTACAAGTCACATCTTACATGTCCCTGCCAATCCAATCTTGTTATAAGACTCAATCTCATCCAACCCACCAAACGGGCCCTAATAGTCTTTAAACACCACAATTTAGTGAACGACTCAAAGTGTCATTTTTTCATGAATGACTTGAAGTGTCATTTTTTCGTGAATGACTTGAAGTGTCATTTTATTGCTTCTGAATTTCTTTCAGTATTTTGGTGGAGGATGTGACATTACCATTAGAATTTATAAAGTATCATTGTGAAAAAAAAAACAAGCAAAAAAAAAAAAGATATCTTGCTTATTAACTTGATTTTTAAATCATAAGTGTGCACTTATACGACATTCTTCCTAACCATAACATATTTAAGTCAATGTATTGTAGTGCAATAAGGATAATAATAACAACACTAAATTTGAGAAATAAAGATATTAAAAATTGTGTTATAAACTTATAAATGTCTTTCATCACACATGACATAGCACATTCTTTATTAAAGAAAAAAAAAAGGTTGCATATCCTTTCAAAAGGGTATCATATTCTTTATTGAACAGCTTTATTTGCCGTTGATGTTGACTTGCATGAGCTATATTAAAGATACGAATATATTGTGTGTTTTAACATTTGAAGGAAGTTTACTTTAAATTGTTTAATACGTGAATATATTTAGTAAAATAGAGCACGCATTGTATGACTTCTCCAGCCTCATAACATTAATGTTACATCCCAATTTCGACTTCGTCGTTGTACGATATTATCCACTTTGGATCCCGGTCACTCCTCACGGTTTTGTTTCTGGGAACCCAGACGAGAAATTCCTAGTGGGTCACCCATCTTAGGATTGCTCTCGCTCGAACTCACTTAACTTCGAAGTTCCGATGGAATTCGAAGCCAATGAGTTCCTAAAATGCCTCATGCTATAGGAGGTGGGCATGTATATATAAGACACATCACCCCCTCTCCGTTGGTCGATGTGGGATGTTACAATCTACCCCCTTTAAGGGCCCGACGTCCTCGTTGGCACACTCACACCGAACGGTAGAGTGGCTCTGATACCATTCTGTCACATCTCAGTCTCGACTCCGCTATAGCACGATATTGTCTGCTTTGGGCCCCGGCCAGACCCTCACAGATTTGTTTCTAAGAACTCAGACGAAAACTTTCCAGTGAATCACCCATTCTAGGATTGCTCTCGCCTAAACTCACTTAACTTCGGAGTTCTGATGGAATCCAAAGCCAATGAGTTCCCAAAAGGCCTCGTGCTATAGGAAGTAGGCATATACATATAAGGCACATCACCTTCTTTCCGTTGGTTGATGTGGGATGTTACAATTAACATTCAAGAAGCTATTCTACTTATATGAAAATTATAGATTGGCGCTTATATTGAAGCAACTTAATAAAAACGAAATTTTTTTATACAAACGTATCAACTAATGATTTGTTTCCAAAAAGAAAGATTCTTTATTTTGGAAAGAGTCCAATATTTTTTCCAAAAAATGTTTGCTCAATCAATATTGTAGTCTTTATTTTGTTCAAATAACTCCGGATGATCCGTTTGATGACTACTTTGTTTCTAGTTTTCAATTCTTGTTTTGTTTTGTCGATAAAAGAAAAGTAAGTGAGAGAAATGAGAAACTGAGAAAGATGAAAATGAGTTGGTGAAAGAATTGCGTATGAACGACACAAAAGGTAAAAACAAAAAAACAAAAAATTAAAAATAATTTTGAATTATTCCCACATCCAGGTTTTTGTTTTCTTATAACTTCTTCATTTCTACTTCTTTCATTCCTCATTTACTATTACTATTATATTTTTTCTTTACTTCTAGCACCAAAAAAAAAAAAAACTAAAAATAAATTTCTTATAAAAAAAGCCCTAATTTTTGAAAAATAATCATCAACCTTTATGGCTTTTTCGTAAATTGCAAGATGCATGCATGTCTCCAGTAGTCGTTCTGAGAGTTTGAGTATGGTAGTGGTAGGTGATTGATAAGTTCCATGAATAACAGGGAGGCGGCTTTCGGCTTATTAAAACGTGATTTTAATCACTACTTATCACTTACGCTTATCTGGTTGACTAGTTATAAAAAAAAGTGATTATATTCGCACCAAAAGTCAAAAGTGCTTATTGTTGACCCAAAAGAAAAAGGATTCGGAGCTGAACGTTAAGTCCGGTAGTTGGCGAGACCCACCGTGATGTCGGCAAGCACGTGAGGTTTCACGAGAGTACGTCGTTGCGAGAAAAATTTGCACCACAATGAATTATTGGTTTCATATGTAAGTAGTTCTTTATCACAGTAGTAAAAAGGTGTTGAATTATTTCATGATGACATGAGTTCGAACTTCGTTAGTGGTTAATTTAACAAAATATATTGTTTGACAAAAAAAAATTATTGGTTTGATGTAAAATTAAGAATAATGTTAGGGATATCAAAATTTTAAACCAAATTTGCAAACTAAATGATGTGTCACAAATATGAAATAAACATGTTAATAAACACTTAAGTAATAATCCAATCATCAATAACTACATCATTTAGTTTGTAAATTTGGTTTAAAAAGTTGGTATCCCTAGCATTATCGTAAAACTAATACATAGAAACCCATTAATAACAGAAGAATCATGTCAACAATGTAGGACTAACTTGATATTGGTCATCCTTACTGGTTTATCTACTCTTCCTAATCTTAATTCCAATAAACCTAAATGATAGACAATTCTAATGGTAAACATGTATTAGAAATCCAAATGTAGAATCAAATACTTACAAAGATTAATATTTGACATGGCATATAATCGAATAGAAATTACCAAAGTACTTCGCAAATATTCATGTCCATCATAAACCTTAGAAAATAACTTAGCTACAAATAGAAACAAAAATAAAAGGAAGAAAGAACCCGAAATTCATGGCAAGGCACGTCACTAAGCTCTTTTCCGCGAATTGCTATAATGGTCTAGTTATATGGAGAGAGAGCTTAAGATGCCTTATTTATACTAGAAAATACTCTAAAAGGTCTAGTAGAAACTCTCCGAAAACAAAACAAATTCTTAAACAAATAATTACACGAATTAGGAAAGAAATCCTTCTTGACTTGAGAAACATATCATCTGCACCCTAGTTTGGGGTCGTTCCATCTTCTAGAAAATTATGAAAAAAATAAAAAACTTTTATCTCTATGTCTTAGCTTTCTAGGCGTATATCGCAAGTTACTAGGAAATATCAGGAAAGATTTCAAATCCTTATTTTTCACAGCTGCACAATTATGACGGGAATGCAACTTTTCCGGAATTACCTTGCAAAATTAGAATGTTTGGCCCCATAGGAAATTATGAAATATGTACGCAATGATTTTCAATCTCTTAACTTTCTCCTTTAATTGGCCTTGCATAAAAAAATCTTCCGTAAAGTCGATTCTCACAAAAAAAAAAAAAAGTTGTAAATGCACAGCTTGGCTGAAATAGAGAAAAGAACAGTAACAAGGTTGTTTTAAAAACCAATTCCTTAACAAAACAATAATTAACATGAAAATATAAAAGGTAATGCACCTATGATCAACATTGCTCTCCTCTCCCTATTTCTTTTCTCACTCCTTGCTCATTTCTCAAGCCCAAGTTCCCGCAGATCAAACTTTTAGGCATGTTAATGAAGGAGAATTTGGGGATTATGTTGTAGAGTATGGTGCATACTATTGTTTGCTTTTTGGTACCTTAATTTAGCTCTCCCTGCAACATTGGCTTCTACAACACTACCCCTAGTTCTTTCTCTCTTGCCACACGAATGGGTAATGCCACATACGGAATCACTCTCTCGTTGGGTTTGGGAGGACAAACGTGGAAACCAAGGTGGCGAAAATGCCACCCTCACGTTTGGGACGGATGGCAACCTTATTGGCCGATGCTGTTGGCCAAGTGGCTTGGAAAACCAACACTGCAGCAAAGGCGCAGTGGGCTTGAAGTTGCTCCCGACGGGGCAACACGGTGCTTTATAGCTCCAAACGAAACTTTGTTTGGCAAAGGTTTGACTACCCTACATATACTTTGTTGGTGGGTCAATCTCTAGGGGTCGGGGGAGTGAACATGGTAGTGAGCCAGCTGTTAGTGAAAGAAAACTCAGATGGTCCTTACAGCTTGGTGATGGAGCACAAGGAATTTCCTATGTATGCTGTAAGGCAAGAGCTCTCCAAAGCCATTACTCTACCCAATATTCTCCCAATGGCTAATTGTTGAGAAGGGGTCGTCGGACATTGTGACATTAAGTTGTTCCTCGTGGTCTCAGATTGGTTAAGCCTATGACATAACTTTTGGAAATCTCCTTGTTGCAAGACCCAAATACAACAGCACTCTGACATTTCTCAGGCTTGGAATTGACGGAAACATCAAGCTTTGCACTTAATATGAAAATGTGGCTTGGGTTGCATGGGAGGTGACCAACAATCTTTTCGAAAGAGATTCGTGCGAAAGTGAATAACAGTTGCCGGAGCGATGCGGGAACTTCGGTCTTTGCGAGGACAGCCAATGTGTTGCGTGCCCATCCTCTAAGGGATTGTTGGGTTGGAGCTAGACTTGTGAGCCTGAGAAGCTAACTTCTTGAGTGATGCAAAGACTAGAGATTCCACTACTACAAAATTGAAGGGGTTGATCACTTCTTGAGCAAGCACCCCAGAGAAACTGCTACGCAGGAGAATGATTGTGCTAAGAAGTGCACTTCGGAGTGTTTGGGTTACTTCTACAACCAACATATCAAGGTGTTGGATCTTAAAATCTCAAAACCTTGAACAAAGTTGCCAATTCTACTCACGTGGCTTGCATCAAGGCACCTAATTACTGATACCTCGGCTTAGATGGATAACTTTTATTTGTTGCATTTCTCAAACATGTCCATACTGCAATTTGAAATTTAAAATTTATGGATTAAAACGTTTGTTTCCATACTCCACAGGAAGGATTAACAATATTCTATTATTAAAAGGAATTAAGGGACCAAGTCTTTATTTGGGGAAGGGAAATTAAAATTATTTATGAACGTCATGAAGTATGCATCCATCATCGTTATTCACTTATGAGCTTTTTGCTTTCATGTTTAACGGTATTACAACATTATGTTAAGATTCAAAGTATCAATTACTAGAAAGAAAAATGTTACATAATCGTCAAAAACTAGTTTACAATCAAGAATTACATATAATGACCTTGGTATTACTGTAACAAAGTTTATACTTACGTTGTAGACTACCGGTTATACATTGTCAAACCAGACTTTTATACGCGGATATTATTACATCACAAAATTCTCCTTCAAATTAAAAAGGTACCGGTCCTATTTTTAAGGTACCGTATAGATGTTTGGTTTCAGCTATTAATTAGCCTATACAGAATTTTGGATTTAGGATTACCTTGACATATGCCAAGTAATAACAGAGAATTAGTTAGATTTCTGTAGAAATTGAGAAAACTCGATCCTTAACTGTCATATCTACTCAACATTTCAATGCCAGATGTGTTCAGCCAGTAAGGCTATATGTGCTTAAAAACATTATTCTCAGCATCACTTCAATTACAAAAGCAAATATATTTAACAATTAAGAGTAAGTTTGATAACTATTTCACTTTTAGTTTTTACTGAGATTTAAGAAAAGCATGTGAAAGGAAATGAGGAATGAAGAAGAGTGATGGGAGGGAGGAGAAAAAACAAAGAAGAATGAATGAAAACCTTCCAAGTGAAAGCAACTTAATTAAAATAGTTATAGGTTTTCGGTTTTTGGTTTTTGGTTTTGGTAAATCAGTCCCACCATCCTTCCTCCGCTTATCTATATCACTCATTTCTCTCAAGTATTTCTTATTTATTTCAACACAAAAAAGTATAAATGAATAATTATATCTCAAATGAGCAATAAGTACAATAAATTAAGGGTAAATTACACAAATCCACCTCAATTATGGGTCATACCACAATCTCATACATCATGTTTTAAACATTGCAATATCATACCTCATTCTATGAATTCGTTGCAATGTCAGATCTTTGTTAAAGTTTTTGTCAATTTCACTGTTAAATGATGACGTGGTAGGTGCGGGACCCACTCTCACCCCAACTGAGTTAAAAAAATTAATTAAATATTAGTAATTAATAAAAAAGGTTATTATTTATTAATGAGGATCCTCTTTGTGAGAATCTTAGAGATTCTTCAATCACATCATTTCATCGTATATCATGCAGCTAGTTTTCGTCATGTACTGTTTATATTTAAATTTAAATAAAAAATTAACAATGATTTCTGACCATATGATATACGATGAACGAATGTGATTGGAAAATCTTAGAGATTCTTTAATCACATCCGTTCATCGTATATCTAGTGTCGCTTATAAGCGACGTCAGCACCTATGTTATTTTTATCGAGATGTTACGTAATGTCGGTTACGACCGACATCAGCTTGACTATTTTATTTATTTAACTCAAGTGATGTCAGTTGAAAGCGACAGTAACTATGATATTTTAATTGTTTATTTGTTACTTAATGTTGGTTTGGAGCGACGCCTTTGTTCCTTTATATGTCGCTTATAAGCGACGTCAATTCCTATGTCAGTTTTAAGCGACGCCTTTTTTCCTTTTTATTTTATATTACTTTGCTTCATGGTGGCATATTAAAGGGTCTAAGCGACGTCAATACCCTTTTTATGATGGTAGCATTGGTGTCGGTTCCTCTATCCGACATTGCACAATTTAATGTTGGATTTTTACCAATAATTCGATAGTAAGTAGTGTTTCTTGTCGTTTTTACTCTGACAGTAATATCCCCTTTTGTAGTAGTGTCACCTCATCAGAAGCACACTTCTGCATTTCGGATGCTAGCTAATAGGTTCTCTGCAAACTTAACTGACGAGTGTTGCCAACTTGCGGAGAGTACGCTATTGAGAACCTGAAGCGCTTCTATCAGGCAATTCAAGCCATATATGGAGCCACATATCTCTGCAAGCCAAATCGTAAAGACTTGAAGAGGTTTCTACGCAAGGCAGACAAAAGAGGCTTCCCTGGCATGATAGGAAGTCTCGATTGTATGCATTGGGAATGGAAGAATTGTCCTACTGCTTGGGCTGGCTAATTCAAGGGTCATCATAACAAGCCATCCATCGTGCTCGATGCTATGGCGTCTTACGACATATAGATTTGGCATACATTTTTCGGCACTCTTATATCAAACAACGATATCAACATTCTTTGGTCTTCTCATTTGTTCGATGACGTTGTCAATGGATGGGCACCAGAATTTCCGTACAAGGTAAATGGTAATAGGTATGAGTTAGGTTACAACTTAACTGATGGTATTTATCATAGTTGGTTTACCTTTGTCAAAAAAATTTCTCATCCCGATAGTGCAAAGAAGAAATTATTTTCGCAGAGGTAAGAGTATTACAGGGAGGATGTGGAAAGAACATTTGGGATCCTACAAGCTCGATGAGCCATTGTTATAGGGCCTGCACGACTTTGGCATACCTAAGACGTCCATTCAATCATGATGACGTGCATAATTTTGCACAACATGATTGTGGAAGATGAGTACATCGAAATTGAAGAAGATTTAGACGAAGATGTGGATGATGACCAACCAACACATGCGAGAGCTATTACAAGAGATGTATCTCGCTGAAACCACATATGAGACCCGATATGATAGGGTCATTGAGTGAGTATATGAGACATTTAAATAGAATTCAAGCTCCTCAAGGTCATGACAAACTCCGCAAGGATTTGGTTGAGCATGTATGACGCTGAGAAGGTGAACGTTGATGATGTTGGTTGAGCATTTATGTAATAATTTTAAGTGTACTATGTTCGTATTTTCTAGTAATAAATTTAAGTGTCTTCTTGTGCAAAGTAATTTGTGTAGTACGTTGGATAAATTATTGAATGGAGGTTGAATTATTGAAGGCATCTACTCTACATCAAAGTATGGAATAATATATACAATAATTATTGAAGGCATCTAGATTAATAGAAACAATAATTAATACACACGACAATTAATAAAGTACATAAACTTAATACAAACAACAATTAATAAACCATATAAACTTAATACAATCGAAAATTCATAAACTACATAAACTTAATAATGATATCCACCATCTTGATTTTGTGATGGTGGACTTGGGATATAACCTTCATATGAATTATCATCTTGAAATATACTTCTTCTGGCATTCCTTTGCAAAATTTTCATTTGCTTACCACGTAAGTACTTCTTCCTCTTTGGAGTGTATTTGTTGGGGTCCTCCATCATCAAATTTATTTCAAACTTCTCTTGCTCCTTATCCCCTTCTTCCTTCATTTGCAAACGCATTCGGGCCGATTCTTCGTGGCAAGCGCTATGGGTTTTGCCCAATTTTGTAATTCCGGTAGCAATGTGTCCACTCAAATGATCTTGGGACTTTCCTTTTCTCTTTGCTTCCTTTTGCTTATCTCTTCCCGGGGCCTTGCAAAAGAAGGAGTTGAGGTCATTTCATTGACATCTTCATTGACACCTTCATCTCCGGCATTTGTCGGTGTGGCTTCACGTTGAAATAATCTTCCCCATTGTTGACCCGTACCGGTTCCCCACCTCAGACAATACTTGAGGACGTCCCAAACATGTTGCAACTTAAAAACTTGATTTTTTGGTGTTACTCTTGTCTCGTAAATTTCCATTGCTTTGTCACCCTATGCAAAAAATACATAAAAACAATTAGTTGCAAAATAATATTATGTATATGACAAATAAAATATTAAGAAAAAAACTCACAACTTCTGTGGTGCTCATTCCACATCTTCGCTAACAGAAACCCATGCCAAGCATAAATCCACATCTTCCTCACAGGTCTAATTACAACCTCTAATATGCTCTCTTGCAATGTTGAACAATTTGGAAATGGAAAGAAATGGTAGAAAGATAAATTGGAAGAATTGTAGGAGAAAATTGAGTTTTGTATGGATGTTTGAACAAATACATAGGTACTTATATAGTTTTTTGGTGAATTTTGAGTTAAATAATTTTTTTTAATTATTTTAGCTGTTAGATTTAAATTTGGGTTGATAGATCATTTTTTTACTGTTAGATTTAATTATATTCGATTTCAGCCGTTGGATTCAATGTGTTTTAAAATAACATTTAAAAAAAAAAATTGAATCTGGACCATTGGATCAACCAACGGTCTGATGAACAAAAAAGTCGTTAGGCTCATAATTGTGGCCGACAGCAGCCCTGATAGTAGGTCCCACCCTGTCGGGCACTGAAGGCTAACGCTCGTGTGCGGCTAGTGGTGCGAGTGACTGGGCCGAGAGTGGGCTGGGCTTGGGCGCGTCCCCGCGTTTCTGGGCTAATTCTTTGGGGGAATTTGGCCTTGCTTTGGCATTTGGCCCAATGATTTGGCTTAGATTATGTTGGGTTTGGAGAGGGGTGGGAATAAATGGGGTAATTTGGCTTTTAGCCTAGGGTTGAAGAGAGTCTCAGGGAAACTATTTGTTATTTTATTAATTAGTGTGGTCGCAATTATGATATTGTTTGGGCTTGAAATTTGGTATGTGGGCCGAGAAGAAATAACCAAGAAGGGAAGGTTGTCAGTCTTGACCCAATAATGAATATTTAGTCTAGGAGAAATTCTTAGACCAAAAATAGAGTGCAAGCGATTCGACCAAGTCATAATAGAATTGGAATTGTGAAAGGATTAGATTGTGATAATGGTTCGATCGAATTTTGGTTGGGTTAGGACTGTTGAGAGATCATAATGGGTTTTATGATTCAAATTATTCCAAAAATCAAAATTTGTGGGTTAGAACTGTTGAAAGATCAGAATGGGTTTTATGTTTCGAATTATTCCAAAAATCAAAATTTGTGGCTTATAAGATGAAATGACTTGAGCGCCTAAGGAGACTAGGTTTAGAATTTTAGTCCAAGTCAAAGAGGCTGAGACTAGATAGGGATAAAGTCTCGGCAGGAAAAGGGGTTTGATGAGATAAATCACGGATATCCAAGCGTGTGTCGATGAGTCATAATCCTAGTAAGATTCTACTTTAGTAGACTTGGTCATCACGAAATTATAGCTTGATGGATCCTGATTGAAAAAGAAGCCTAAACATTTGCAGTCTGAAGTGCACTTCTTAGCACAATCATTTTCTTTTCACAGCAACTCCATTAGTGTACTTGCTCAAAAAATGATCGCCCCTTTCAACTTTATAATAGCGGAATCTCTTTGCATCACATGAAGTCAGCTTCTCAGGCGCATAACTCTTGCTCTAACCCAATAGTTCATAGAAGAAGGGCATGCAACATATTGGTTGTCCTCACAAAGGCCAAAAGTCCCACATCGCTCGGGCAACTGGAACTCGGTTTTCGATACCTAATTTTCTTTGACGAAAAGAGCGAAGGTCACCCTATATACACTGAAATCTACATTTTCTATGTACTGAAATCCACCTTGTCATTGTAAGTGTATAGCTCGACATTGCCATCGATTCCGGGCCTAAGGAACGTTGATGTGGTGTTGTATTTAACTTGAGCTAGATAGAGGGTTCCACTACTTGATGATGAGTTGGCCACTAGATATTCTAGCTAGGGTTAGGTCATAAGACCCTCAAACACTATTTAATGTCACTTGGTTCAATGTGCCCATTGGGGAATTGCTGCTCATATAGTTCAAAGGCAACCATTTGGGCTCGATCACCAAGCTGTAAGATTCATCTTTGGTTTCTTTCTCAGATGCACAACTTACAAGCTTGCTTACACCCGCTATATGTATATATTGATCCACCAACAAAGTGTCTGTTGGGTAGTCAAAGCTTTGCCAAATAAACTTGCCATTTGAGTTGTAAAGCATCACATGTTTCCATTTGGAAACAACTTCAAGCCTACCACACCTTTGTTGGCGGTGTTGGTTTGCCACGCTACTTTGCCATTGGCATGGGCCAAGACAAGGTTTCTGTTAGTACCAAATGTTAGGATGGCATTTTCACCGACCTTTTTCCCCGATTGGATTCCCAAACCCGCCAGAAGAGTGCCTCCGAACGTTTGAAACCTATACGAGAAGCAAGAATGAAGGCATTTGGGGTGCTGTTGTAAAAGCAAGTTGGAAGCGGAAGGCAAAGGGAGCAAGCCTACAATAGCTTGCATCATATTCTGTGATAAAAGGCCCAAATTGTCCTTCGTTGACAAACTTGAAAGTTTGATTTGCTGGAACTTGTGCGTGAGCAATGAAGGAAATAGAGAGAAGAGAAATAAGTAGAGCAATGACTACGTGGTGAAGGTTGGGGACTGCATGGTTTATGTTGTAAGTCATCTACCCTTTTATATATGGGGCTTTTAGATGTTAGGACCTAAATAAGATTACTTTTAGATTTTAACTTGCATGGTTTTCTCCATCCAATTTAAGTCCTTATTTTAAAATCTTAACGCCATGTCATATTTAATTGCCTCTATCACATATACTATTTACAAAACTTGCCATCCACATTTTCCTATTCAATTCATAATTAAGACTAAAAATTGGAAATTGACTTTCACGCTCAAATCACCAGAGGTGCAACTTGGTTTGGACCCACTTGAACATGCCCATGTCCAATCCGACTTTAAACCCTAACAAGCGGATTTTTTTTAGGTATGACCCGCCCGAACCCAACCCAATTTCAACCCGTTCATTAATTGGGTTGAGTTGGGTTGATCATTTTCCTAACCCAACTCAACCCAACCCAACCCGATTAACCAAACCCGATTGGGTTGAGCTGTGCAACATGCTTCTCAATGACCTTTGCACCTTCGTGGATGATTCACTAGTGACTTTTGATGGATTATGATAGAAAAGTCCATGGAGTTGCAGAAAGCAATTGGTTTTCAGGCAGCCACACTTTGATTTTTGCTCGAATGAGGCTTGTAATCTATGTCTGGTTGGGTACTAGCTTTGTTTTTCTGCAGGAGCTTCGAAGGACAAAACTTGAGTTAGGTACTAGCTTTGGACAATGAAGTGTTTTTTTTTTCTTTTGGTACTAGCTTTGGTATTTCTTGTATTTTAATTCAAACTTTGCATGAACCCTGTAGATGCATAAAATCGGAGGTCTTGGAACAACGTAAATCCGACCGTGAATCTGCATGAAATGTAAATAACATAAGATGTATCGTGGTTCACCCCAAGGTTTGGGCTACGTCCACACTGATTGTATTGTATTTCTTTGAGAAGTGAGGGAGAATGTGTGAGAGCTTTGCTCTAGATAGGAGATGCTTCAGGCCTAAGAGTTGGACTCTTCTAATTGTAAGGGTGATGAGTCCTTTTATAGAATAAGGGCTCATCACTTATTACATATTTGCCCATTCTTTTATTACATAATTACATTTGAGTCCCCCGAGTATTTATACGAGGTCTAAATACGGAGACCCTAAGTATGGTACAAACAGTAGTCCCCCAAGTCTTCAGTCAAAAGAGTCTTTTGGTTGGAGACTTGAAATTCAGTCCATGTGTGGGCCGAAATAACTAGATGTCGTCTTGAACTGATACTTAATATGAGGCGGTGCTCAAAGTGAAATGATGCTCAACTAGAAGTAGCACATGTTGCGAGGTTGCTCTGCTTGTGGTTTATGTTACCTTGGTTGGCTCGGTTTGTGGCGTTGAAGGTGAGGGAGTCCCTTTTATAGAATAAGGGCTCACTCCTCAATACATAAGTGATGGGCTAGAGTTGATGCTGGCGGCGAGGCGGTTGCTCAACTGGCGGCGATGCTCTCTAATGAAGGTGAGGGAGTCATTTTTATAGAATAAGGGCTCGTTCCTCAGTACATGAATAATTGGTGCTCTCTAATGAAAGTGAGGGAGTCCCTTTTATAGAATAAGGGCTCGCTCCTCAGTACATAAATAATGGGCTAAGTCCCCCAAGTATTTTTCATGAGGCCTAGTTGAAGCCCAATATATGGTACATAATGTAGTCCCCCAAGTCTTCGGTCAATAGAGTCTGTTGGCTGGAGACTTCAAATTGAATCCATGTATGGGCCGAAGTGGTGGTTGTTCGGAGGCATTATTTGTATACCCTGCACTGAAGCTTTGTAGGTGAAGCTTTGCCAAGCTAGAGCTCCGTAAATGAAGCTTTTGAAGCTAGAACTTTTGTAAATGAAGCTTTTAAAGATGTAGCTCTGTAAATGAAGCTTTTGAAGCTGATTGACATGAGTGATGCTCATGGATGTTTGATTGACATGAGTGATGCTCATGGATGTTGACATGAGTGATGCTCATGAATGTTGACATGGGTGATGCTCATGAATGTTTATGTATCATTGATATGAGTGATGCTCATGAATGTTTATGTATGATTGACATGAGTAATGCTCATGTATAATTTGAAGTACTGGGCTTACTTTTGATCACTTGGTTGGTAGCATGAAGGAGAGTACATGTTGTACATTTCATCACCTGATTGGTGGCATGAATGGCTAGTTGCAAAATGATATTAGAGTACGGGTTGTACATTTTATCACCTGGTTGGTGGTAATAGCGACAAGTTATCGAATAATTTTTGGAGTACTGGGCGTACTTTTGATCACTTAGTTGGTGGTAATAGCGACGGATTGCCGAATAATTATGGAGTACTGGGTGTACTTTTGATGACCTGGTTTGTGCTATTTTGGGCTTATGGGCCTTCGCCTTACATAACATTCCAGCCCATTTATTTTGGGCTTTGACTTTTTTTTTTTTACCCTCTGATGGGGTTTATACAGATGTCTTCGAAAGATCAGAAAAATAAATTACATCACTTTAAAGTAAGGAAAATAAATCACATCATTCTGGTGGGGTGTTTTTTCCTTGCTTTTGCATTATGCTTTCCGTCACACTCTCTCTGTATCTTCACCTGGTAGACAAAAAGAATCGTAATAATAGGAGCCTTATAATTTTGCCCCTTTTCTTCTTTTCTCTTTTCCTTTTCTACTTTACTTTCGCTTTTGTTTTCCACTCTATTCCCTGCATGTTCTCCTGTAAAAAGTGACCCATCTATACCCTTATAAAGTGGGCATCTTCTTACCTTACTCATAAGTGTTTCTCGTGCAATGTAAGTGAATACCGCCTGTATCTTGAATCCATAGGCGAGATAATCCGTCCATTTGATTGGATAAGAGTTTGGTTGTAATTCGAAGCACCTAAAGGAGGAAGGATAAGCTTTGAAATGTTTCTTAAATCAAGCTCCGACGAAGCACCTCTCTGAGCAACTCCTAAGATATCTGAGCCCAGCATATTTGATTCAACGGAGTCGAGGCTAGCATGGCTGATAATCTCAAACTCGGACATTTTAACGGTCTGAGGCATCCAAGGGCAGCGTGGGCAGTCGATGTTGGTGAGCTGACCTTCTACCAACCTTGGATTTGAGGGCTTCGGTTTCCTTAACAACGAACTGAAGCAAAGAACCAAAAAACAATGGAAGCGTTTTCTCGTCGTACTGCAGCTGAGCCGCCGCGCACTCGTAGGCTCCAGCGCTCCAGATTCTCTTCGCCACATATCCTGAAGCAACATTGACAACCAAAAGAACCTTTCCCTTGAACTTCCTAAGAGGAACGCGGCCTGGCGGAAGGGAAGAGGGTCACATCGCGGAAGGGAAGAGGGTCGCAGTTTCACAGATAGGTGGCAGCAGAGAGATAAGTAGCAGCAGAGAGAGAGCACCGCTAATCCCTGCCCAACAAAATGCAAAACCAAAATCTGCCGTCGAGGAGCTTCTGAATATGCTCTACTTTGGGTCTTTGTTCGATGTGAAGTCACAGAGTGACTTCGCCGAGATTATTCTGACCAGGACCCACGAGAGAGGATACTGCTTTATTTACGATACCATCACTGACGACGACACTGAGATGCTCGCCTCGAGGGACTTGGATTTGATTTCGTCGCTCGGTGAGTTGTTGATCTCGCATCCTGGCGATTCGAGCTTGTCGCAAGAATGCGTTGCAGCACTGCCTCGAACAGAAATTGCAGAAAATCAATTTCTGCTCTGTTCACAAACAAAATCGGAAAACAAAAACCGAAAGGAAGAAACGGCGAATGCTTTCAGGCAATCAGGCGCCGCTGCGAACATTGTGTTGGGGGTCTGTGTGGGTAAGACCAGGAGAGGGCGTCGTCTAGATTAGATATGAGACTTTGTTAACAAGCTTATTCATTGCAGGTATGTAGATGAGAGAGAAAGTAGAGAGAGAGGGAGAGATGGAACTGAAGTAGGATCTGTTTATTGGGTTTTTATGTTTGTGGGGATTTTTTGGAAAAGCCCAAAGAGGTTTCTAGGTTTCTGCAGATTTTGCAGTGTTGATTTTGCAGATTTTGCAGATTCACGGTGGAGGTAAAAAAATGAAAAAGAACCGACACAACTTTTCGTATCGATTCCCACAGATGGCGCCAAATGTTGATGCACAAAATCGGAGGTCTTGGAACAACGTAAATCCGACCGTGAATCTGCATGAAATGTAAATAACATAAGATGTATCGTGGTTCACCCCAAGGTTTGGGCTACGTCCACACTAATTGTGTATTTATTTGAGGGAGAGAGAGGTCTGTGAATGAGAGCTTGGAGAGGGAGTGAGGAGCCTTAGGCATTGGTATAACAGAAAGTGTCAGGTTTGTGACATTCGCTTGGTTGCTTCGATCACTAGTGAAGATAAGTATGTAAATGAATAGGGATAGGGAAGCAAACACAAGATGTACGTGGTTCACCCAGATTGGCTACGTCCACGGAGTAGAGAAGTTCTCATTGATTGTGAAGGGTTTACACAAATACAAAGGTTCAAGCTCTCATTTTTTGTGAGTTCTAGTGAATAGTTTAGTACAAAATGACATTAGAGATTATTGTGGGAGAATGATCCCTATTTATAGAAGAGAGTTTTTAGTTTTGTTCTGACATTGACACGTGTCGTGTTGTGATTGGCTTCTGATGTTGACACGTGTCGCGCTGTGATTGGCTTTTGATGTCAACACGTGTCGCATTGTGATTGGCCTCCTGGTTGGAGGGAAGCTCTTCTGGGTCCTTGACAGTATAACGTTGACTGGTGCTCAGTAGTTTCGGGATTGGTCAAGTATGGTACAAACAATGCTCCTCTAAGTTCCCGAGTGAGGGAAGCTCCTCGCTTGGGGACTTGCAAGATCCAAGCCACTGAGTAATCACGAAACTTCTAAGTACCGAAGTGTGGTATCATTTTCACGTGCCTTATCTGTCTCATATGTAGATGTGGCATCTTCTCTGGAAGTACTTTTCCTCCATCCAGGGGTGGTATCTTTAACCGATGAAGATGCACAAGGTAATGTATCAATTTCACTTGAAGCTTACTTGTAGTTTCGGGCTTGGTCAAGTGCGATACAAACCCTATAGTAGGAGTCCCCCAAGTCGCCGAGCTAGGAGATTTGTCGAAGGAGGTAACAGACAAGGTAAGCAATCAGACTTCCAAGCAAGCAACCTGGATTGGAGGTTCGACCTCGGCTTCCTGTTGATTGTTCTCATTCTTCTTGTGTCGTAAATAACACCAAGGATAAGGAGAAGCAAATGGAGAATAGATGATATGAAATACTTTTTCTTTTGAAGAAGTAACTTTCCACAGGCTTATTCTTGAACTAGGCTGGAGGGTTTTCTGGTTCCCTCCAGAGTATAAGGCCGACTCAAGAATTTGAGGGTCAAAACAAGTCCATCAAATCTAGAGTACGTTTGACCTTGATGATATGGGATACTTTTGTTGTTGACAGAATAATGAATGTGGTATGGAAATGTGTCGTGTTGTAGTGATCTGTTTCAGCTCACCGTTGAACCTTCTGCTTCAATCTTTTGCATGGCAGAAGTGGTGTGCAACCTTTGCATTTAAATGGTCCTTCAGAACATTCCTTCATAGTGACTCATCCACGCTTGGCAGCTTCAGTGTAAAGAGCCAATATCTGATCAACTGTCATGAGGTATTTGCCGGTGGAATTCATGACCTTGATAGCAGTTGAGGAGGAGTACTCGAGAGCAATGCTAAGTAAGCAACTAGGCAAAGATCTCAGACAGTCAGTTCCAGATTGGAGGTTTGATTTCAGGTTCCGACTGACTGCTCTCTTTCTCCTTGTCCTGCAGGTGTGGACAAGGACAAAGACAAAGACATGGAGAAAGCATGATATGGGATACTCTTGCTTTCGACCCTGATGATATGAGATACTCTTGTTCTTGGCGTGGCTTATTTGCTGAGGTATTATTGGGGGGAAATAAAGCTGAATATTTCGAGAGGTTATGTTGAGGGTGCCTTCTCGAATGCGAGAAAGGGTTGAGCATTTTTGCAGGTTTGCATGTTCGTGAAGGAGGGAGGTCGACGTATATAGGGATTTCCCAATAGCAAGTAGTAATGCTATTCTTTTACCCTTCTTGGTCACAGCAATGTAGTGGGAGTTGCCAACTTCACGTGTTTTAACTTTGTCAGAGCACTTTGAAAAAGTGGTATGTGGTATCTGGAAAGCTGATGTTGCATGTGAAGATTACAGACAAGCTTTATCTAAGGAAATCTGGCTCTCGAAATTCTGAGAGCTGTGCCTCTTCGGTTTTCGAACAAGCAATCCCGTCGGGGATCTGGCTCTCGAGATTTGGAAAGCGGTGCTGCTTCGGTTTTTGAGAAAGTAATTATGTTGGGAGTCTTTTCTCGAATGTGAGTAAAGGTTGGACATTCTTGCCAGCCTGTCTTGCCACGGAACACGGAGGTCGACACACATAGAGACTTTCCAGTTGTCAAGCAGTGGTGATGTTCCTTTACCCTTGTGGGTAATAGTGGGGTAGCTGGAACTTCGAAATTCTCGCACCTAAACTTTGTCAGAGATATTTGGCAAAGTTATATGTGGTACCCGAGGAGTTGATGGTGCGTGTGGAGAGTGGTGATTGAACAACAAGATTCGCGTGCTTTCTACTTCACTAGAAATCTTCAACAGATTGCTCGTAATTTCCGCAAAGCTGAGTGTGCATGTGACAGGTGCTGACGAGGCTGAAAAAGCAGGTGCTTCTTCGATTTCTGAGATCGGCCCTCATGGTCTCTGAGTAGCCCAGCTTTTGAGAAAGGAAGCGCCTCTTCGATTTTTGAGATCGGCCCTCGTGGTCTCTGAGCAGCCCAGCTTTTGAGAAAGCAAACGCCTCTTCGATTTCTGAAGCTCCGTCGAGTGCAGATTTTTATATAGGCTGGCATTAAGTTCCACAGCACACTTGAATCTCTACCAGTAGAAGCTCCATTCTTACACTTCTAAGATCTTGATTTGTCTCACCTCTTTTCTCTTCAACATCTTTGAAAATGTCTGGCCCCTCCGACCATCGTTTTGACTTGAACCTTGGAGAAGAGGTAGCAACGCCTTCTTCAGACAACATATGGCGCCCATCCTTCATATCCTCTACCGGTCCTCTTACCGTTGGGGATTCCGTGATGAAGAATGATATGACCGCTGCGGTGGTGGCCAGGAACCTTCTCACTCTCAGAGATAACAGACTACTTTCCAAACGGTCTGATGAGTTGGCTGTTAAGGATTCTCTGGCTCTTAGTGTTCAGTGTGTAGCTTCTGTGTCTAATATGGCCCAACGCCTATTTGCTAGAACCCGCCAAGTTGAATCATTGGTTACTGAAGTGATAAGTCTCAAACAGGAGATTAGAGGGCTCAAGCATGAGAATAAACAGTTGCACAGGCTCGCGCATGACTATGCTACAAACATGAAGAGGAAACTTGACCAGATGTAGGAATCTGATGGTCAGGCTTTACTTGATCATAAAACGTTTGTGGGTTTGTTCCAAAGGCATTTATTGCCTTCGTCTTCTGGGGCTGTACTGCATAATGAAGCTCCAAATGATTAACCTCCAATGCCTCATCCTTCTGGGGTTCTGTCCAGTACTGAGGCTCCGGATAACCACCATCCGGTGCTTTCTCTTTCTGGGGCTCTACCGACTGCTGAGACTTCCCCTAAGCAACCTTTGTGAAGGCTCCCTTTTGTTTGTTTATTTTGACTCATGTATATGTACATATTTGTGGCTTATCGGAAATATTAATAAATAAGCTTTGCTTCATTTCAACATATTGTGTTAAATACACCAAAGCCTTCTTCAGAAAGTTCTTTGAATTTTTTCTTTTGTTGAAACTTCTATTGTTGAAGCTTTGTGAGTGAAGCATGTAGTTTGAGGTAGTGTTCCCTTAATTTCCCGAGTGAGGAAAACTTCTCGGTTAGAGACTTGAAAAATCCAAGTCACTGAGTGGTTGTGAGACTTCCGAGTATCAAGGTGCAGTAGCATATGGTGGAAGTCTCCCAAGTCTTCAGGCGAGGAGAGTTGCCGAATGAGGTGTCTTGTTTGTTACTAATTTGTCAAAGTAACGAAGCCTTGTTTTGATGTCACACATTCGTATATGCCTTATCTAAAAATATTTCCAACTTTTGTGTGTTTGATGCTGCATGCTACTGACTAGACAAGATCAAGTGCAATTAGTAGCTTTTCTCTCTTTTTGATGAGTACCTGTGTCCTACCCAGCTCCCTTTTTTGTGTTATTCTTTTTTTTTCATCTTTTCTTTGGTGTATGGGAGCTATTTTTTGGTGGAATTGCTTTTCGTTTCCACTAGTCAGCCTGAGTCGATGCAATATAACACCATTCTCTATAGCTCAGATCGCAAAGTCGTCTTCATAAAAGTTGTTCCTTATCTTGTGAACTACAACATATCCAAATTTGAGATCCATCGGAGTAGTACAACTCCAGAAATTCAGGTATGATGAGTAACTGTTCATTAATTTTCTGTTAACCCGTAAGACTTGTTGTGAGCTTCGAAACTCCATTTTTTCTTGTTCAGATCAACATACTTTCTTCATCGAAGTTGTTCCTCACCTTGTCAGCTACAACATATCCAAATTTGAGATCCATCGGAGCATTACAAATCCAGAAATTTAGGTATGATGAGTAACTGTTCATCATTTTTCTGTCAACGTGTTAGACTTGTTGTGAGCTTCGAAACTCCATTTTTTCTTGTTCAGCTCAACATACTTTCTTCATTGAAGTTGTTCCTCACCTTGTCAGCTACAACATATCCAAATTTAAGATCCATCGGAGCAGTACAAATCCAGAAATTCAGGTATGATGAGTAACTGTTCATCATTTTTCTGTCAACCTGTCAGACTTGTTTTGAGTTTCGAAATTCCATTTTCTCTTGTTCAGATCAACATACTTTCTTCATCGAAGTTGTTCCTTATCATCTCTTTCATGACATATCAAAAACTCAGAATGAACTAACGATTAAATATTTCCAGATCTTCGAAACATCACAGCAACTTTTAAATTTGCGGGAATCCGACTGTCGTGTTTGGAGCCTCAACACTTTAATTTCTGTCACTCAAACAGAAACGATTCCTTCTTGAAAGTTGTTCATCTGCTCAAGAACTATAGGGTGTCCAAAATTCAGCTCCACTGGAGAAGAGCAAAGGTTGCAGAAATTTGATAGATGAAAGGAGGCGGAAGAGGAAGAGAGGGAAAGAGGTTGCTTGGGTTGGATTTCTAGTTAAACTTGGGATTTTGGCTTGTTGTTTGATTTATTATAATATGTTTGGAAACATATACATAATTGCTTGTTTGTTTATGACAAGGATGTTGTGGGTGTAGAACAAAACAAATGTTTGCGTTGACCCGTGTTTTTGTACAGGTTCAAGGGAATCTTGGTTTTGTGAACAAAATTTGTTTATTTGTCACAAGGTTTTGTGTTTGGAAAATAGTTTAATAGGTAAGGTTTATTGACTATAGATTTTTGCTTGGGTATATAGCGTGACTAGTTGAAGCTATTTTTAGGATACAAAACTTGAATTAGCTTCACACTATCTTGATGAAGAGTGTGCGAAGCTTTTATATGTTTTGGTGTTGAAATTTTGTATTGTAGGTGAAGCATTGGGGTTGAAGCTTGATAGGTGAAGCTTTGGTGTTGAAGCTTTATAGGTGAAGCTTTGTGTTTGAAGCTTTATAGGTGAAGCTTTGGGGTTGAAGCTTGTTAGGTGAAGCTTTGGTGTTGAAGCTTTATAGGTGAAGCTTTGTGTTTGAAGCTTTATAGGTGAAGCTTTGGTGTTGAAGCTTTATAGGTGAAGCTTTGTGTTTGAAGCTTTATAGGTGAAGCTTTGGGGTTGAACCTTGATAGGTGAAGCTTTGGTAAAGCTTTGGGGTTGAAGCTTTATAGTTGAAGCTTTGGTGTTGAAGCTTTATAGTTGAAGCTTTGGTGTTGAAGCTTTATAGGTGAAACTTTTGTTGGCACCATAAATTGATTTTGCTTCACACTATCTTGATGAAGATAGTGAGAAGCTTTTGAGATTGATATTTGTCCTCCATTGATGAAGCTTTTGTTGGCACCATAAATTGATTTTGCTTCACACTATCTTGATGAAGATAGTGCAAAGCTTTTGAGATTGATATTTGTCCTCCATTGATGAAGCTTTTGTTGGCACCATAGATTGATTTTGCTTCACACTATCTTGATGAAGATAGTGCGAAGCTTTTGAGATTGATATTTGTCCTCCATTGATGAAGCTTTTGTTGGCACCAGAAATTGATTGTGCTTCGCACTATCTTGATGAAGATAGTGCAAATTTTTTTTTTTGATTGGTAGTTGAATCCCATTGATGAAGCTATTGTGTTCCCCCTTCGGATTTTTTTTTTGAAGGGGGGAACTGAAACATTTGAAATTTGAAACTCCCTAGTGTTAGAAGTTTGAAGATTTTCCATGTGGGGCTTTCTCACGGTTTGAATTTGAATTTTGAATATCAATAGCCATGTTGAACTATATATAAGAAGGATAAGTTTCCATTCTTTACTTTACCTTCATTTGCTCATCTTGTAGTGATTTTTGAAGACATAGTGCTCTTTACTTGAGAGGGATTCTGGCATTGCTTTGCTGCACCATCTTCAGGTTGGTAGTCTTCTCCACTAGATCACATGTTTTCATTCTTGTTGAATTGTTTGAGTGTTCATGTATTTTGTTAAGAACATAATGAACTAGTTGAGCTTTTCTGCATTCCCTATGAGCTTCCTTATGCTTTGATCCTTCATGTAGTGATAGAGTTTGTTTCTGTTTGTTATAGATGTCGGAGTCTGGAAGTCTTAGTGATGAGGGCTCCCGTAGCTCTAGCTCTAGGTTTGAGCCTGCCATGTCAGGGTCTTCATGGCCTTTGTTAGAGTCTGGTATGAAAGAAACGTTGAGCATCATTTCACTTTGAGCATCGCCTCATATCAAGTATCAGTTCAAGACGACATCTAGTTACTTCGGCCCACGCATGGACTGAATTTCAAGTCTCCAACCAAAAGACTCTTTTGACTGAAGACTTGGGGGACTACTGTTTGTACCATACTTAGGGCCTCCGTATTTAGACCTCGTATAAATACTTGGGGGACTCAAATGTAATTATGTAATAAAAGAAGGGGCAAATATGTAATAAGTGAGGAGCCCTTATTCTATAAAAGGACTCATCACCCTTACGATTAGAAAAGGCCAACTCTTAGGCCTGAAGCCTTTCCTATCTAGAGCAAAGCTCTCACACAGTCTCCCTTACTTCTCAAAGAAATACAATACAATCAGTGTGGACGTAGCCCAAACCTTGGGGTGAACCACGATACATCTTGTGTAATTTACATTTCATGCAGATTCACGGTCGGATTTATGTTGTACCAAGATCTCCGGTTTTGTGCATCAACAAACCCGATTAAAACTTGAAAAAGTTAGGCAACCCGAACCCGATTAAATCTGAGCCCGAATAAACCCGATTAAAACCCAATCCCGAATTGTAAAAGTTGGGTTAAGATTGGGTAAACCTTCCAAACCGCCTAACCCATCCGAGTTGCACCCTTACAAATCACCCATTAATACACTTAAATCAAAATTCTAAAATTTTAAAATTTCTGGAAAGTACTAATAGGTACAAGAAAATAAATGAAATATTTTATATTGATTAATTGTGAATATAAACGTGAAAGAAATGACAAAAATACATTACAAAAGAAAAGCAAAACATCATCACTAACACAATTCCCATCTCCATAAGAAAAACGAAGAACACCCATAAAAATTATAAGTACATTAACAAAGTGCTATACATGGGTACCGAAGTGTAAGTGCATAAGCATAGGAACGTAAGTATAAGTGCATAACCATAATTACGGAAGTATAAGAGCATGTTTCTCTTCATAAATGAGATCTGATTGTGCAACTCATATAGACATTTAGTAAATTTTTTTTTTTATTGATTTCAAAATAAAAATGAAAGCTCAAAGACCTAATAGTCAATATTTATTAGCTAAATCATAGGAAAAGGGCGATTTAGGAACAAACAAAAATAATTCTTTTAATTAATTGACTCTTCAACTCTTATATGAAAAGTTGATGAGTTGAATATAAAGTCAAAGGATCAAAATTAAATATTAGATCTTACAGTTATTTTTTATTTTTTAAATTGAATCTTGTGAAAGGATGTTCATCTAGTTTTCTGAATTAATCCACGAGGGCTAACATAGTCATTGAACGAGTGTTTAATCTTTTAACATAGATTGGAGTGTGCATTTATGCTCAATCCCCGGGCTATGGGCTGTCCAATCCCCCTCCCCCGCAATTGCCCCCCAGGCCCGAATCGCCTAGCCCAACAACTGGGTGGAGTGATATCACGCTGGCGTCAGTTTTGAAAAATTATAAATACAAAAAATTATAAGAAAAAAACTTTGTTTTTATATAAATACCTAGTCATGTTCTTTCACCTTACATAACATTTTAATATTTTTTAAATACTTTCAACCAATCTTTATTATTATCCAAAACTAAAAATAAAATTATCTTTTATTTTTTTATAAATAAAATAAAATTTTAATACTAATAGTCTGGGCTATTCAATTTAGGAATGAGCTGCACTTGAGTAATTACTGTTTACTTAAGGCAATTACCGTTCACTTTGGGGGATTGAGTTGCTAATAACCCATGGAGATTTTTAGGTGTGGAGTTGCTCAAAGTCTTTAGATGCCAACTTTGATCAATGGAAACCGACCCTGCATTTCCGTACCAACATACGAATATGCTATATGGATAAACTTTCAAAATACTTTATGAGTCACCAACTGTTTTAGGTAACTGAGATCACCGGCGGAGGCAGTAACAAGGCTACAGTGGGCTCTAGCATAGGGAGAGTTTTAGTTGTGTAAGGTTAAAATACTTAAAATTTAGAATATTTTATTATTTTTAATTGTTATAGCCCACCTAATAAATAAAAGTTCTGAAAAATAAGACTACTTTTTTAAAAAAAAGTAAGAGTTAATAAATATTAAATAAATTATTTACTTTCATCCATATCAAAATTTATTATTATTATATTTGAAATTGTACACACATACTGACACACATCACACGTTCCAATAATCTTTTTATTTGATTAGTTTCTAGGGTAGGGAGTAGTCTAATTAGTTTAGGTTTTCTAGGAGGAGTAGTCATGATTGTACACACACATTGACACACACCACACGTCCCAATTGTTTTAAATTGTTTTTTTATATCCCACCCAAAGTGTTTGTCCATTATTTTAAATCTCATCCCCAACCCACATCATTCCCCACTGTCCCACCCTTCCCCCGTTTCCCGCTCTTCTGCTTCCCTCAATGCCCAATAACATATTCACCCAAATTTCTCTTCTACTTCCCCCAATGCCCAGCTTTAACATATTCATCTAATTTCCAATCCCCAACTCCTCATATTTCAAAACCCTAAAATTCTAAATCCCACACCCAATCCCATATTATAATTTTATTACTCTAATATCATACCTCCCCAAATCTCTAGGCCACTACTATTTGGTTCACAATTCAAGTAAGTTTTTTGGTATTCTAATCTAATCTCAATTAAATTATATTAGATATTGATGAAGATTTTTAGTCTATTATTGATACGATTGTTGATATGTTTTATGTTTATACACATTTGATCATTAGAATTTAGATGGAATTTTTATTTATTGGGTAGTTCAAGCTCAAGAAGGAGAGTGAATTTCTAGCAGATTCAAGAAGCATACATTACAAGTGAGAAAAATGATTGATTTTTCTTATCAATAGGTAAGTTTTTAACCACTTTATTCTTATGTCTTGATGATTTTATTTTTTTATTGTTTTAATTTTAAGAATTCGTACTTTAAAATTTCAATTTCAAGTTTTTTTTTTTTTTTCTGATAGTCTAATAGATTTCTTAGAAATATAATTTATTATATAAACTTGCATTATTGTTGTTCAATTTGTTAGGTTAACCTTCAATGAAGAGGTTAAGAACTATTGATTCATTTTATGTAGGCAAAAAATAAAAAATTCATAAGATTACATGCTAATAATTTTAGTTAGCCCACCCAAGAAAAATTTTCTGGCTCCGCTATTGACTGAGATCAATATATATTCAGGTTTTTTAGTATCCACTGGATATACATTTAAATTTTTATGGCTAAATCTTTGACAGTTGAATCATTACTCGCACATCCAATCTTTTACCTATTCGGTGCATAGCATACGTGAGAACATAGTAAATTTTCGTGAAAACTATATGCAACTGCTATTTGGTCAATATGTAGCAACTTGGTGTAGCAACTACGAGGGAGCATTTGGTGATGGACAATGGATTCCGGCTACAGGCCAGGCTCCGGCACACTGCATTAATCCATTTCTGCATGCTGTATGGTTTGAAGTTTCAACTAAAGAACTCAACTACCTGCTGATGCATGCATGCATGTGTTCCACCAGATAACAATTCGTTGCTACTCAGCAAACAAAAAGTTTAAATACCAACCACTTTCCATAAATATAACAGATCTTATCCACATAAAATCTAGAAACTGAGATAACTGATAGGTTTGGACAGTTAATAGACTTTAATTTTAGCAATATGCACGAGATTCTGCGTTCAAAGAAATGATGAGATGGTCCTACTCCTACACCACGAAGTTTGTCTATGCGGCTACGAGCCAATGCCACTAGTGCATTACCATTGACTCTCAAGTCTGTAGTGGTCCAACATCATACAGTTGTCCAGAGAGTTCACTGGATTTGTTGATGAATAAAAGTTGGACCAATGAATGGTCGATGAAGGTGAACTCTAATGGCGTGCTCCGGTCAACACATGGAAATGTTCGATAATCTGAAGAGAAAGAAAAGTATCGAAGGGCACCAGTTTGGTACTAGCCGAAGAGTCTTTGATGTTTAAGCTAACTAAGAGTGATTCAGAGGTTACTCGGGTAGGTAGTGCTTAGGGTTGTAAACAGTAATTACCTGTACAAGGTATATAGTGACTTTCCTTTTACATGGAATGATTCACTGCTATTGTAGCTTCTTTATTCAATAACACAATGTCATGTGTAACTTTCTTTCTGCACAATATTACATTATTGGATTAGAACACCACAGTGACTATGAACCCCCTTCCATGTACGTTGGAGAAAACCCTCCCATTGGTTACTGGAATAGTCAATAGATGGTTGCCACTACCACTTATTTGGGTTGATCATGTGAATCGGCAAGAGTGGCTCAGTAAGGATATATACTTCATTAAGTTCCTAAGTCATGGTTCCTTAGTAGGTTCCTAAGGCATGGTGCTTGCACGAGTTCCTAAGACATGATGCTTCAACAGGTTCCTGAGTCATGGTGCTTCAATAGGTAGTAAATACTCAGTAGTTTCATGGCTGGGTTAGCGTCCTGTAGATTATCCCTTGGGGGGGGGGGGGGTGGTGGTGGTGAAGGGAGGCCCTAATTGGTAGAAAAAAACCCGCAACTCCTTAAGGTTATATAAATTTAATAGTAGGCGAGAATTTACGAAAAAGATTCTTTATATTCATAGCGTTGGAGAAACCGTTTTTTTTTTTTTTTGCCCAATATCTTATTGCATGAATAATTGATCCAGATTCTAAGAATAATAATGTCTTCAAATAAGCATGAGTAATCAAATGAAATAAAGCAGCTTGATAAGACCCCATACCTAGAGCTAATATCATATAACCCAATTGAGACATTGTAGAATAAGCTAAGAAAACAAGAAAATACACACTAGATTGTCATTCCACATTGTACATTCTCTCTGTGGCCTAGTGGTTAGGTGCTTTGATGTAACCCACATGCGTGGAATTGGCAACTTTGGTTAAAGTTTTCAAATCATAAGCAATCCAACACTTTGATGTGTCTTGGTTGTAAAAGTAGCCCAAACACTTGCAATCCAATGTACACTTCTTAGCACAATCACTCTCTTTGATTGAATCTCCCTTTGCGTACTTGCTCAAGAAATGATCAACCCCTTCAACTTTGTAGTAGTGGAAGCTCTTTGGATCACAAGAAGTTAGCTTCTCAGGCTCACAACTCTCGCTCCAACCCAACAGTCCCTTAGACGATGGGCAAGCAACACATTGGCTGTCCTCACAAATGCCCAACTTCCCGCATCGCTCCGGCAGTTGGCACCCGTTTTCCCATCTCGAATCTTTATCGAAAAGCGTGAAGGTCACCTCCCATGCACCGTAACGAACTACTTTATAGTAAGTGTGAAGCCTCAAATTTCCATCCATTTCCAGCCTAAGGAATGTTGATGTGCTATTGTAGTTGGGTCTAGCAAGCATGACATTTCCTCTGGAGGATGAGTTTCCTGCTACATAGTCCAAGCTCAAGTCGTAAGCAAAACCCTCATGAGCATCCGGTGAACATTTCAATGTCACATGGTTCAATGAGCCCTTTTGGACACTAATCCATTTGGAAGATGTGAAGTAAAGTGATGGTCGTGGGGAGTTCTTGCTCTTGTAGTACATAGCCAAACCTTTCGCCTCCATCACCAAGCTATAAGACCCGTCCTCGTTTTCTGCCTCCGATGCTCGACTCACAAGCTTGCTTACTCCCCCGGCACGCAGAGATTGACCCACCAACAAAGTGTTTGATGGGTAGTCAAAACTTTGCCAAACAAAGTTACCCTTTGAGTCATAAAGTACCATATTGCCAGTTGAAAGCAAGTCGAAGCCTACGACACCTTTGTTGGCGGTGTTGCTTTGCCAAGCCACTCGGCCATCGGCATTGGCCAAAACAAGATTCCCATCAGTCCCAAATGTGAAGGTGGCATTTTCGCCGACAGGTTTCCCCCGGTTGGCTTCCCAAACCCAATAAAACTGCGACTCCGACCGCCTCAAACCCATGCGTAGAGCAAGAGTGAAGGCATTTGGGGTGGTGTTGTAGAAAGCAAGTTGGAAGGGGGAGGCAAAAGGATCAAGCATCCGATAGCTTGCATCATATTCTGTAATGAAAGGCCCAAATTCCCCTTCATTGACGTACTTGAAAGTTTGATTTGCTGGAACTTTGGCTTGAGCAATGAAAGCAAAGAGTGAGAAAATGAACATGCACGGTAGTGACATGATTAGTTGAGGGGAAGACATTTTTCGGTGGTTTATGCTGTAAAGCTCTGGGAGCAAATATATATATACATTGACAAGTTTATAATTTGATTTTTTTTAACAAACGATATTATCTACGTTAAAGAGGAAGGGGTAGGCTTAGCCTCCAAATGAGCTAACAATAACGTGATTCAAATTCACCTTTGACGATAATTGAACTTAAGACCTCTCACTTACAAGTGAAGAGGAATACCACTAGATAGTAGTACTAAGTTATCTGCAATGCAAGTGATAAGCTTGTCATCTGCAATGCAAGTGATAAGCTTGTCTGGACGCCAAGCTTGACTTGTGCTTGCCCTCGCAATCCAAGAAGATATGTCTTACATTAGCACATGTGGAGTGACTCAGCAATCAGGATATAATTTTGTTCTGCATCTTAAAGTTGTCTCCCCAGCCAACCTGCACTGACTTGTCATCTAGTACCTTCTCTCACTGAAGGTATATACCCTACACATTTAGGGCATCCAAGTGGCATCAATTACAAGTTATTTCGCACTCATCTTTCTCATCCTATATTCTCTTTTTTTCTAGCCTTGAATAAATCATCCGAGAATCAAGAGACGTAAACAAGAAGCAGAATGCAGTAGGAAATAGGAGTGTGAAAATCACCATCTATTTTAAATAATGTGACAACGTTTTATTCAACGAGTACATTTGGTGATCCTGACCTTATTGATATATTCTCACTAGATAATAGTACTAAGTTATCTACAATGCAAGTGATAAGCTTGTCATCTGCAATGCAAGTTATGAGCTTGTCTGGACGCCAAGCTTGACTTGTGCTTGCCCTCGCAATCCAAGAAGATATGTCTTACATTAGCACATGTGGAGTTACTCAGCAAACAGGATATAATTTTGTTCTGCATCTTACAGTTGTCTCCCCTCCCCAGCCGACCTTCATTGACTTGTCATCTAGTACCTTCTCTCCCTGAAGGTAGATACCCTACACATTTAGGGCATCCAAGTGGCATCAATTACAAGTTATTTTCGCACTCATCTTTCTCATCCTATATTCTCTTTTTTCGAATAAATCATACGAGAATCAAGAGACGTAAAGGAAATAGGAGTGTGAAAATCACCATCTATTTTAACTGATGTGACAACGTTTTATTTAACGAGTACATTTGGTGATCCTGACCTTATTGATATATTCTCACTAGAATTACCTTATATAATCCTCCACAAGAACGAGTAGCAAATATCACTAAATGGCAACTAAAACTTCACTTTCAGCTGTTTTCCTTTTCTCCTTCATTGCCATCCTCTTTGCCATTCCCATTCAAGCCCAAGTCCCTACAAACCAAACCTTCAAATTCATCAACCAAGGCGAATTAGGAGGTGGAATCGTAGAATACCATGCTACCTACCGCGTGATCCAAACAAATTCCCACACCTTCTACACACATCCTTTCGGGTTATGCTTCTACAACACCACCCCAGATTCTTACATACTCGCTATCAGAGCCGGTGTTCCCAAGGATGAAGTGCGGTGGGTCTGGGATGCAAACCGGAACCACCCGGTTCGCGAGAAAGCCACTCTCTCTTTGGGTAGAGAGGGAAACTTAGTCCTCGGAGAAGCAGATGGGACTGTTGTTTGGCAAACCAACACAGCCAACAAAGGTGTCACAGGCATCAAGTTACTTGGAAACGGTAACTTGGTTCTCCATGACAAGAATGGAAGATTCATATGGCAAAGCTTTGATTACCCTACTGATACTCTTCTACTGGGGCAATCAGTCACAACTAATGGCCGTAACAAGCTTGTTAGTCGCAAATCTGATACCGATGGCTCTGATGGGCCATACAGTATTGTTCTGGACCACACCGGGTTCACTATGTACTTGAACAATACTGGCCAGCGTCTTATCTATGGCGGGTGGACAGGAACCGACTACGGAAGCACTGTAACCTTTGATTTTGACATTATGGATGGGTTCGATGATGGCATTGCTTATGAGCTTGTGCTCAATGTAAACCAGGACATTAACGCTCCACCACCACCACCACCACAAAGCCATAGGCACCTCCTACAAGTTCGTCCCATTGGCAACGCACACCAAATCAACCTTAACAAGCTCAACTACAATGCTACATACACATTTCTAAGACTCGGGTCTGATGGCAATCTCAAGGCCTATACTTACTATGACAAAGTGAGAAACATGAAATGGGAAGAGAGCTTTGCATTCTTTTCGAGCTATTTCATTAGAGAATGTGCATTGCCATCTAAGTGTGGTTCGTATGGGTACTGTAGTAGGGGCATGTGTGTTGGGTGCCCCAGCCCGAAAGGGCTTCTGGGTTGGAGCAAGGGCTGTGCAGCACCAAAGTTGGGACAGTGTAAGAGTGGGGCAAAAGCGAGCTACTACAAGGTTGCGGATGTTGAGCACTTTCTGAGTCCTTATTTGGATGGGGGAGATGGTCCAATGAAGGTTGGAGAGTGCAGGGCCAAGTGTGATAAGGACTGTAAGTGCTTAGGGTTCTTTTACAGGGAAGATACCTCTAAGTGTGTGTTGGCACCATTGCTTGGGACTCTTATAAAGGACGTGAATACTTCGGTCGGTTACATCAAATATTCGAAGTAGACATTCGATAATTTTAGTGTGTGGTTCCTTCTGTTATTGTACTTAGTATGTTGCTTTATGTAATGGCTGGCAGAATAGTCCCTTCATAAATGGCGCATAAACTACATCAGCCCTTAATTTGGCAGATTAGTTGCAATGAATAACTAATTACCTGACTACGAGCGTCACATATACAGTTCTATCAGAAGAATGTAATGCTATAAAACAATGCAAAGGATGTACTGCAATTTTCTTTATTAAAACCATCATTATTTTCTGAAATAATATAACTTTAATGGTATACATGATACGGAAGCAGGGGAGAAAATGTACCAATCGTATGCGTTGAAACTGCCAAAAGCCACAAGATATCAAAGCTGTGACACCCACAAGCAAGGAGTAAGTGATGGGTAATCTCGTATGCACCATGATAGACAGCAGATTTCAATGTTCTCTCTTTTTCATCCAGGATCGGTGATAAAAGAGGGGAATTTGCAAACTTTATGACAAGTCATGAAACTTCCCTCAGCTTTTTGTAATCTTCAAGGCTTAACAGCGAATCCTTGACTTTGAGCCAATCTGCTGGCTTTGGCATGATAATGGCAATATATCCTTCTCTATCTGCCTGGAATGGGACAAATAAGTATGAAGAATGAGCCACCAGCCTACAAACCGCAGCACTAGTATAAAGAACTAAAACTACTGTCAAAAAGTGTAAAAAGGAAGACGCTAAGTGAAAAAGAAAACACAAATCAATAGATGTGATGGCCAGATGCCCTGAGAGGGTAGGTATCTTCGGATGTAAAACTGCAGCATGGATAAGAGTAGAAGCTTGTGGTGTCTTTTCAGTCCCACAAGACCAAGTTACTTAGGAATTCTAAGCCTACACCATCACAACCGTCAATGCCAGTCTTAATCAATCATAAGGTTCAGAAACCATCCCAAAACATTCAATCAATAGAAGTAGCATGCATTGACTCAGATCAAACAAAAGCTACCCCAGGTATGTTCAAACACAAAATATCTTCATGGTATTTCAGTACCAAAGGAATGCTAACCCCCCACCTCTCCCTCTCTCCTCTCTCTCAACATTATTTGCCTGAAATGCATATCATTGTTCTTGTGTTAGCATTTCTCATCCTTTTATCCAGTGCAGTATCTAGTCTGTAGGCACTAAACGATGTTTACAAATACAAACATATGGAAGTATAGTGTCACAGTTACAGGCGTTAAGTACAAAAAGAGGAAATATGCTTAATCCTACCTACGTTGATTCCATTTAACAATAATGACTCCAATGGTACAGATCTATACAGTAAAAATCTGACAACCGCTAATAAAAGGGTATTAACTGATTCTTACGGCTGAATTAAGCAAATCTGGCTGCTTGATTAATCTATCATTCACTTCCAATAGTGAACCTTTTACGCAACACCTGTCAAAAGAAACTACAACTTCAAAGCTCATATATGGAAAGGAGTTGAATGCAGAATAATGAAAACTGAAAGACGAAGAAAGCATAGACAAAAATAGGTTTCTACCTCACAATATAAGTAGCATCATTGGTGCAAACTTTACACAAGGCTGAGTTGGACTCCAAGTGTTGTGCATTCTGCATAAGAACAATTTTCATATATTACAAAATCACAATATAAGAACTGACACCATGCCTCATCAAGTTTAAGACTCCACAACCTAAAATATTATATACTAAAAGAGATAAAAGCATAGCAATTACAGATTATGTAAATGAACTAGAATGATAAAGAAATTGTCCAGAAAATTAAAAGAATAAATAAATAATTTCTACAAGCTACTAGCTCAGAGAGCAAGAGAACCTAGTTTCCATCTTTAGAATTAGAGAAAGAACAGATACCTTCTTGCGTTTTCCAGTAACCTTTATCCCACTACGATCAGATTTCCCAACATTGAAATCAACAGCTGTGATACCCCCTTCTTCCTTAAGAGCCACATGTGTTGGAGCCAAGCCAATCACACACAATCTTGGACATAAAATTACAATTTAAAAACAATCAAACTTCACTTTTGAAAAGTTAACAAACAGATATGAAACAAAACGAAAAAGGTTGGGTTTTGTACCCATTGGCATGGCGATAAATGTACTGGTCATGTCCTGGCTTCATAAAATCTGGACACAAAAACAGATGTTTTAGCTTTACACAAATAGTTGTGCTATTAGAAAATCAAATGAACACATTAGGAAGAACCTGGAGCGAAATAAGAGACAAAGTTGGATTCAACAGAAGAGGGAGGGATGAGAGGCAGATCTTCTGCTTTTGGTACAAGAAGTCTACGCAGCTCGGGGTCTTCTATTTCATGTTCCTTTTGTTCTTGTGCATTGTTTGTTTCATCACCGATGTATTCGTTCATTGCAATCTAGCATGACGAAGAAAAAATGAGACTTTGAATTTTGTACAATTTGAAATAGAAGATTAAGAATTCTGGCATCTGCCTAACTATTCTACCGTTGAAGCATTGTTTGGATTCTGGAATTGGGAACATGGACGTCATTGCCAAGCCACGTGTTTCCGCTTGCTACTTAAGTTTGCTTTATTACTATCAGATTACGATTAACACCAACAGATTTTTTCATCTTATGTTCAAAAAATGAGTTATATCTCTAAGTATCATTATCGTGTAAAAGGGTAGATTTAATTTTCCTTTTTACTCATGATTTCCTCTTCAAAAGCACTGATACTTTTAAAATCCAAATGCCATTACATACGCACAATTATATTAGCAGCTAAATAGATCAATTAAAATTTTTAATTAGTTAATTTAATTTATTTTATTTGAGCAGCCTAATTTGATATCGAATTTGCTATCCACGAGATTCGAACCTAGGACCCTTCACTTCTAAATGAAGAGGAATATCACCGAATCATAGTACTGAATGGCTAATTAGTTAATTAATTAAGAAAAACTTTATTAGCTGCTGAATTGAGGCGAAAGTTAGCAAGCATTACAGAAAAGTTTGGAACTTTCACCAAACATAATCGCAGAAAATCCAAAACAGTACGAAAAGAGATTAATTTTTCCATTAATTGGAATTTCAAACATGCAGCAGTGTTGTGCATGAATCTACATACACAAGGAAGACAATTAAATTCAGAATTTAGAGAAAGGGGGGAGAAGATTACCAGAAAATTGAAGTATTTTCCCGAGAAACGAAGAGAAAGTGTTCGATAAGTTGAAGAATTGTATTGCAATGGAGAGTCTGGAGACTTGGAGCTGGGGAAGGAAGGAAGCAGGGCGGGGAAACTTTGCCCGGACTTTACTCCGTGAGGCGCAGCGACGTCGTTTGAAAGGGTTAAACCCTAACGACCACTTTTTTGGAGGTTTAGGTTTAGTTGCTTTGGTTTGGGCTTCTTGATAAAGTCTTTAATGTTTTTTTCTTGTCGGGCTTGGGCTTCTTGATCAAATCATTAAACTTTCAAATTCTGTCTTTGAGTATGAAGTTCTTCTTGAAAAAGTACTTCCTGAAAATTCTACATGGCAAGTGCTTTCAAATAAAAAACAGTTCAATTGTTTGGTTTTTTTTAGATTTTAATAGGACTCGATTGGAAGTACATTATTTATACTATGATATCGTGTGTTGTTTTTAAACCTATAAACACCAAGAGCACCACCACACCTCCATGAAAAGAGACGAAAATTAAGATTGAGAAAATGCAAAGTGAAAGAGAAAAATTCAGGATTAATTTAGGGTTCGATTTTGGTAAGCTTTATTTAGGGTTCGGTTTTGGTAAGCTTTATTTAGGGGGTTTTCTTGTTGTTTAGTTTGTGCTTAGAGTGAGAGAGAGAGAACGAACAAACCCATACTATACACTTAGCATGTATTATGCCTAGTAATGAGCCACATGACATAATAGTCGTTGATTCGGATATGCATCTAACAGTTGAGAACTGTCTTGAAAGACCACTTCCTGAAAAGTTTACATGGCAAGTGCTTTCAAGGAAACAGTTCACATTTTGTGTGTTTTACACCTCATTAAGTTTTTGAGTTTAAAGCTCTTGAAGTGTGTCGTGAAAAAAAACTTATAAGAGTACTTTTTTTCTTTTCTTTTCTGTCAAAGCAGTTTAAATGTCATTTCGTTCACTTTTGTTTCTCAAATGTTAACCAACTTGCAAAGCAGATTGGTGGATTCTCAATTTGCCCAGTACTTTAAATCACCGAGTTACTTTCTAGGAAGCCTTTACCAAATTGCAGGGAGTTGATTATCCAGGAATCATCTGGTGGATTTACTAATGATTTAAAAATCCATCAGTTATCATGTGTGGTGCACGCAAAATGAATCAAATTATACATTAATTTCAAGAAGCTAATGATGTAATCTAAGGCAAGGAATTCACTTGCTTCTCAATACTTGAAGATGAGTTCTTTCTCAACATATTTTGTGACCGATTGATAAAGTTTCATATTTATAATCAAAATCGTTTATCTTATAAATTATCTCTAATAAATATCATATTTGCAAAAAATTGATAATAATAAGATTGTACAATTATCGAATTGTATAAAAATATATGGTCGGATTTGTTAAAAACATTACGAACCGTTTATCTATTTTCTACAAATTGAATAAATGACCTTATTTTTAATTGAATTTTTGCATAAATGTGTTAACCCCTTAGGATTCCTATCAAAGGCATCAAACACATATGTAAAAGTCTTGACTGACTTGACTGACTTGATTAACCGTCTCCTAAGAAATAGTTTTTACGGTTGTTTGCTCATCCTGCAAGCAGGTTTTCAGCGATTGCTTAGCCGTGTAGGGAGGTGTAAAAATTTGGTTCCAACATATTCAGTGGTTTGAAATTCAACATATTGAACCGTTTCAGCAGGTTTCCTGCATGCATATGGTTCAATATCTTAGTAGATAAGATGTTAGGTTTCTACCTATGCTTTTCGGGTTCGAAATTATCTCATCTCCTAAATTATTCTAATAGTTTCAAACTCTTCCCTCCCTCCTTAATAATAATAATAATAATTATAACAAAAAGTGTTAGTTTGCATACTTTCTTGACAGATAAATATTACGTAGGCAATACTGTCTGAAAGCAAATAGATAACAGTAGTTATGCAACTATAACAAATATAGTACGTTATAACAGTAAGATCGCATGAACAGAAGAGAAAAAACAAATTGAAATAGACTGACTTGTTGAGTATATAAACTTTGTATATGGACAATGTCCTAAAGATAAAATTTCGCTATAAACGTAAAAATTATGTACTAACTTTCTGTGAAAGGCTCAAGACTAAGATTCCAAAATATTAGCCTCACGCTCAGGGACCAACTTTTGACCTTAAAACATACAGCTATTAGCTAGGTACAAGACGAAGCGTTTCTGCTCTCAAACTTATACAACCTATATATATGACAACGTTTTCACCGTTGTGAAATTGCGAGGCTGTTCCATTGCTATCTTGAGGGGCAAACAAAAACACAACAGAGGTTTTTATTGGTCCTGAATTTTTTTTTCAATATTTTGTCTAAGGATATAAACAGTATCATTAGAATCTAATAAGTAATGGCGGAGCAAAAAATTTACAACAATGGGTCAAAAAATAGCTTTCAAAAATCAATTGTACTTCCATTTATAATTGTCCACAACGTGTTCTCATAATTAAATATGTCATTCTCAATGTATACAAACAAACTATCATTCAACCAATGACCACCCATCCTATTATGAGGTTGATTCTTCACAATATTCATCATTGAATAAGCTCTTTCAATAGAAGCAGTTGCAAGACTCGCAATTGGTGAAATTATTGCTAATTTCACTAGCATGTACACCAAGGGGATATTGTCTATCCCTCTTTGTCTCCACCAACTTTTGTGCAAGACTACTAATTCCTTTCAACTCAGAAAATTTATTATGCAAATGCATGCCAGAAATATAATTCTTAAGTTCATTTTCAAGTAGCGTGAGCTCCATATTTGGATAAAATTAAGTAAGATGAACCAACTTAACCACATAATATAAGTTTGATCACATTAACAACCACTGACTCAACCAAAAGTACAAGAAAAAAAACCCAATTAGGCACTTTTAGTCTTCAGTGTTTGGGGATTGGCTAATGAAATTAAGTCAATTAACTAATGAAAAATTAAGTCCAATGCCTAATAGAATTTGGAATTAACTAATGGGAAATTATGGATTTTTTTTATAATATTTCATATGCTGCTACTCATATAATATTCCAATGCCCAATATTTCATCTGCTGCTGCTATGCACCTATGGGGGTCACAAAAATTTTCAAAAGGATAAATTTACAAACATATTGGGGTCAAGGTATGCCAAGGCCCCCACATTGGCTCCGCTAGTGCTAATAAGTCTATCATTTTGACAAAATTTTTTTTGCAAGGTTGTTCAATTTGCTTTCAAACTCCAACCCTCTTTATATCTCTAATTTAGGACAAGAATAAAGAATTAACTTTAGCAATACTTTTCTCATATCATAAGCAAAAAAAGTAAAAACTAAAATTAAATAGTTATCAAACGGGTGCAAAAATCCTTAAAATCAAGTGAATGTGTTTGAAGATCATAGAACTGACAAATTACGCCAAATCCTTAAAATATATGGAATCCTGGAGAACACCTGCTGCAGAGCCTACGTGATGTCTCTTGGGCCTCGTCTTTCCGTTAGGTTTCCCAGAAAATTAAAACCCACCGTATCGGTGAGAAACTCATAGGGAATTTGACAGGTTACTAGAATTTGGAAACAAATGTTCAAGGTTTTGGATGTGGTACATTTGGCCCCATATCCAGTTTCTGATAAAAGGCAAAAGATCAGGAAGGATATGGCAAAACATCACTAACAGTAGGTCATTATTCGGATCGGATATATGATGGCGTTATTCACATATTTTTTATTTTTAACTTTTCACACATTTTTTTGTTAATTTTTGTTATTTGATATTTTTCAATTCATTCGATATAAGATCTAGAAATTAAAAATATGTGTAGAAGAACAAAAGAGGTGTGTGGATATAGCACTACCCTTCATATATCATATAGTATTCATCACTAAGCATCATTATTGGCAGCGGTGTGTGGTATTTCATATTGTACGAAAAATTATCTTATGGTGACGGGGCCTCCTCAACAAGGCACCAAGGCCTCTGCTTGATGACACACATGGTAGCGTAGGCTATTTTAGTTGATCGAATTGTGGTTTTAAGTATGCGTGTGTAGATAATCGTGTTCAAGTGTTAATAAGTTAGTAAACTTATAATTGGAACTATTCATTTTTCACGTCTTCGCAAATTTCATTAAAATTGAAAATCATTTAGCCATTTGATTATTATCTTTAGGAACATTTCATTAGTTATTGACAACACAAGGTTGGTTCTTATTTTATTAGGTCGCACTTAGATAATTAAACGGTTTCTAACTTAAGTAAACTTTTGTTGGAAACATATTTCAATATGACCTAAAAAGGATAAGTTCAAATTATGAGATAGAGTATATATTAAAAAAATTAAAAATATTATGAGGTAGGGTATATATCTACATTGGTATACACAATTAAATTAGGCAAAATTGTAGTATAAATGTTGATGTGGCAATGTTGCCTGCTTAATTGTCTTATAGACAAAGTTTGTCACTCAATGAGTTAGGCAAACCAAGTAGGCAAAATTATATATATATATATATGGGATATGATCATATTTTTACAAACATTTTTACACTTCTTTGTTGTGACAGCCCATCCCTAAAAATTATGGTTTTTATAATTTTAATACATGAAATTACGGAAATGCCATGTGGGCAAAGCATGATTTTCGAGGACGTATGTGATTCTCGTATATTTCGTCATGTTTCTTGACATATTCGGATAGAGATCGATCTTACGGACGCGTAGGCACAGGTAGAAGTGATTTTGGAGTTACGGTTAAAGTTTTATTGAGTTACGAACCCGAAGGTATTTGGAATGAAATACTATTTTAATTATTTTACACTATGTTTTTTTTTTATTATTAAATGATTTATATGCCAAGAGTGTGTGTGTGTGGCCAGGGGAGAGGAAAAACAGAAAAAGAAAGGAAACAAGAAAAAAATAGATGAGGGGGCTGCTGCCCAATCGGAGGAGAGGAAGAGAGGAGACTGACCAACCAAAGAGAAGAGAAAGGAGGTAAAGGAGGGAAGGTGAGAAGGAGGGGAAAATCGGGTCTCGTCCTTGACCCGTGCGACCGGGCCGAGTATCAAGGCCAAATCTGTGCATTTTCCGGCTAATTTCCAGTGAATTGTGTTGAACTACTACCTGGAAATACCACCCTAACCCTCTCTCTTCCATTTCCATCCCAACATTTGAAGAATTTGGTGGTATTTTGGAGGAAAAATCGACGGTGGTCCGTGTGGGTGTATGACGACAATCCGTAAATATTGAAGCTAACCCAACCACTTACCACCACCCATAGGCTCCCCTCAACCTCAAGAACAAAGCCCAAGCAATGGTCGAGGCGTCAGAGTGAGTATGGAGGTTGAATTGAAGCACACCCTTTTCAAATTGGCCTTGGTCGCAAGTATAATGTTTGCTCTACTCTTTGAGATCTTCATTTCTGTAATTTTTTAGAATTTTTAGAAATAATCGAGTTTTGCGGCGAGCTGGGGCGGCCGACCGCCACCCGCTGCGGCTAGTGCGGCGGCGCACGGCCAAGGAGCCGACATGATTTTATTTTATGAAATTCGTTATTCTAATTATGCTTTTGAAACCTAATTGTTGTGGTTTGAATATTAGTACGATTGTAGTATATGTTGGATTAAATAAATATATTCATATTTGGTTTGAACTTTGGAAATGTGAACTATGAATGGCTTGATCCTTATTTAGGGTACATAGGCAGTCTAACGAGACGTTAGATGCAGCCATACAATATTTGAGACAAAAGCCTTGTTTGGGAAATCGAGCAATGTGAAGGAAATTGGTGAAAATATGAGATTTAACCTTATGATTTAGTGATTGGATGTTGGTCATAAATCATTGTGTGAAGGATCGAGAAATTGAAGTAAAGAATCGTAAGTATTGATAGTTGGTTAAACTAGTGTTTAGTTGAGCTTGTCACCAATAATTATTCTCAAAAATAAATAGTTCGGGAGTAGGGCATTATAGATTGTGCATTTTACGCACACATTATTGATATATATATATATATATATATATATTTGGAAGCACTACGATATGGTTAAGTTTTGGATTGCATCAGGGCATGTCTATAAGTATATTATTGCGCATAATTATTATGAATGCTTTAAAGTACGAAGGTGAACGCATGATGCACATATAAGTTCAGGTGAGTATATGTTGTGAAATGTGGGATGCATGATTATGATTACATTTTATTTGGAACGATTGAGTGAAGGCATGACTATATTTATCTTTTAAGCAACTCCGACACTATTGTACAAGTTGCAATAGAGGCAACTCCGACATTATCGTACGAGTTGTCTATAAGTCGTACATGTCATATTAGATGCATTTAGAGCTCATAAACCTGCACCCCGGTGTTAGTGCTCTCGCCCGAGGACAGGGCCTAGCCTTCACGTGATCGTTCACCTCCCGCACCACATGCTCACCTTGGATTCAAGGTAGGTGCCAGCCTGTCATACAGACCACATTAGGTGGTTTCGACTCGTAGGTGACTTGCGATACTTCGCACAGTTTTTACGTGATCGTAGCACTTAAGCGTAATTATTTACTCCCAGCATGTCGTACATACCACTAGAGGTGGTTCCGACTCCTATGTAGGGATATGTGATGAGCTATGGATTCAGCCGTTCAGGTCACAATAGGTGGATCCGACTGACATATTACTTCCAAAGATTTATTTCCCCTGTTTTACTTATTTTATTATATTGAGATATTTGGCATGGCATATATCTGGATATTCTTTTCCGATTATGGTTTCGATACAGGTATGTATTATACTTTATGGGAAATTATACAAGTTTTACGATTTTAGTAGCAAGTTTCTGTATCGACGAGAATTTGTGGCACTTCCCTGTATTGGTGGCTTCTTGTGATGGTATAATCTTTATCTTACCTTACCGTAGTTTTCTTATGCTCTGTATATCACGTGTGAATGGGTCCATACCCTTTCACCACGCACTCGTGTGTTTAGACACTTTTAGATTTAAAATTTGTCCGTATTTTATACATTATCACACTTTATGGCTTCATCACCTTCTAGGTGTTGGCCAGCACGGCTCGATTCGGAGTCCTAGTGGACATTCCGGGTCGAGTTGTGTCATTTGTAGCCCTTAAATTTTATAACATCTAAGGGTTCTTATTTATTCATTAAATACTATGAATGCTTATGTTGATTTTAACTAATATTAAAGATAAAAATAAAATTGAAAAAACATAAAACCTAGAAGAAAATTTCAAATAAAATTAAAATAAAAAAGGAAGAAACCCTAATCGTGAAAATAAGAAATGAGGCTGCAACCTCTATCTCCGATCCACATGTCTACAACTTCCATGCTTGAACCTCCACTACATAAGCAAAACAAAACCCTAAAATCTATTATTGTTCATATATGCAGGGTAGTTAAATTAGCTTTTGGAATTTTTTTTTAGTTTTGTCAATTCATGTATTTGATGATTTTTCTACCCTTTTAGTTTTTCAAATAAAAAAAAACCAACTATCTCAATACACTTTCCATATGTTTTGATTGTAAGTCGAATGTTGTGTTCCTGTAAGGCTTTTGATATTTTGGTACCTATAAGAATGTATGCTTTTGGTTCTAGATTGTAATTTAGATATTGATTTTCTTGCCTCGCTTCGTTTCCATTTTTCAACAATCTTTTTTACTATTACGCAAGCAAATCTCCGATGTTTCTAGCGATCTTACTGTGGCAATAGGAGCATCAAGCTTTGCACTTATTTGGGTTAAAATTATGATTATTTGAACATTGCAGACCTCATCGACAAAGAAGAGATTTTTTTTTTTTTTGTTATTAGGGTTCAATTTCTGATTATTTATTTATTTATTTTATTCTATTAGATATTTGTTTTTATTTGTATTAGTATTTTCCTTATTAATTATGATCCGCATCATCATTCAAGTCATTTAATGTTTAAAACTCTTCACATCACTCTTAATCTAGACCGTTGAATGTTATAAAATCTAAAGGCTATAAGGAAGCATAAAAATGTTTGTAAAAGTATTTGTTCCTTGATCCTATCCCTATATATATATATATATATTTTTTTTTTTTACTTATTTCGTTTATAACACCTACTTTGAGCTTTCAGTTTTGTCATTTTCCTCCACATAGAATATTTTACTATAAAAGGCAACATTACCTATTTTAGGAAAGTAGACCAAATTTGCAAACTCCATTTTCTTACCGTTGGAGTTGGCTTTTGCCTACATGGCTCATCAAAATGAGTTTGCCTACTGAAATTACCTATGCGATTAGTAGTTGAGGGTGAGCATTTAGATTAGTTAAACCAAGTTGGGTCATGATAATTATTATTTTTAGAAACTATATTACTATATAATTGTTTGAGGGTCAACCTGCTAATCTTAAATACTGATTGCTATATATGCCTACCCCTCCACCAAAAAAAGTCAAAAAATGGAACTGTTGATCAAACGAGGAGACCAAGGTAGGACTGAGTTCAATTTCAGTCATTGAGTTTTTGTTTCTGTAGCATTTGGAGGACTTACCAGTTACCAATGCATTGAATAATTAAATTTGGAGTCTTTACAAAAATAAATAAACACAAAACGTATTGGCAAAGAATTGAACTGATGAAGTCCATGAAATTCTAGAACTTGTTCACATGTTAAATGAACTCACCTTGACCAAATTAAGCTAATATTATTGCAAACTTCCAAGGATTTTATGCTTTATTAATGGTAAATTTTAATTCAGTTTGTGGCTTCCTGAATTGTTACTACATGCTAATTAAACTAAACCCCAAGCTAACTAGGGTTACTCCTTAATCACCAGGGTTTAAGCCATAGTACAAATTACGCTAATATAGTCGATAATGATTGCTTTGGTGACGGAAGCACAATAATAAAAATTTAGAAAAAAAATAAAGTAATATTAACACTAGCTAATAGTACCATTAAAGCAAGAAAATAATGTGAGAGGGGAAGAAAAAAAGGAGCTAAAGCACTTTCATTGGTCCCATATCATGTCTCCTCACTATCTAGCGCCCTTGATGTGATCTCTTGTTCAATATTATTATTATTTCCTTTTTCTTCTCTCCCACTGCAAATTTGTTTTCTTCTCCAGCCAAATTCCTTTCCACCTTCTCTCATACTCAAAGAAATAGTAAAAAACAAAACAAAATTATCACTCGCCGGGATGTCTACCAACAAAGGAAAAGATGTAGCGGAAGGATCATCGTCTGCTTCTGCTACTACTACTGATCATCAGCAACAGAAGCAGACTTCGCAGCCGCCAGCTCAGCTGAGCCGGTACGAGTCACAGAAGAGGAGAGATTGGAACACTTTTGGGCAGTACTTGAGGAACCAGAGGCCTCCAGTTGCTCTTTCACAGAGTAACTCCAACCATGTGCTTGATTTCCTAAGGTACCTGGACCAATTTGGAAAGACCAAGGTGCACGCTCAAGGATGTGTATTTTTTGGGCAACCTGAGCCTCCTGGCCCTTGCACCTGTCCGCTAAGACAAGCTTGGGGCAGCCTTGATGCACTGATCGGACGGCTGAGAGCTGCTTATGAAGAAAATGGTGGGTTGCCAGAAACAAACCCATTTGCAAGTGGAGCTATAAGAGTCTATCTGCGTGAGGTGAGGGACTCTCAAGCCAAGGCTCGGGGAATTCCGTACAAGAAGAAGAAAAAGAAGAGAAATCTAATGAAGGCAAATCTTGACCATAATCCCAACATCTCCATGCAGCAGTCTTGAATCTCGACCGATCGCCCGTCTTTCTCCACAAAATGGTAATTTCATATGTTGCTATTTATAGTATAGTAGAATCTATAGATGGATTTCTTTTGATTTGGCTATATACAACAGCATGAAATTCAGCTTAATGAATAATATATATAATCAGCTGAATTCTGGGTTTTTGTCAATTATGTTACATGAAGTTTTCAGTCCATGATTGTTTGGATAACAAAATTTCAGCCAATGTATAATAGGTAAAGAGAAAATAAGTATGCTAAAGGACGTATATATGTATCTTCAAATCGTAGCGATCTCAATTCAGTAATTCGTTATAAAACCCTACGGCATGAATATTTTAAACCCTAATTGCAGAGCAGCTAGCTGGTTGCTTAACTTTAATGTTAAGAGAAAAGACATAATAACAGTACCTTAATTAGTAACTTTAACTTAATTATTTTCTTTGACAGACATTTGAAAGTTGAAACAACCTTACTCTCTCTCTCTCTCTCTCTCATGCAAAATTATGGGTTTTTGTGGGTTTTTCGAAAAAATATATAATATTTTCATAAATATGTTTTGGCCAAATCGGATAAATGGTCCCTGTGGTTTTAAGGTATTCGGAAGATAGCCCATGTGGTAAAAAAATTCTGATTTAAAACCCTGTGGTATAGTTTGTTAGCAAATTTAGTCCAAGGTGACTTTTCTGTTAAGTGTCCGTTAAATGGATTGGTAAAATTGTACTTTTACTTCCGTATTTTGGATCCCCTGCTAATCTCTCTCTTCTCCCTCTCTCCCCTTTTGCTTTCGTGTTATGGACTCTCTCACCACCCCCTTTCCTCTCATCTCCTTTGGCCTCACCAATTCATTCTTCTCAGTTTCCTATTGATTTCTTCACTGCCCATGCCTCTCGATTCATAATGGCCATAGTTCTTTAGTATTTATTTCAAAATTTCAAGTAATCTCTAATCTATTCATCCCCAAAATCATGATTTTTAGATGAAAAAATTCACAAATTTTTATTTTTCCCAACACTGGATTCTGGGTTCTTCTCTATTTCTGAAAATTTGCATATAATGCCATCTAAATTCTGTTCCCAACCTTTTGTGAAAATTTTGGTGTTTGAATTTTTGGGTTTCTCTCAAAAATGGTGACTGCGAATCTGGGAATGCTCCACTGTGTTTTGGACCATGTTTATGGTGCATTCATGCACAGAACAAAGTTGAGCCATCAATTTTTTTCAAGAGGGTGGCGCGGCACAAAGCTTGAGCTGCTTGAGAGGATGATAAAGCAGCTTTTCCCAGAAGCAGCTGATCAAAATTGGCTTCCTGCTGTGATCCAACCCACATGGAATGGTGGTTCAAAAACCTCAATTGGTGAAAGGAGATGGCTACGGGTTTGGGCAGAGAGAGTGGAAGAATGAGTAGCTTCCATAGCTTCTATTTAAGATGGGGAATCGAATCGACCGATTGGGAAGATGAAGTTGTCACGTTGGTTCTATTTTTGGTTCAGCAGGTTGCAGAGATAGAAGAAAGAAAGGAAGATGAAGATGGAAAAGAGAGAAAGAGAAGGGTGGCACTTGCTACTAACGGAGTAACAAACGGAAGTTTCAATGTGGGGCATAAATCCTAACAGGTTTCACCACAAGGGTTTAAATCCGAATTTTTAAACCACAGGGGCTATCTTCCGAATACCTAATGACCACGGGGACCATTTGTCCGATTTGGCCATATGTTTTTGCTTTTTTGTATTCATGGCCCTTTTGGGATTCTGCACGATCTTGTGCTCGCCATGAATGGACACAAACAGTATCACTGTTGACATTCATACTCTCATATATATACATAATATATATATATATATATATATATATATATATATATAATGTTTTTGTCATAATCTTGATGCAATTTTATGATGAGAGATCTCGATGGGGGCAGTGCGTACGTAGGATAGACCAAATGCTTATCCATCTCCTGGGTGTTCATGACACATTAGCCATTAATTACTAAGATCTCATGTACCATTAACACTAAATCTTTTCAAGCTGCACAAGATTTGTCTTGACCTGACATTAAATAATTTACATTGCTTTTTCTTCCCTTCTTTATATTCACTATGATGGAATGTCATTGTCTTGGTTAATTATTCAGTATGCAATGAATTGACCTCTGCACCTGAACCAATTTGTCTTTTGCCTAAATCGGATGGGATTAATGCTAGCGGTAACTGCTTAATGGCTTGATTAGTTTTCAATAAAAACATTGTACGTATTACGTGTGTTGTTTGGATTACTACGTACATATGATTAAACATACTAATCCAAAATATTCGTTTTGTCCAAATACAAAATTAAAATTGGATCACTATGTATATCGAAACAATGATCAGTATATTGACGTGAGTGTGTATACAGTTTGAGGAATACTAAGGGAATTCTGTCAAAAGTGGGATTCATCATAGACTTTGCCAAATCATGTTTTTGGCACAATATTTGTTGGCACGAGAATTGATGTTAAACAGTGAGGTGACATGGAGTTCATAGAGAGTCACACTTTGAGAGAGTCTCCTTATTATTATCCATATAGTTGATCACAACTGCTTCTGTAATAATGTCCTAATTAATACGAAAACATTTAGTTCCAAAATAAGAAAACAAGTTTAATCTGAAGAAAGTTAAGGTTCCACCATAAAAACAATTGACAATATAGGAAGTAGCCCAAGCTCTTAATTGTAAGCCCTTGCAAGATTTCTCCTTTCACCAATGTGGGATTCTTTTACCTTCACATCCTCACACGCCCCTCAAGTGTGGGGATTTTCAAGCCAAACACGGTGTGGATAACGTCAATTGGCTGACGTAAAGCACATTTGGCTGACGTAAAGCACATGTGGCCGTTGGGCTTCACACGTCATCAACCAGCTCTAATACCGTGAAGAAAGTTGAGGTTCCACCATAAAACCAATTGGCAATATGGGGAGTAGCTCAACCTCTTATAAGCCTTGCAAAGTTTCTCCTTTCACCAATGTGGAACTATTTTACCTTCACATCCTCACATAATCTCCTTACATATATTTTGTTAAAATGCATTAACTTGACCATTTACAATTTAATCTACGCCAGGTGTTTTAATTAATCTAATTAATTAATTCTTTGAACTCCTATATCCTCATACTAATTTCAGGCGCCAAATAGATTTCCAATCCGAATGCACCAGGAAAGCTTTGGAGCCCCCCTCTGGACTGCAACATTCAACTCCATGCCATCAAGTCCTTTTGTACTATTTTCTTTCGCATTTACTTGTTATTTTATGAGGATTGAAACACGAAGGCGGTGATGCATGAAGCTGAATTGAGTTCATTAGTAAGTTCTCTCTATGGGCTCTATATTGCTGCAAAAGTAGTATTATATTGTTCCTAATTTTGAATTATGCTGGTTGAGAATTTTACATATATATGGAATTATTGTGGTTTCTATGAATTTTTATATATACAACTGTATGATCAACCATCCACATTTGAATGCTAATCAAATGAAAATTGAGCTTCTTGTTTGTTCAAAAGATTGATTTCTTCTTCAGACTCTATCAGACTGTGTGTCGCTAAATCATATATTCGTCTTTTATTTACAATTAACCCAGAGTCCTTTGTTTTCCCTAGGCATCTAGGGTTTTCTATGTCAAGGATACATGCGTCCTTACGTAATGAAAATTGAGGCTTAGGCTCATCAGGAAGACGGAGTTCTCTTCTAACTCGTACCCTTTTGATCGGTGGATTCAGATAGGTGAAGAGTGCTTCATGCTCTCTACTACTCTCCTTTAGTGCATTAATCCAACTTGTTTATCTAGCTGTGTGTTGGTGTGGCCTCCTCACATCTAGGGATGCCATTAGGTACCCAAAATAACAAATGGGTATCTTGATACTTGTTTGAGTACTTCATCACGAGCCAAAGGAAAGGGTTCCGGTGAGTCTGGTTACACAATGAGTACTGACAACTGTGACATCTGAGACGTAGGAGATGTTGATGATGACTGGCTCCATTAGAGATTTGGGTCATTGATGGCTGGTTTCCCATCCTTATGGGCATAATTATATTGAAGCAACATTTATCTGTTCTTGAAGACCTCGGAGATATTGATGACGAGATGAATGACTTAAGGATAGAGATGTGCATCAATTCCTACAACATGATTTAGTTGCTAGAATAATGCTATTTGGATATGACAACATTGTTGACCACCTCTCTAATAGATATCGACCCTACTTATAAAATCACTAATATAATATAGATATCGACCATACTTATAAAACTCACTAATATAATAACGTGGTTAGTAAATGAACTCCAAATATCAGCACCCTATTTGCTAACTCATACTTTATGAACCGTGTCGAGACATCCAAGTCTATTATATATATATATGCATGCCCTCATATCATGTAGCGCATGTACTAATGAAGGTTCATGATGCTGTTATTATTGACGCTAATAATATCATCATGCATTCCTTCTTAGTGAAGATCGGATTAGACGATTGGCTAAAAAAAATTATCATGCACTCCTTCTCAGTAAAGATCGAATCGGATGATCGGGCTGAGGGTTGCCCTTTCTTTCCTTCACTCTCCTCTCCGTTCCCTAATTTGAAACCTGAGTCATCAAAGCCTTTCTCACTCGACTAGACCAATCACCATGTATGACTATTTGAATAACATTATTAATTAATTAGTGTCTTTTACTTTTGCCGTGCACATTGACGGTTGCTTCATACCAACTAGGCAACTATATGTGCCTCCTCATTCACGGAAGGGTTTTTTGCTTCATACCAAACATGGATTAGCAACACAACATGATCGTTATCATATCGAATATCTCACCAAGGTTCTTCTTCATGTGTGTGTACATGCACAATAGAACATTAATTTGTACAAAACTTCTTGAAACAAATAATTGAATAGATTTTGAGAAACTAGATAGTCACTTCATCATGGACGTGAGAATATCATATACAAAACCCTCCAAGTCCATGGTAAAATGACATTAGTCTCTCAAATTGTCATGTCTTAAAAGAGTTTTGTGCAATGTTCTATCGTCTATGCCTACTTGTGCTTTAGATCATGTACTGAAATTTCTGCACGTGTGTGTGTGTGTGTGTTTTCTGATCTAGTCATCCATCTGAACATCTCGTAAAGCCTTTCGGTATGGTTGTCAACGTTTCATTTCCTTTTTGATGAGTGATGAAATTGTACAGATTCTCTACACTCATGAGTGAGGGGATTACTTAATATATCCCAGCTTAATTTAGTGACTTTTATTAAGACACCACTATTTTCCTGTTATTTTTCTAGTCACATCCTCTTCAAACAATAATTGCAACTCCCACAAGCTTAAAGTCACAACCTCTTTGAGATGGTTGTACTACAAATGAAAGGAATAAGCTCTCAAAGACCACTTCAGGTTAGTGGCGATTTCCATTAGGAGTTCTCTTCTATCTCGTACCCTTTTTATCGGTGGATTCAGATAGGTGAAGAGTGCTTCTTGCTCTCTACTATTCTCCTTTAGTGTATTCCAATCTAGCTGTGTATTTGTGTGGCCTCCTCACATCTACGGATGGCCATTAGGAGGCAAATGGGTATCTTGATACTTGTTTGCGTGCATCACGAGCCAAAGGAAGGTGTACCGGTGAGTCTGGTTTCACAATGAGTACTGACAACTTTGAAATCTGATACATAGTAGATGTTAATGATGACAGGTTCCATTAGAGCTCTTGGTCATTGATGGCTGGTTCTCATCTTTATGGGCATAATTATATTGAAGCAACATCAGTTCTTGAAGACCTCGGAGATATTGATGATGAGATGAATGACTTAAGGATAGAGATATGCATCAATTCCTGCAACATGATTTATCTCAAATGCTTTGAACTTTTAGAGCATGTATGATTTTCTGCCTCGTGGATCATTAAAGGTATTGAACGACATAAGAAATCCATGGTCAAAATTCAGTAATTTACAATTACACGCCCATATATTAGTAGAATAATGCTATTTAGATTTGACACCATTGTTGGTCACATCTCTAATAGATATCGACGCTACTTATGTATATGAGCCCCACTAATATTAATAACGTGGTCAGCAACAAAGTGGTTAGTAAATAAAGTCCAAATATCAGTACCCTATTTGCTAAGCTTATACTTCAATGAACCGAGTTGTGGCATCTATTTTCTATATATGCATTCCCTCATAACATGTAGTGCCTGTACTAATGAAATTCATAATACTGTTATTATTGACACTAAAAATGTCATCATGCACTCCTTCTCAGTGAAGATCGAATTAGATGATCAAGTCAAGGCAAGGACGGATCCACATAGGGACCTGGGAGGTCCCAGGACCCGTCGGCGATCCTAAATCGCTACTAGAAATTTTTTGGGGACCCCTTGTACTCAAGCATGAGGTCTGTGCAGGTTGCAATGACTGTCTTCTTCTCGGAGAAGATGACCGCACACGGAGAAGAAAGAAAATAAGGACCCTTCCAGCCTTTCTCCTCCTTGCTTCTGCCATGGTCTCATCCATCGATGCCACCCACTTCTCCTTCAACCTTTCTCTGTCGTCTGGCGGGGCAGTACATAAGCCCAAATTTCCCGAAATTATTTCAACCACCTTAGTAATTTTTCTTATGGGTGAAATTTCCCACATAAGGTTAGTAAGATGGATATGATCTGTCATGGGTTGGTGAAATTTGGGGGTGGAGCTGCCATGGCTTCCGGAGAATGGGGAGGGAGGCGGTTGGTGGAGGTACGGTAGCTGTGTTCTTAGTGAGCGAGAAAGTGGATGTTTGGAAACTAGTAAAAGAGAAAAATGGTGTGTTTGGTTAGAAAGATAGTGGGAGTTTGGGGAGAGTTTTATTTGATCGGTGTTTTAAATTTAGTGATCCATATTAGATAATCAATAACTTAGGTACTCCCTAGTAACTTATGAAACCTCGTAATGGACACTTGAATTATGATTTTATAATTTGTAATATTGTTTTGCATATGATTTTTTGAATGAAATGTATTATATTTAAATTTTCAATGTTGTTTTTGTCTATAAATTTTTTGACCTTTATTATTGGGACCCCCGAGTTTAAAATCTTAGATCCGTTGGGCCGAGGGCTGCCCTCTCTTTCCTTCACTCTCCGTTCCCTAATATGAGCTTCTTCTTCATGTGTGTACATCCACAATAGAACATTAATTTGCACAAAACTTTTTGAGACAAATAATTGTACAGATTTTGAGAAACTAGAGTCATTTCATCATGGACGTTAGAAGATCATGCACAAAACCCTCCAAGTCCATGGTAAAATGACAATCGTCTCTCAAATTACTTCAAAGAGTGTTGTGCAATGTTCTATCGTCTACGACGACTTGTGCTTGAGATCATGTACTGAAATTTCTGTATACATACATACATACATATGTTTTCTGATATAGTCATCCATTCCAACATCTCGTAGACCTTCCGCTTTGGTTGCCAACGCTTCATTTCCCTTGATGAGCGATGAAACTGTACGGATTCTCCAACACTCATGAGTGAGGGGATTACTTAATATATCCCACCTTAATGAGTGACTTTTATTAAGACACCACTATTTTCTTTTCCAGTTACATCCTCTTCAAACAAGAATTTGCAACTCCCACAAGCTTAAAGTCGCATCTTTTTTGAGATGGTTGTTTTACAAATGAAAGGATGAACACCAAGAGAGGTTAGTGTCATTATTTTAGACAAACCCTAGCTCAAATAGAGATTACATAGATAATTAATAGTTTAAATATGATTGACAATCTAATAACACAACATGTCGAATCATTATACAAGAGAGAACAATTTTTTCATGTGCATAAGTATATCCACTCCTTTACTCCTTAGTCTAAATAATTAATACCATAAATATTTAATAAAAATGTATATTACGTATATTATCTATGCAAATCACTCTCTTTAATTATGCTCCTAGCAAATATTCCTTTGATTGTTGGTGATAAAATTTGATAAGTGTAGGCCATATATATATATATATATATATATATATTTATGTATATGGCATCTAAATTCTAATTGACCTATTGATCAGATTTAAAAAAAAGAAAGATAATGAAAATGGCTTGAAAACTTTGAGTTTTAACGACAAAGACAAAATAAAAGGTAAAGTGAATAGTACCATGTTTGACTTTTTAGTGTAAAAATGTGATTTTTTGTTAAACTGAAAAGTAATGCGAACTTTTCGTTAAAACTCTCTTTAAAAAATTAGCTAGGGAAACTCAAACAAATAGATGACCAAAACCTAAGCAGTATATACCAGGAGGAAAAGGTTCCGGGGGATCCTAAGGATCATGATGGCTATCGGTCATGATCGTACATCGTATGTTTAGTTTTCGTTAGACACTATTTATATTTAATTTTAAATTTTAAAATAATTTCTGATCATATGATATACAATGAACGATCACGATTACAAAATCTCTAGAATCTCCAGAAAAAGAAACCGGCCGGGATACAGGATGCAGTGTCTTTCCATGCAGATTGCAGAGTCACAGATTCAATAGTCTGTACGTAGGCAACAGGCATCCCATGAGGGTGATGCCAGAACCTGTCATCTCATCTCCCATCACCACGTAGGTTGTATCCTAAAGTGAGAGAGTGGAAAATCTTTGCAGATCGCCACCTCACCTCAAAGTGCGTCGATCCAACGAGGAAAAGGTTTGGACCACAAAACCGACACACCACCAACTAGCTAGGGTTTTTGTAAATTAAAAATAGTAATGTACAAAACAATACTATTGACTTAGTGATCTCGATATCAACTTCAAAAGATCAACCAATTATTTGTAAATCCATTGCCATTCATCCTGATACAGGATTAAGATAATCAGGGCTCCCCAAGTGGGAACATAATTATTCAAGAATTTTCTCACCACACAGCCATCCAAAGTTCACTCATCAACTTTATTAACAGTATATTTAAAGAGATGGATGCGTAACACTACTTTTTTTTACATTTTTTGACACTTTTATGGGATATATTTTGTAATGTATTTCAATGATCCGAAAACGTTTATCTTTAAGTATTCTCTCAAAGAACATGTTTACCAAAAATCACCAAAATTTGAAATCATATGACCGTTAGATTAAGAGTTTAGAGTTTCTTTGTAGAACCGTATTTGTCCATTTTCTTCACTACAAATGTCTTAAACACTTAATGGTTTTGGATTTCTCAATTTTTTTAGATGATCTATAAATGATGCTCTAAAAGATAGACGGTTTTGATCGGTATAAAACATTATGGAGTAGACTCCACAAAAATATGTCAAAAGTTGTTTTAAAAAAAGTGACGCTACATATCTGCCCCATATTTGATACCCAACTTTGTCCCTTTTATTAACTTTGTTGTTCATAATTAAATTTAACATTAAAATTAATATATAACCCTTTTTACATACACCCAGTAAATTCTCTCTTTCAATTTTTTTTTTTTAAAGAGCTTTTATAACATGAATACACTTCATCACGCCATTATGTTGCAATCGCACGCTGTATCACTGAGACAAAATGGTGGCTTTTATCCTTATCACTTAAGTTGTACTCCTCAAATTTTCAATTGCTAGGTCCCAAAAATAATCTGGGTGGTCGACTGGGGTGTTACCAGAAAAAAAATTCTTAATTGATAGAAACAAGAAGTTTATCAGGCAACTAAGCGCCTAATCGAATATATATAATAATACTCAGTGCATCTGAAGAATTGCACACAGAGAGAGAGAGAGAGAGAGAGAGAGAGAGAGAGAGAGAGAGAAAGAGAACATATCAACAAGATGAAATGCAAAACCTGATGAACTTTTCACTGATTAATGATGATGTATTACAGTAGCCTTGTCTATATATTGAGCTCTCAGCTTCCTAAACAAACTGCTAACAGAAAATACCGACAGACTTCGAATAAGATGATTACAACGGATGGCACGTAGACCACTTATATTCTAACAAAGAACATTACAACATACTGGTTTTGTATGACAAAAGAGAATGGTGAACAATTACTTGTTCAAATCGGTAGAATTAATGGATCAGCACTCTGTCAATATATGCAAATGTAGATAGTAGGAGAAATGATAGCTAAAACTAACTTCTTCCAACAAAAAGAAATTCATTTATTCATACCAGATATCGTTGTTACAAAAAGAACTGAATCTGACATGTAAGCTCTCCTTTCAACACGTTCAGAACCTTAGAGCTCCGATGAACCCTCAACTACATGCGGAAAGAGAGACCAAGCATGCTGCTGCAAGAATATGCTGTGAACTCTCAACCGAAAGCCAACTTGCGAAATAAAATTTGATGAGTCTACACTACCAATTCCCTCGGTGTTTGTGTTTCAAGAAATGTGTCATAATTCAAGCTTCTTGCAACTTCGAAGAAATGTTTAACCGCTTCTTCAGGTGTCCGTACAAGAACACCATGCCCTAGATTGAGAATGTGTCCCCTTGGCCCTGCAGACCTCACCACCCTGAAAATATTGCGTTAATTTCAGAATTATATACAATTCAGAACTGAAACCAAACCACAAAAGATCAAAACACTAAAATACCTTTGACGATCCATATAGAATAAAGTAGAAGTTAACAATCATTCGAAGAAACTTTTATTTAATTGAACATCTGAGCCAGTAAATGTTTAAGGTAAGGATTAAATTCCAACCGGTTCCCAAGTGCTAAGCTAGTTTTTTTTCTTTCTTTTTAGTTTTAGGTGGGCCTACGGACTCCCTGCCATGCCCCTCCCCTTTCCTCTTACTAGCACAAGCGTGATATACTACCCAAATGTTAGTTTTAGACATAGAAGTTGGAGAATCCAATCTGGTACAAATTTAGGCAATTGGCTACAACTGATCTCACTACCCATTTGTTTTCTACCATCATATAAACCAATGTTCCACACATAACCAAGTTCATATTGAGGTAAAGTTTTGAATAAAATTAGTTGCAGGTTTTGAGATGTTCCCATAACAAACCTTTGAATTTCTTCAGTCAAGGAAGGAAGAGGAGAAAATAGGTAAGCAGGATCCACATTTCCCTGTACACTGATCTCACTACCCAACCGTTTTCTACCATCAGCTATGTCTACCGTCCAATCGAGCCCAATCACGTCTACACCAGTTCCCTTCATGCGCTCAAGAATGCCACCATTCCCATTAATGTAGAGAACAAGTGGTGTTTTAGGGCATCTTTTCCTTACTGAAGTCACGATCTGCAATTTAAGAACAGTAACGTGTGAGCAGAAGGAAAAGGAAGCAACTTATACGTACCTATAAAGAAAATCACACGTGCAATTTCCATATGCACCTGTGTGAAATATATATGTGACACTTAATAACGTGTGTCCCTATCCCTATGCATATGTCTCCTCCCTCACCTCTTGAATATAAGGCTTCGACCAGCTATCCCACATGGCTGGTGGTAGTTGCCCACCCCATGAATCAAATATTTGTATGCAATGTGCCCCTGCTTCTACTTGGAAAACAATATAGTCTGATATTGCCTGAGTCAAATGAGAAAGAAGAGCCCTCAATACATGTGGTGATGTATGGCACATGCTCTTTATTTTTGTATACGTGGAAGTTGAACCCCCTTCTACTATGTATGTAGCAATTGTCCAAGGTGCCCCTACGAAACCCAAAACAGCAGCATGCCCACCAACCTGAATGAAAGAAATAACTGAGAGAAGTATGTGTACGAACATTGAAAATATAAGAAGACATGTAATGATCATTCACAATCTAATAAAGTCGATCTTCTTTTTCAAGCATGTAATAAGTGTCTAATAACTACCTCCTGCCGCAGTATCTTTAAGGATTCCCCCACAAAGTGTAGTTTGTCCAAGTCAATCGGATGCAAGGTCTTCAAGCCCTCTTCAGAAACAATGGGTGACTGAATAACAGGACCCCTGACGTCTTCTATGTCAAAGGGAACACCAAATGCAGGTAGAGGCGTGAGTATGTCAGAGAAAATAATCACTCCATCAGGACGGAAAGCTTCCCAAGGCTGCAAAGAAATTTCCACAATGAGGTCAGTTGTCTCTGACCTCTCTCTGAATGATGGATATTTCTCTGCAAGCTTTCTGTAAACAGCCATATACCTTCCTGCTTGGCGCATCATCCATGCTGGAGGCCGACTTACAGGATCTCCTCTTGCAGCCTTAACCAAGAGTGGATCTGGGAGCAGGAAGTGGGGAGTTTAAAAACAAAACCAAAAATGAAAACTTTTATATAACAATGAAACCACATCTTCAGAGAAGAGTTCCTAAAATTAAACATCAAACGAGAGAAAATATTAGAGGACACGGCTCAACATTATTTGTTGCAAGTATTAATCTGCATTAGCATTTATAAGAAGTAATGATCAAAGAATATGGTCTTGTGTCAATTCAAACTATTAGCACACTAATATACATATCTTTAACGGGTTAAACTTCCACTCAACCTAATGGTATGATGAAATTTTTTATCACAGCCCAGCACAGCAGAGTTGCTCTCTATAGTTCATGGAGCATAAAGTAAAAACAGAATTCATTGACGTATTACTTACCAACTACGTTTTTTCAGAAACCTATAACATTTCATACATTTGAGTATAGTTCGACACCAAATGTAACAATGCACACTCAGACAAAACAAAAATGCGCCAAAGCCCTCCAGTGCTATAACAGCACTTCTAGGGCAGCTTCAATATCGATGGACTTTTCTTTTCGCCATGTTACAGGGATAGTCTTAGAGCTCTCACAACATCACAGATGCATGACCAAGAGTGTCTTCAACAACCTTTTCTCTGATCCTTTCATCAGTCGGTCCTAAATCGACCCTCTGGAGATTCTATTCTTTTAAACTCATCTTCTTTTTCGGTATCAACACACATTTATAACTTCATATGTCGAACACAAAACACCTTACATCTTCGATGACAAAATAGAAGCAACTAATCAGAATCTGGGTACTGAGAATTGAATTACTCTTTTTTTTCTTATAGTCCCAAAGGAGATTACTCATTGACCCACAAAGAAAACCAAAAATCAACAATAACCCATATCAAATAATATATAAAAGATCCCAAAAAACCAACCAAACAATTAGACTTTAAAATTAAAAAAAAAAAGAACATATATTTGCAAAGTTTGGGGGGGGGGGGGGGAAGAAGCATACCAGAGGAGGAAGAGCATGTTACAGAAACCTTTCTGTGGGGGCCTTTTCTTTTGGAAGGAACCGAGAGTCCAGTGAGAGCAGTAGAAGTAGAAGTTGCCCCTGACAGCACGAACAAGCTCGATGACTTCCATCCCAGAGAGCTGTTCACACTGCAAATACCAAATTTCAGTTTTAAGGATTCCCCAAGTGGCCCAAATGCCAAATTTAAAGTCAGAATTGAAGTTCAAGAAGCAATGGAGAGAGAGAGATTGCCTGGCCGGAGCGGATAAACCCATTTCGCATAGATGGGGAGGGAGAGAGAGAGAGATGGAGAGACAGGGACAACGGTAAAGTGGACGATTTTTATTACATTGGGATGGAGAGAGAGAGAGAGAGAGAGATGGAGAGAGACAGGGACAACGGTAAAGTGGACGATTTTTATTACATTGGGCTCTGCCATGGAGGCCCTGTTTGACCAATAAAATTACAGGAAGGCCCAAGATAAAAGTAAAACATGAGCTAAGACGAGTCCCCTTGTTTTGACCTGCGTGATTTGCTTTCAAGATTTTGGCAATGCGAGTTTTGACATATCTACAAAGAAAAGAATTTTGTGACGAATAATTTAGCGATCTGTAATATTGATTTAGACTTAAGTAATTTTTATTTTGATTCTTCTTCTTCGTGTTCAGTTAGTTTTATTCGTGAAAATCAACTTAAGATGTCCTGGTCTAAATTTATTATTATGTAAGTTTGTTTGGGCTCTTGCTTTTAGCCTCGTTTTTCAACCAAAAAGAAAACCTTTTGAATAGAGAAATTTTTGAAATTGTGATCCAAAAAGGTGTTTTAAATTGTGGTTCACCTTCATATGGTAACACTAATTTTATGTATCCATATTCCACATTCATATGCACTCTAGTTAAGAGTTGAGTTAAAATATCGCATGTGTATTCAAAAAATACAAACGTGGTCATCGATTTCGGAATGCTATAATATTTTAACTAGATCGTTCTCTCACGTGCCTTTGTGACAAAAACAGCCTCGTAATTTTTCTCATATATGTTCGATATTTTTTAGCACTGGTTTGAAGTTCACAGACAGATTTGATTTGTTCCGATACAGAACATAAGCTTTCTTGTGGTTGAAGGTAAGTATAGAAGTTAAAGGATGTATAATATCGTTGAACACCGTGGGTTACGACACGAAACTGCAGGCCAGATCAACCCGGCAAGACGATCGGAGGATCGCTTACCGTGGAGGGAGTTTGCATTAACGAAACAAGCGGCGCACAGGCTAAGCTATTGTCAGCGTTTAAAAATGTTGTTGAATACCTTAATTTCTACATCTGTAACGGGAGAAATCTATGGCGCGAATTCGTATGGCATGCATTTGCATCTTGAATGTTCATTTTTCCGTACGAGGATATGGAATAATGCACAGTTAGATCCGTTCCTGTGCCATACGAATTCACACCATAGAAATCAGTGGTTCTCACTTTCCAGCATAAACGTCGATTATATTGACACATCCACAAAAGATAAGATTGAGTACAACATACATTTTTATTTAAGGTACCAACAAACAGGAACCCTCCTTAAAATTTACGGGAGGAGTCCTTTTCTGTATCACATGAAGATGCATCGATACGAGTAAGCTAGGCACCATCGTTGTTCTCAAGTAAATCGGGGACCAGGAGAGTTCCTTTGAGCACCCAAAGGCCGGAGTCTGCTTAAGCCAAAATCCACATTAGACTCTGGTTTTTTTGTGCACGTAAACCCCACCTTATCGTAGAGTATGGTGTCATCTGAGCTGCTTATGTTTCTGAAGTAACAGGATTTGCCACCATCGAATCTATACACTTGCTGTGTGCTCCCCAGTCCTCTAACTACGGAACTGTTTTTTATAATGATAGTACCCTCGGCATTCTGCAGATTGCTGAGAGAGCTGTTGGAGAATCGGGAACCAGCACTTGCAGACTTCTTCTCGATAAATCCCAGTTCGACATTTGTAATGTACTTATATGTTTCTTTTGCTTGTTCCCGGAAGTCAATGTACAAGTAAAGAGGAAATTTTTTGTTTGATGACATTGAGTGGATAATGGAGGATGACAGCCTGATATGAACTGTATCATTGGAATGGATGGTCTGATTCACTATCTGCGTATTGCCATCATTCTTCATGACCATTGTATTACTGTAATGGAGGTCTTGAATCGCATCAGTTGTGATATTCCCATAGGAGGACTTCACCCATCCAGTTGATGACACAGACCTGCCGGCCCTTGTCAAAAATGTGCCATTTAAACCCTTGAAATCCGAAACCAATGAAACAACAAGGGGCAAGCTACTATTCTTCAAAAGCTCTCCTTCAGTTTTCGTGCTCTGCTTGTCCAACCAAAGATGCAAATTCGCATCAACGAGCCAAACATTTAAGGCATTTGTAACACTAAAACCAAACTTGTGGCTCTTCCCATCCAATATCTTCCCCATAAAGGGCGTGATTTCAATATCATAAGAAGGGAGATTGTACGAGCCAATTGCAGTAATTGGACTCCATAGGAGGGGATTGAACCCTCCAGTGAAAATCACAGTAAAAGGCCAGACTGCACCAACAACCTCACCATCTAAACTCACTACAACCTCCCTAAAAGGCCCGTTTCCAGGCGTACCGCTAAGATTATTTGCAGCAATGTACTCATTCGGAGGATTTGAATACCAAAACTCATCATTCTCATGAAATGAAACATACACCTCCAACACAGCCTTATAAGCATTCTGTGGAATCTTAAATTCCTTCAACTGTGTATCGGTCGAATTCTGGATTTCAAACCACAACCCATCATTGAAAGGCAGATTTCTCGAAATGGGCAAGATCAAATCCGCCCAAGGATGGTACCCAGAATCCAAATTTCCCAAATTTTGCTCATAGTTATAATTCAAATTCTTCTCAGCAGGGTAAAAATGGATGCTAATATTCACATGGTAAATCCCAGTATATCTTTCATTTACCAAATTCCCAAGATAAACAGCTAGCGTTTGATTGTTCTGAAGCAAAGAATAGTACCTTGTGATGTCCTTCTTGACACTCCAAACAATCCCATTCTGCGTTGGCTCAGCCGTGCAGCCCCTGAGAAGCTCAATGCCGCCGAGCCAAACCCCGAAAATCCGATCAAATTGCGTCCCTTTGCAGGTGGCTTTCCACTCGAGCACAATTTTGGAAAATGAATGAGATGGGCAGTAGGAGGGAGGGGTGTAGTTAGCAAAGACTGGAGGTTTGCCGTATGTGTACCCGAAGTCGTGCTGGAGAACGTGCTGGGTGCAGGGCTTGGTTTTGGGGAGTTCTATGGGTTTGGTTATTTCGAAGTAGAGAGTTGGTGCGGCAGCGTTTTGTGGGGTGGGTTGGGAGAGGAGCTCCGATCTGAGAAGGTTAATTTTGTGGACATTGGCGGCGGAAAAGAGTGGTTGGTGGAGGAGGAGGAGGAGGAGGAGGGCCAACGGAGAGGCCATGAGTGACTCACCGGTGGTTGAGCTGTCTCTTGTTTTGGCGGGTTTTACTTTGTTTTGGCGCTATTATTTATATGTATTTATTTGTTTGTATTTTATTAAGTTTCTTGGAGTAGAAAACAATGGTGAGTTGGTGATTCTATAAACTGAATTAAATAATTTCTTAAATGTACTATTTAAATTCCATCTACAAAAAATAAGGGCGGAATTAGAATCCTTGATTCTGATTCGATTCGTTCGAAAATCATCCCTTTTTAATTGAAAAATCAAATTTAATTTTTCATTTACATAAAGTCTTTGGAATTAGTAAGTCCTTCGAGCGATGCTACCAATATATCTAACTAATGAGTGTGGTACCGATATATTTAACACACACTAGTCTAGCAGTAGTGTTTAGTGTTATTGAAATCAAACTCATAATGGGTGATTCTTACATATAATTATCATACTCACAATATGGTAAGAACAACATTTTTTGTCGGTAAATTGGACATTCACTAATTTTCATATGCGTAAAAATAAAAAAACATTATGTAAATGGAGAAACAAAAGTGTAAAACAATCGAAGGCGATTTGATTGATGAGATGATAGCTCCACCAGAAGCAAAAGTTTAAAACAATATGACAGACCAAACCAAATTGCACGCAACATTGTAAGGGTAGTTCATCAACATTTTCAGTCTTAACGTTCGGCCGGCTTGAACGAGCCGGACAACGAACTGGGAAAATACTGCCAAAACCGTGTCACGTTTCTCTAATAATATGTTTGGACGAAGGACTTTCAAGGTGTCGTTTTAAAAAGTTCTCTCTTATGAAACTTTCAAGTCAGACGTTCTAAAAACCGTGGAAAACTCTCACAATGACTAAGGAGTAGTTGAAAAAATGTACTGCGAGGCCGAGAACGGTGAGTTCGACGAATCCGTGAAGGGTGAGACCATGAATCATATTGAGATAACACAAGTTCACATGATCCAGTTTTCAGAAATCATTCAATTCCAGGTAAAACCAGAACCATTTTAATGCAGATACCTTAACTAGATTCTACAAGAGTATACATAAAAATAAAATTGAGTACAAAATACTTACATTTTTATTTGAGGTACCAACAAACACGACTACACGAGCCCTCCTTAAAATTTACCAAAGGAGTCCTTTTCTGCAGCATATGAAGATGCATCGATACGAATAAGCTAGGCACCGTCATTGTTCTCAAGTAAATCGGGGACCAGGAAAGTTACTTTGAGCACCAAAAGGCAACAGTGTGCTTAAGCCAAAATCCAAATTAGACTCCGGTTTTGTGGTGCACGTAAGCCTCACCATATCATAGAGTATGGTGTAGTTTGAGCTGCTTATGTTTCTGAAGTAACAAGATCTGGCACTATCGAATCTATACACTTGCTGTGTACTCCCCAATCCACTAGCTACCAAATTGTTTTTTACGACCATATTACCCTCGGCATTCTGCAGATTTCTGAGAGAGCTGTTGGAGAATCCTGAACCAGCACTTGCAGACTTCTTCTCAATAAATCCCAATTCGACATTTGTAACCAATGTATATGATTCATTTGATTGTTCCAAGTAGTCACTGTACATGTAAAGAGAAAAATTTTTGCTTGATGACATTGAGTGAACAGTGGAGGATGGTGGCCTGATATGAACTGTATCATTGAAATGGATGATCTGATTCACTATCTGTGTATTACCATCATTCTTCATGACCATTGTATTACTGTAATGGAAGTCTTGAATCGCATCAGTTGTGATATTCCCATAGGAGGACTTCATCCATCCAGTCGATAACACGGACCTGCCAGCCCTTGTAAAAAATGTGCCATTTAAACCCTTGAAATCTGAAACCAATGAAACAACAAGGGGCAAGCTACTATGCTTCGAAAGCTCTCCTTCAGTTTTCGTGCTCTGCTTGTCCAACCAAAGATGCAAATTCGCATCAACATACCAAACATTCAAGGCATTTGTAACATTAAAACCAAACTTGTGGCTCTTCCCATCCAATATCTTCCCTAAAAAGGGAGTGATTTCAATATCATAAGAAGGGAGATCGAACGAGCCAATTGCAGTAATTGGTCTCCACAGGAGCGGATTGACCCCTCCAGTGAAAATCACGGTAAAAGGCCAGACTGCACCAACAACCTCACCATCTAAACTCACCACAACCTCCCTAAAAGGCCCGTTTCCAGGCGTACCGCTAAGATTGTTTGCAGCAATGTACTCATTCGGTACATTTGAATACCAAAACTCATCATTCTCATGAAATGAAACATACACCTCCAACACAGCCCTATAAGCATTCTGTGGAATCTCAAATTCCTTCAACTGCGTATCGGTCGAATTCTGGATTTCAAACCACAACCCATCATTCAAAGGCAGACTTCTCGAAATGGGTAAGATCAAATCCGCCCAAGAATGGTACCCAGAATCCAAATTTTCCGTATTTCCCAACTTTTGCACATAATTAAAATTCAAATTCTTCTCAGCAGGGTAAAAATGGATGCTAATATTCACATGGTAAATCCCAGTATATGTTTTATCTACCACATTCCCAAGATAAACAGCTAGTGTTTGATTGTTCTGAAGCAAAGAATAGTACCTTGTGATGTCCTTCTCGACAATCCAAACAATCCCATTCTGCGTCGGCTCCGCCGTGCAGCTCCTGAGAAGCTCAACGCCACCCAGCCAAACCCCAAAAATCCGATCAAATTGCCTCCCTTTGCAGGTGGCTTTCCACTCGAGGACGATTTTGGAAAATGATTGAGATGGGCAGTAGGAGGGAGGGGTGTAGTTAGCAAAGACTGGAGGTTTTCCGTATGTGTAGCCGAAGTCGTGCTGGAGAACGTGCTGGGTGCAGGGCTTGGTTTTGGGGAGTTCTATGGGTTTGGTTACTTCGAAGAAGAGAGTTGGTGCGGCGTCGTTTCGAGGGGTGGGCTGGGAGAGGAGCTCGGATCGGAGGAGGTTGAGTTTGTGGACATTGGCGGCAGAAAAGAGTGGTTGGTGAAGGAGGAGGGGGAGAAGGAGGAGGAGGAGGAGGAGGGCCAACGGAGAGCCCATGAGTGACTAGCTGGTGGTCGAGCTCTGTTGCTTCGGTGGGTTTTACTTTATTTTGGTGCTCTATTTATGTATTTATTTATTTATTTATTTTTCTTTGTTTCTGTTTTTATTAAGTTTCTTGGAGTATAAAACAATGGAGAGTTTTTCTTGTTGGGAAGACAATGGTGAGTAATTGATTCTATAAACTGAATTAAATAATTTTTTGACTGTGCTATTTGTTTTTTTTTGTTTCAAAAACAAAAATTAGGCTAGAGTTGAAACCTTTGATTATAATTTAATTCGTTTGAAAATCATCAGGTTAGCCATTTTTATTTGAAGAATTAAATTAAAATTTTCATTTGCAAATAGTTTTTGGAATTAGTAAATACTAAATAGTGAGTACTTGATTGAAATATTACCAAATTTCTAATTCCAATAATAAATACATTAATCAATTGTGATAATAAAGTGAGAAATAGAAATTGGAATGTCTTGGAATAACATTGTCTCATATATTTGGAAGAGAGTGGACTGTCGCAATTCAAGTGAATCCAAAAGAATTCTACGTGGCCCAATATCGTGAATATGGTAAGGTTTTTATCACAAATAGTTCTTAAAATTGATCAAAATCATCATTTTGGTACCTTACTTCCAAAATCAATATGTCGTCACTAACATTCACTATCGCACATCAATTTGATCATTCCGTTAAGATTATGTCAACTATTCTGGTAGTTTGTATGTGGGACCCACAAATGCAATGAAATAGTGACATGTGGATTACACAACATAACGGTTTTTATTGCAAATGATCCTTAACATTGATCCAACTCCTTATTTTGGTCCCTGAGTTTCAAAAATAGATAAATTTGCTGCCTGACTTTCAATACCACATGTCAATTTAATCCTTCCGTTAAAGTTTTGTAATATTTTTTGTCCCATTAATCCAATCATACAGTACCATGTGGATTAACTACAAAAAAAATATTTTTTTGAAGATTTAAAACTAAAAGTAAAATAAGAAACTAAAAAGCAAAACTAAAAGAAAAAAAGTCATCGTCTTCTTCATCAAGGTATGCTCAAAAAGAGTTTCTTATAGTTAATCCACGTGGAGCCATATGATTGGATTAGTAGGACCACATTAGCACACAAATGAAAAATATTGATAAAATTTTAAACAGAATGACTAAATTGATGGGCGGCAGTGAAAGTCAGGGATCAAATTTATCGATTTTTGAAACTCATAGACCAAAATGAGGAGTTGGATCAATGTCAGAGACTATTTGCAATCAAACCCTATATTTTGTCTAATCCACGTGTCATCATTTCATTGGATTTGTGGGTCACACATACAAACTAACTAAATAGCTGACAAAATCTTAACGGAATGACCAATTGATATGGGGTAACGAATGTCGGGGACGACATTGATTGATTTTGAAAGTGAGGGACCAAAATAATGAGTTTAATCAATCTCAATGACCATTTGTGATAAAAACCCAATAAGGTATTAGGTTTTTATTCATGGGTCTCGAGTTCGAAATTCTCCTCCTACATTATTATAATATTTTCAATGGTAAATTCAATAGCATAAGAAGGTTTCCCCTCTTGGCTCTCAATTATTCTATTTTGCTCCAGTGTGAAAGTGCGGCTAAGCTTACGATAATCCAAAATTCAGTGGACAAAAATCTTGGTTCATGCTTATATATTGTAGGGCTGGAAAAAATTCCCGAAAATCTCAAACCAAACCAAAAAAATCCTGATCTCAAACTAAAAAAGTCCCAAACCAAAATTTCCGAAATTTTGGAGATGAAATACTGAATCGATTACGAAATTTTGATGCAAGATTCGATATTATATACTCAATTTTTTGGTAATCCCATACCGAACCGAAAATAAATATAATATATATATATATATATATATATATATATATATATATATATATAAAATAAAATAGCAAAAGGTTAGCTTCTTTATGCTTGAAGATTGTATTAAAGTGCAAATTCCGAGTTAGAAGGAAAAGAGGCGTGGCTACTTTAAAAAAAAAAGGGTTGCAATCATAAACATATCAAAATTTTGTTCAAGCAATGCAATTGGACTCCATGTTATGCCTAGGGTAAGATCCAACAAATAAAAACTATGATGTATGGTTTCATATTTTAATTTGTAACTTGTGTTGTAATTAGTTTTGGAAGTTATTTTGTTCATTTCTGTGTTATGGTTAATAAATTTTCTTGTGCCGTCAAGATTTCGTAAAAAACTGTATGAACAAGCCTACTAATCAGTGGCTTATGCAAGCTTTTTGAATTCGATTGTAACATTTTTTCTAGGATGGACATTCAAACACACTGAGGCACGATCAAGGAAAATGGGTTATCATGTTGTTTGAATTTGTGATGCATTATTATACATTTGAACTATTGCTAACTACTAGTAGCAATATAATAGCAATATAATTGGTGTGGTCTACATGTATAACCAAAGTCCTTTATTGCCACATGTGTCGGTACGAACATCCCACAAATGTGTCTATTTCTTCAACACGAAATCAAAAAAAAATTGTTTTGCTAGTTTTCGAACATATTAGGTTTGCAACTTATTTTTTTGATTTTGGGTTTGTTACTTATTTTATTTTGGTTGCATGTTAATTTAACTTGGTATGAGTGATTGCTATTTCAATTTGTATGAAATTTGGGAATACCAAACCATCCCGAAATACCGAAATATTTCGAGAATCTCAAAAATTGGGAAGACCAAAATTTTGGTTAACTAGATGCTAGAAGAGTATCCACAAAAATAAAATTGGGTACAAAATACTTACATTTTTATTTGAGGTACCAACAAACACGACTGCACGAACCCTCCATAAAATTTACCAAAGGAGTCCTTTTCTGCAGCACATGAAGATGCATCGATACGAATAAGCTAGGCACCGTCATTGTTCTCAAGTAAATCCGGGACCAGGAAAGTTCCTTTGAGCACCAAAAGGCCACAGCCTGCTTAAGCCAAAATCCAAATTATACTCCGGTTTTTTGGTGCATGTAAGCCTCACCTTATCATAGAGTATGGTGTAGTTTGAGCTGCTTATGTTTCTGAAATAACAAGATTGGGGACCATCGAATCTATACACTTGCTGTGTACTCCCCAATCCCCTAACTAGCAGATTGTTTTTCACAACGATAATAACCTCGGCATTCTGCAGATTTCGAAGAGAGCTGTTGGAGAATCGTGAACCAGCACTTGCAGACTTCTTCTCAATAAATCCCAATTCGACATTTTTAATGAATGTATATGATTCATTTGCTTGTTCCAAGTAGTCAGTGTACAAGTAAAGAGGAAATGTTTTGTTTGATGACATTGAGTGAATACTGGAGGATGGCGGCCTGATATTGACTGTATCGTTGAAATGGATGATCTGATTCACTATCTGTGTATTACCATCATTCTTCATGACCATTGTATTACTGTAATAGAAGTTTTGTATTGCATCAGTTGTGATATTCCCATAGGAGGACTTCACCCATCCAGTCGATGACACAGACCTGCCGGCCATAGTAAAAAATGTGCCATTTAAACCCTTGAAATCCGAAACCAATGAAACAACAAGGGGCAAGCTACTATGCTTTGAAAGCTCTCCTCCAGTTTTCGTGCTCTGCTTGTCCAACCAAAGATGCAAATTCGCATCAACATACCAAACATTCAAGGCATTTGTAACATTAAAACCAAACTTGTGGCTCTTCCCATCCAATATCTTCCCTAAAAAGGGAGTGATTTCAATATCATAAGAAGGGAGATCGAACGAGCCAATTGCAGTAATAGGTCTCCACAGGAGCGGATTGACCCCTCCAGTGAAAATCACAGTAAAAGGCCAGACTGCACCAACAACCTCACCATCTAAACTCACCACAACCTCCCTAAAAGGCCCATTTCCAGGCGTACCGCTAAGATTGTTTGCAGCAATGTACTCATTCGGAGGATTTGAATACCAAAACTCATCATTCTCATGAAACGAAACATACACCTCCAACACAGCCCTATAAGCATTCTGCGGAATCTCAAATTCCTTCAACTGTGTATCGGTCGAATTCTGGATTTCAAACCACAACCCATCATTCAAAGGTAGATTTCTCGAAATGGGCAAGATCAAATCCGCCCAAGAATGGTACCCAGAATCCAAATTTACCAAATTTTGCTCATAGTTATATTTCAAATTCTTCTCACTATCAGCAGGGTAAAAATGGATGCTAATATTCACATGGTAAATCCCAGTATATCTTTCATTTACCAAATTCCCAAGATAAACAGCTAGTGTTTGATTGTTCTGAAGCAAAGAATAGTACCTTGTGACGTCCTTCTCGACAGTCCAAACAATCCCATTCTGCGTCGGCTCCGCCGTACAGCTCCTGAGAAGCTCAACGCCGCCGAGCCAAACCCCGAAAATCCGATCATATTGCCTCCCTCTGCAGGTGGCTTTCCACTCGAGGACAATTTTGGAAAATGATTGAGATGGGCAGTGCGAGGGAGGGGTGTAGTTAGCAAAGACCGGAGGTTTGCCGTATGTGTAGCCGAAGTCGTGCTGGAGAACGTGCCGGGTGCAGGGCTTGGTTTTGGGGAGTTCTATGGGTTTGGTTACTTCGAAGAAGAGAGTTGGTGCGGCGTCGTTTCGAGGAGTGGGCTGGGAGAGGAGCTCGGATCGGAGGAGGTTGAGTTTGTGGACATAGGCGGCAGAAAAGAGCGGTTGGTGAAGGAGGAGGGGGAGGAGGGGGAGGAGGAGGAGGAGGGCCAACGGAGAGCCCATGAGGGACTGGCTGGTGGTCGAGCTGTCTGTTGCTTCGGTGGGTTTTACTTTGTTTTGGCGCTATTATTTATTTATTTATTTATATTTCTTTGTTTCTGTTTTAATTAAGTTTCTTGGAAAAGAAAACAATGGTGAGTTTTTCTTGTTGGAGAAGAAAATAATCAAGGTAGTCGTTTTTATTTGAAGAATTAAATTAAAATTTTCATTTGCAAAATATTTTTTTTGAATTAGTAAATAGTAAGTACTTGATTTAATATTACCAAATTTCTAATTGCAATGATAATTACTTTAATCAATTGTGATAATAAAGTGATAAAAGGCGTAGGGAAATTTAGTAGAAGATCTATTATATTTACCAAATTTAGTCCAAAGAAAAAAAAAATAGTAATTTTGTATTTTCCACAAATAGCAATTGGAATGTCTTGGAAAACATTGTGTCATATATTTGGAGAAAGTGAACTGTCTAATTTCAAGTGAATTCATGCGTTCTAAGTTCGAAACTCTTATTTCCCTTACATTTTTGTAATTGTTTTCAACCCTTCCTATTCCCTTAATAATAATTTTTTTATTTAAAAAAAGTAAACCTAGAAGAATTCAATGGTAAATTTGTACTATCTCTTTAATAGAGGTAGGGTCTACCAAAACATGTGAGTCTCATCTCTAGGGGTGGGTTCGGTTTCATTCAGTTCGATTTTTTGCCAAAACCAAAACGGAACCAAAACTTCGATACAGTTCAGTTCGGTTCAATATTCTTTTGGTTTTTTTCAGTTTGGTTTCGGTACGGTTTCAGTTTGTTTATTTATTTTATAAATCTTGATCTTTTATTAATATGGAATTTGGAAAAAAAAGGCTTGCATTGGTAGACTAATAATAAGAAAATGGGAAAAGTGGAAAGTGGGAAGGTAGTTGTATATATACAAGATCATATAAACCAATCATATTCTATCAATAATCTTAATTGCAAAGAAAAATGATCACCGTATCCATTCAAAAAGCAAACAAATAGAGAAGCTCTTCCAAGTTCCAAAACCTTCCAAAACTTTCCTCTATAACCAATGAAATATTCTCCCTAATTGAACCAAGTATGCACCTAGCCCTAGGTTAGTTTCAAACTTGGCAACAAAGTTTCACAAAAGAAACATCATGGGCATACATTCATAAAATGTAAAGAGATTCGGTTCCATTTTTTTTCGGTTTTCGATTTTTCTGTTTTGATTCGGTGTTCGGTCCGGTTTTTTTTTCGGTTTTTGATTTTTTGAACCCACCCATACCCATCTCTGTTAGAGAGATTGTACAAATGACAAACCAAACTACATTGCACTCAAAATTGTAAGGGTAATTCATCTACTTTTTCAGTCTTAAACAGTCCGACTGGCTTGAACGAGCTGGAGAACGAATTAGGAAAAGACGGTCAAAATTGTGTCACGTTTCTCTAATTTTATGTTTGGATGAAGGACTTTCAAGGTGTCGTTTAAAAAGTTCTCTCTAATGTTATAACATCCAGTCATTTTTAAAGTTTCTCCACCTGATTTTATGTAGTGCATTCCTAAGTAATTTAGTCTTAAGCCCAGTCAAATCGTTTTAGCGCGTTCTGAAAACCATTGAAAACTCTCCCAATGACTAAGGAGTTGGATTATAACAGCTTTGACATTTGGTATAAAAAAGCGTTGGGCGGCAAAGAAAAGGGTTGGAAGTCTCATATCGGGTTCAACCGAGGAGCTAGGAATTTATATGGGAGTGGGCTAATATTTTACTTGTCTTGTTGCCCGGGTACATTTGCGTATTTTTTTCCCACCGTACCAGCCTATTGAGTTTTGAGTCGAATGTTAAATGTTGTGGTATGAAGGTCTCGTACACAGGTCTATATATACATATGAAAGAAATAGAACGTGAAATTGATAAATGATCTCTCTCAACGACGATCTATGAAGACTATGCCGCATGTATCGATCAGACCAAGACATGATATACATCAACAAAGTTAACACCAATCATATTGCGCCTCATCATATTAGCAAAGCATCAGAAGACTAAAGTCAAGCAAATTGATCCCTAGACAATATTGTCGACCTCTTCACAAAGTCACTGCTGAAGTCTACCTTCCAGATGCTTGTTCGAGAAATTGGTATGCTTCGACCATTTCAGTGTGCCAAAAGTAGCAAAATACTGCAACCTACGTACAGATTTGGTTTGTCAAAACCTCTACTGCAAAATACTGCAACCTACATACACATTTGGTTTGTCAATAACCTCTACTTATGATCCTTTCTAGGTCTTCTTGTGAATAACAGTCTTTGAATCCGAGTTTATGTAATGGAAGGATGATATCATTTATCGAACGAATTTGACAATGTAGAATTTTTTTTTAAATTTTTTATCAAGCCTTTAGAAGCTCAATCGGTAAAGATACCTTAACTAGATTCTAGAAGATGAACGTCGATTATACTGAGATAACACAGGTTGACATGATCCAGTTTTCAGAAATCAATCAATTCCAAGTAAAACCATAACCATTTTAATGCACATACCTTAACTAGATTCTAGAATAATATCCACAAAAATAAAATTGAGTACAAAATACTTACATTTTTATTTGAGGTACCAACAAACAGGAACCCTCCTTAAAATTTACCAACGGAGTCCTTTTCTGTAGCACATGAAGATGCGTCAATATATACCAACAAACAGGAACCCTCCTTAAAATTCATCAAGGGAGTCCTTTTCTGTAGCACATGAAGATGCGTTGATATGAATAAGCTAGGCACCGTCATTGTTCTCAGGTAAATCGGGGACCAGGAAAGTTCCTTTGAGCACCAAAAGGCCACAGTCTGCTTAAGCCAGAATCCAAATTAGACTCCGATTTTGTGGTGCACGTAAGCCTCACCTTATCATAGAGTATGGTGTAGTTTGAGCTGCTTATGTTTCTGAAGTAACAGGACTTCCCACCATCGTATCTATACAGTTGCTGTGTACTCCCCAATCCACTAACTACCAAATTGTTTTTTACAACCATATAACCTTCGCCATTCTGCAGATTTCTGAGAGAGCTGTTCGAGAATTGTGAACCAGCACTTGCAGACTTCTTCTCAATAAATCCCAGTTCGACATTTGTACCCAACTTATATGTTTCATTTGCTTGTTCCAAGTAGTCAGTGTACAAGTAAAGAGGAAATGTTTTGTTTGATGACACTGAGTGAATACTGGAGGATGGCGGCGTGATATGAACTGTATTGTTGAAATGGATGATCTGATTCACTATCTGCGTATCCCCACCATTCTTCATGACCATTGTATTACTGTAATGGAAGTCTTGAATCGCATCAGTTGTGATATTCCCATAGGAGGACTTCACCCATCCAGTTGATGACACAGACCTGCGGGCCCTTGTCAAAAATGTGCCATTTAAACCCTTGAAATCCGAAACCAATGAAACAACAAGGGGCAAGCTACTATGCTTCGAAAGCTCTCCTTCAGTTTTCGTGCTCTGCTTGTCCAACCAAAGATGCAAATTCGCGTCAACGAACCAAACATTCAAGGCATTTGTAACATTAAAACCAAACGTGTGGCTCTTCCCGTCCAATATCTTCCCTAAAAAGGGTGTGATTTCAATATCATAAGAAGGGAGATCGTATGAGCCAATCGCAGTAATAGGTCTCCACAGGAGCGGATTGACCCCTCCAGTGAAAATCACAGTAAAAGGCCAGACTGCACCAACAACCTCACCATCTAAACTCACCACAACCTCCCTAAAAGGCCCGTTTCCAGGCGTGCTAAGATTGTTTGCAGCAATGTACTCATTCGGAGCATTTGAATACCAAGATTCATCGTTCTCATGAAATGAAACAAACACCTCCAACACAGCCCTATAAGCATTCTGCGGAATCTCAAATTCCTTCAACTGTGTATCAGTCGAATTCTGGATTTCAAACCACAACCCATCATTCAAAGGCAGATTTCTCGAAATGGGCAAGATCAAATCCGCCCAAGAATGGTACCCAGAATTCAAATTTTCCAAATTTCCCAACTTTTGCTCATAATTATGATTCAAAATCTTCTCAGCAGGGTAAAACAGGATGCTAATATTCACATGGTAAATCCCAGTATATGTTTTATCTATCAAATTCCCAAGATAAACAGCTAGTGTTTGATCGTTCTGAAGCAAAGAATAGTACCTTGTAATGTCCTTCTCGACAATCCAAACAATCCCATTCTGCGTCGGCTCAGCCGTGCAGCTCCTGAGAAGCTCAACGCCTCCGAGCCAAACCCCGAAAATCCGATCAAATTGCCTCCCTTTGCAGGTGGCTTTCCACTCGAGGACAATTTTGGAAAATGATTGAGATGGGCAGTACGAGGGAGGGGAGTAGTTAGCAAAGACTGGAGCTTTGCCGTATGTGTAGCCGAAGTCGTGCTGGAGAACGAGCTGGGTGCAGGGCTTGGTTTTGGGGAGTTCTATGGGTTTGGTTACTTCGAAGAAGAGAGTTGGTGCGGCGTCATTTTGAGGGGTGGGTTGGGAAAGGAGCTCCGGTCGGAGAAGGTTGAGTTTGTGGACATTGGCGGTGGAAAAGAGTGGGTGGTGGAGGAGGAAGAGGAGGACGAGGGCCAACGGAGAGGCCATGAGTTACCGACTGGTGGTTCAGCTGTCTGTTGCTTTGGTGGGTTTTAATTTATTTTGGTGCTACTATTTATTTGTTTATTTATTTACTTATTTTTATTTTTTTTTGTTTCTGTTTTATTAAGTTTCTTGAAGAAGAAAACAATGGTGAATTTGTTTTGTTGGAGAAGTAAACAATGGTGAGTTATGGATTCTACAAACTGAATTAAATAATTTCCTAAATGTACTAATTGATTTTCATTCTAAAAGAAATTTAGGTGAAATTAAAATCCTTGATTCTGATTTATTTCGTCTGAAAATCATAAAAAATTAATCGTTTTTATTTGTTTGAAAAATCAAATTTAAATTTTCATTTGCAAATGGTTTTTTCGAATTTGTAAGTAGTTGATTAAAACATTACCAAATTTCTAATTCCAATAATAAATACCATAATCCGTGTAGTGAGGGTTTAACAAACTAGCCTCGTAAGCTAAAACTTTTGAGCAGCGCAGGAAACATCATATTTTTCATAAAATATATCTGACTTCATTACATAAACTCTCAGATTTACAAATTATCTGATATATACACGCAATTAGAGAGTTCGATTCAAAACTGATATTTGACCAGAGTCGCCATTCAATAAGAAAACCTCCAACGGAACATAAGGAGAGGCGAGCGACGAACCAAATCTGTACGTAGGTTGCAGTATTTTGCTACCTTTGGCACACTGAAACGCTCGAAGCCTTGGTCCGGTTCTCATCTGCCAAATCTGTGTGACATTGCCACAAATTTTATTAGAAATTAAGTGTCAGTTTGATCTTAATCGCTTGAAGTACTCTAGAAAAGCTTGGATGTGAGATAAAAGGAGATATAGCTCCTGAGAGGAAATGGTAAAAAAACTACCTCGACAATTCCTTTTCGAGGGGCATGAATAGCCAAACACAGGCAGTAATCACTCTTCGTGGGTTCATAGTACCTAGAACTGGAAGCTGCAGTATCTTTTTTGACGAGCATCTCCATGAATAGGCAACTAGCATCCCGATATCCCTGCAGATCGACTCATACCACCATGAGGGAAAAACAACTACATCAAAAAAAGAAAAACTATACAACCAATTTAAAGTTTCTGGGAGAAAACCTTCCACAGCCGCACTATCACAAGTGCTTGAGTATCTAAGAGCAATATACGACCAAGTGAATCTGTAATCGCAGCCAATGTGCCACTAGGTGATAAGGTAAGCTTCTCACCCTTTCTCGGGAAATCCTTCAAACATGTCAATGGTGAAGCTGTCACAAATCATGTCAAAAGTGAGCAAAAAAGAGTTTAAATGCAGTTGATTAATGATTCGTAAGTAGGCCTCCAAATCCATAACGAAAAAATTCAACTATTATAATAGTACTTAATGCCTCGTTTGTTGTCTAGGGATTGGATTGAAATGGATCCACTATATCAAGGTATGTTGAAGAAAGGTCGTACCCAGTGCACAAGGCTCCCGTTTTACGCAGGGTCTGGGAGAGGTGAATGTCGGCTAGCCTTACCCCCATTTATGGAGAGGCTGCTCCCAAGTCTCGAACCCGAGACCTACCGCTCATGGGCGAAGATGGAATACTCATCTCGAGCCAACAAAAAAAATTGTGTCCACTTGAAGGTAGAAGATGGAATACTCATTAAGAAAACTTATTCATTCCACTCCTACCCAAAATGGTAGGATTAGAAGGGATACGTTTTCTTCATGTCTAATACCATTCGAATCGCCTCAACTTTTAAAATCACACACCACATACCCTGAATTTATGAGCCAAGCCATTCCAATCCTAGGCACCAAATGATCCCTTATGGTTTAATTCCATTTGAGCTGACAATAAACCACGCCTTATCACTCATCTCCTTAGACTTGATTGAATGTTCCATTACCAATCCAAAAGCATGGTAGTGCATATTTAAAAATTTCGTCTTATAAAAGGTTATTGTTATTTATTTTGATTACATATTAGCAAACTTCCAAGAGCCAACAAAGTATGGAAAACACAAACAGTCATGCAAAAGTAGGGGACATGACCACCACAGACAAGGATGCAAGGGAAGTAGTTACTTTCAAGATGAGTTACCATTTCTCTGTTCTTTGTGCTTATAATCTTGTCCTTCTTTCATTTATACATTCGAGGTGAAAAACTACACAATTGTACTTAGGCAACAATCATAAACTTTAAGTTAATAACTAAAGTAAATTAATCTCACCTCGTGCAAATGGTTGAGGTTTCTCCTCTGATTTTTTAGGAGAACCCTGGTCACTCCGCCAAATCATTTTTGATAATGAAGCTATTGTCGAAAATGTTGCAGGCACAACTCTAGATAAGATTGCTCCGACCAAAGACCTATTTTTGTCTTCCGAAAGCCTTTACATGGAGAAACAAAATGTAGTCAATAAATATGAGCACTCTTAAGTGAAACAAATATAAGACTGCACTTAACACTAAGTGAGAATCCTGTAAGTTGTATCATCCCACCACACTAACCTGAAGGCTGAAATCACGGCATCCTCTCCAACAGTGATTCCACAGTAATAATGTTCGCTTGACTGCCCAACAACAAAAGCAGCTGAATTCAAACCCAGAATAACTTCAAAAGGTTTTCCATGATTTGTAGGGAAAAACACCAGAAGCATTACTATCAGAAAAACTACGAAAAATTGATCATCTCCTTTTGTCATGTTTTGGATGCAATGTGTGTTTTTATAATCTTGCTCCATTTCATGCAATTAAAAGAGAAAGAATCAGAATATTTAAATAAGCAGGGTGAATATACCTGGATTTCCATCAGTGGCGGAGGCATAATGCCAGTAATTGCTGCATCAGCACAAGTACCATACTTGCTGACACTCCATATCTGGTAAGGTAATTTACCATAGGAATGTCCAAAATCATCTGAGCCTCGCTTTTTGGGTGTTTGATCCCAAAACCGAGACTGTGTATCTTGAAACCACTGGTGCAGCATATTCTACATTCCAAGCATGTAAAAAATATTATGAGAACCTACATTGATTGAGCTTCTAAATGCTAGAAGCAACTCCAAAATTTAAACCAGAAAATAAGGGGGACCTAAACTTTTTCCAAGTCTCTGCCAACAGACATCACATACAATCTTCTCTCTACATTCCCACTCCTCCTGTTAGTGTAGTTAATATCGATTGTTCAAAAAAAAAAAAAATCTCTACATTACAAGTGAAAGTATGTGAAATTAAAGATTCAAGACACATGCTTCATGCTTCACGCTCAAAGATGACATTACAGCTAAAACTCTTCATAGCAAGGAATGAAAAAACAAAAAGTTTCCCCTACCTGAATATCCGAGCCATCAAAACGAGCAACCATGCCAGGCATAACAACACAAACCTCCTCTGAGGATGTTTCATGGGTCAAGTCTCTCTTCGTTCCACGGACCCTCAACCTTATAATCCGCACAGGATACACCATCTGTAAATCCAAACTCATTAAAGTTGCATGACCAAGACCATAACTCAAGTTTCCGACAGACGATGTACCATAAGTAATCATAATGGCATATATAACTATCATATATGCAAAATCTAAACTAATTAAAGTCAATAACTCAACAGTTCAATAATCAATACCAGAAATGGGCCACTAACCTCATGTGCAAAAATCTAACAAACCCAATAAAATTCACATCATCCTAGGACAAAGTTCATCTAATCAAACCCAAATCACCAATTTAGCAGCTTTACCTGTCTATGAATCAAATCGCCACCCAAAGAGAAAAAGAGGAGATACCCAGACGAAGTCCCGGCCACAACCACCCTTATCTCGTCAAACACCAACCACTCCACCGCCGTGACGAACTCCGCCTCGATCGGGGACAATACAGGTCGGATCTTGAGCCGGGTCCCGTCGGATTCGGACCAACCGAGAACCACAATAACGGACCGGTTGGCAAGCGCAATCGAGTGGGTGTCGAGGGCGCAGAGGAGGTTGGGGTTGTCGACGAGCCAGCCTTCCTTTCCCGCGCCTAGCTCGCCGAGCTCCTCGCAGGCTATGCTGCCCAGCTCCGTCGTATGAGTTCGCTTCGCCATGGCTGATTGATTGGATCGGACTCGGAAATGGAGAAGGAAGACGAAGCAAGAGGTGGAGATCTATCGGCACTGCTCTGCGTTTAGCTGGAGTGCACTAAACGGCACCGTTGACAAAAAAGTTAGAGTGCACTAAACGGCATCGTTTATCCGTTTATTTCATCTCTAATTAACGACCGCGCTGGTCAGGTCCTCCGAGAAATCGAAAATGCTGAGTCAAGACCCCTCCCTCTCTAAAACCCTAAACCCCTCTCTCTTCCTCCTCACGCCATTCTCCAATCCTCTCCGCAAAACCCTAACCCTAAAGCCCCTCACCGTGGCCCCCAAAACCCTCTCCATTAACTTATCCTCCCAATTCCCGCTAAATTCCGACCCCAATTTCACATTTTCCCGCCAAATTCCCCATCTGCGGCGGGACCTCCGCTTATTCGCCGGCCGGAGCAAGAAGAAGGCCGGAGGCGGACCGTCCCCGGGCCGAATCGAGGGTAACGCGGATTCTCGCCGGGAGGTGAGGGAAAATGCTCGCAGGAAAAGCAAAAGGCTCGCCGAGTCCAATTTCTATAGGCTCAAGAACCAGAGCCGGAAGTACGCCGATAACTTTACCGAGGACGAGCTCCAGCAAATCGGGCTCGGGTATGACCGGATGGTCCGGTTCATGGAGAAGGACGACCCCAATTTGCGCCACCCGCATGACTGGTACAAGTACGGAGAATTCGGGCCGTATTCCTGGCGCGGGGTAGTCGTCGGCCAACCGGTCCGGGGAAGGTTTACCGACGAAAGGGTGACGATTATTGGGGAAGTAAAGGACCAGGAGGAATGGGAAAAGATTGAGCAATTTGAGATGAGCCAAGATTTTGGGAAGAGATTGGGGCAATTGGATAGAAGCAAAGGGAGGAAGTACTTTTGGGTGTTTGTGAGGCACCCGAGGTGGCGGCTTTCGGATTTTCCGTGGCAGCAGTGGACTTTGGTGTGTGAGGTGGTGGTGGAAGGCGAAAAGCAGAGGCTGGACAAATGGAGTTTGATGGGCAGGCTTGGGAATTTGACTAGATCTTTGATAACGAAGTGTGCAGCTTGGTTTAGACCCGATATTATATACGTGAAGAGGCCAGTTTATCAGTGCAGGTTCGAGCCTCAGGACGATTTTTTCAAGGTGTTGACCCCGTTTCTTGATCCAAAAACGGAGGAGGATTACTTGTTTGAGCTCGAGAAAGCTGATGGGAGTGTTGAAATGTGCACTTACTTTGGTGGGTTGTGTAAGATTGTGAAGGTGAATCAGAAGGCGTTTGTGGATGATGTGGTGAAGGGTTATGAGAAGTTGAGTGATGAGGAGAAGTCAAGGTGTTTGGGGTTTTTGCTGAAGAATCATCCGGTTCAGTTGTTGCATCCGTATACGAAGGAGTGGAAGGCCAAGTTGGAGGAGTGGGAGTTGGGTTGTGATGCGCCGGATGGTGATGATGAGGGCAGCGGCATCAATGTGGCCGAGAAGGAGTTTACGGAGTGGGTTGAGGATGACGAGGTTGATAATGAGGAGGATAATGTTGTTATGGAACTGGAAGATGGTGGTGAGAGTGAATTTGAGGTTGATGATGAGGAGGAAGGTGATGGAGACGATGAATTGGGAGTTGACGCGGAAGAGTTGAGTGAAGAAGAGGATGAGAAGTACTGGGAGGAGGAGTTTGAAAAGGCGGTGAGTAGCTCGGATGCAATGGAAAAGCTAGCAAAACAGAGTGTAGAGGCAACTACGGAGTACTATAAGAAGCAATTGAGGACAATGGAAGGGAACAAAAATCGAAACTTGGAGGACGACGAAGATGGTGATGGTGATGAAATCGTCATGAGGGGAAAACGACCGACAGTGAGTGCTGAAGAATGGAAGGTTGCTGGGTATGGTCCATGGAGGAAAAGGATCAAGAAGAGTAAGATTCCTCCGCAACTGTTTTTGCGAGCAGCGGTTCGACCCTTCACTTACAGAAATCTTGTGAAGGAGATAGTTTTGACTAGGCATGGAATTGTGGATGGAGATTTTTGAGGAAAGACTTGAAGAAGCATTTGCATTTCTTGAGATTTGCCTCTTGTTCGGATGACCTTATTGACTGGTTTAGCACATTTCAGAGAGTAGATGTATCTTACTGAATCGATCTTAATGAAATTTGATTTATGTAAAATTCGTTGAGTTGCAATCTGCCCAACCTTTGAATCAATTCTTGCTCCACTGTTTTTTGGTGGGGAATTTTGCTGTTTGGTTTGTTGCGCGTTAAGGAAGAAGGGATGGCTTCTTCAACACTGCAATGCAATATTAAAGACGAAGTTTTCAATGGATGAGTTTCTTACTTAAACAAAGCGTTTGTGAGAGAGTTTTTTCTTTCAATGCGACAGTCGCACTGCCGCGTTAAGATTAAAGAATACAAATCTAGAACTCGCAAGGTTTCAATGGATGGCTTGAATGCTTCATCCTTCGGAGGATCATAATATCCAAAAATATCTACAATACTCCGCCACCACTTGGAGCCCTTAGATCCAATACAACGGATTCAAAGAAAATTGGACAACCATTGGATTGGATCTAAGATAGCATAGTGGCGGAGTATTCAATGGCCCGGAGTCTTGTAGCTTCGCTGTCATATCTCGGGGTGAAAAAATCAAATCAATCTTTCATTCAAAGCCATTGAGATGTGACATGAATGTAAAATCGACTGGATCTCCTCCTCAGTAAATGGTAGAAATCCTCATGACCACACAACACATACCGTTGAATTTTGATCAAACGGCTACAAATAAGGAGTCCCTCTAAAAATTATAATAATTGTAGTCATTTGATCAAAATCTAACCGCCCGTGTTGTGTGATCACAAAGATCCCCACCATTTGCCCAGGAGGGGATCCAATTCCCCCTTCGACGCCTTACAATTATTTCTAAAATTTACGTATATTAAAAACCGCCAATGATTTCAACAGCAGCCCATGACAAAATCATACAAAAGCAATATTTACATAATAAGCATCGTCCAACCGAAACTGAACCGTTGAAATTTCTTATGTAGAGTGGAGAACATAAGGAAATCTCCACCGGCACCGGCACCAGCTCTTTAAATATAACATTAAGAGAGAAAAAATCAATACAAAAGAAATAACCTTTACTCACAAGCCAGTTTGGTGCCAAAGCTGGTAAGGCAAATAGCAAATGCCTGGAAGGCTGACAAGGGCTGCCTATAATCCATGGTAAATGTATCATCACCCACTTTCCCGAACTGAAGAACCGTTTCTTCGTCTCCTTTCCCTCCTGGCTGGCTTGGGTCCCCAGTTGCCACGAGTTGAAAGTTCTTTACTGATGCCACCGTGACCCGACCATGGAAATTCAAACACCAGCACTGCAACTGATCATGCCATCTTGGAGCTTTGTTCCTCAAGACGGTGTAGCCATAACTGGTAGAAGCTGTTTTCTTCAACTTACATTTGTCCATGGGTTTTTCAATGGCAGTTTCATCTGATGGTGGGCAATTAAGAGGGCAAATCATCCTTCTTGGACCTCTTGATTTTAGAAGGTTGAATTTGTAAGAGACCTGCCCAACTTCAAAGTTGCCTGCCGGAACTTGGGGGCTTATTTGCTTGCTTGCAAAACGACGGGTAGACCTACTGCTTGCAGGCTTTGCACCACTATGCGGTGGCTGGCTATCATAGATTGTAAAATTGGTGCCCAGAAAATCCGAGCTGCAAAAGTTCAAGAAATCGTGTTTAACATTCAAATTTGTTCTTGTAATCCAATGGAATGCAAACTACTAAAAACTCACTGCCAAGCTGGTTCTGAATTCTACAAAATGAGGATAACATGTCAGCCTAACTTGGTATAAAACCTCTCACTGACATGCCGAAAAATGGTCCTCTAACTTAACTTCCTTTCACAAAAAAGTCTTACCTTAATTTTCCCACATAAGCATTGCTTCCTTGGGATATGTCATCAGCATCAAGTGATATTATATACTCGTTGTGTGAGCCATGCCTATATCTCCGTGCAGCTAAAAGAAACTTTCCCTTATCGGTGAATGCTGGACGAAGAGAGGAAAAAAATCGCATGAGAATAAGAAACCATTCAACAATAACCATCATGCAAGCTGTCAAGAACCACTAAAAAAAAGCATCAAATAACACAAAAGATCAACTGCATACAATAGGAGAATGAGAATTAAGAAGGCAGCAAGAGTCACTACAGCCCTGATCTTCTGCAAACTTAAAGTTCACAGTAAGTTAAACATCTCAAACTTAAAGGTCTATTTTACTCAGTTTTTTTCAGCATCGACTAAGTGCCCCTCAAAAATTTCTTCTTCAGGCAAATGATATCTCTCTAATTGTTAGAGCTATGACCTGCCCTTTCACAGGTAATTAGGTTAGGTCAGGCTGCAAACCAAATTAATATCAAGTCAAAAACTATTTAAGACCAGGAAATCAAAGGTTTTGTTTGACAATTCTGAGATTGCCCAGATCCTACTGAGTCAAGTCAACTTAGCAATTCAATCGCCAGAAAAATTCCTCCATTTCTTCAAGCACATTAAAGTCAACTTAAACAGGTTTGGGCCAAGAAATTTGCCCCTTTCAGATATTGGCTTGGTGACATGCAGGTCAAAATTTTCATATATTACAGCAAAACAGCTTTTGAAGACACATAGGAGGAGGAAGTCATTCGGAAGTTGTTCTCATATACATACTCACATTGGGTAAGTGCTAGATAAAGGTAAAACGTTGAGGTCTTCTTGTTTCGTTTTATTAGACATTGGTGGGTAAAATCACGTGGCCCTGGCTGCAAGAATAAAAAAGTGTAAGATCATCAGTTTCAGATCAATTTATTAAACACCACTACATTTAAACCATTGAACACATTATTGTTGTCAACGATAAACCGGAAGCAACTTAATATTAAAACTTCAATCTCTCTTCAAGAGATGACTGAAACCCAGCTATACCAGAAGCAGACAAGAAACAATCTTCATATATCATTCTCTTTTCCCTGTAAGAACTATCATTGAAGTATAACAATAATGCGCCAGAAAATACCTAATTTCTTCACTAACAACATTACCGGTTCAGATTTTAGTTGCTAAAAGGAGACATAACTTTATGGTAGATTTCATAAAATTTATTGCTTTTCAGACAAAACAAAAGATTCAAAACAATATATGAAATACAAATGGCTGGGTACTTATTGGCAAGAGCATATATAACTTCCAAATTTTTGGTATATTTCAAGGCATGCACCTTCTTAACAATGCACTTCAAAATTTACTCACTTAGTTCATAACTATGCCAATTCACTCTGATCACAGGCGAACCCCGCTATGACTTTGCGAACCATTAAAGTTTTTAAACTACCTAGTCCTTGCGATCATCAAATAAAATCGCTTATAATTTCAGACTTCAATTGTAAATTTCATTTTGAAACCAATCACGATATCATTCTCAAAAGGGGAAAAATGTTGAGCTAATCCTGCAAAAGAATACAAATACGGTGTGTCTCAAAGGATGCACCTTCTTAAAAATGCACATTCTTCGAAAGTCAGTCGCTTTTTTCGGATCTGATCACAGATGAACCCCATTATGACTATGCAACCCATTAAAGTTTCAGATTTCTACAGCAATTTCAACACACATCTTTCGAAAACTGCAGGATGCAAATCTTCCACCAAAATAACAATTTTCCAAACAATCCTGATCGATCTCCTCAGAACTATTCAAATTCCAGATTAGACAAACTTGCTTAACCTAAATTCTGCTAAAAAGTGAATAAACAAATCGAAAACTAAATCACCATAGGGAATACCTGTTTAAGGCACGAAGGGAAGGTGATTTTTCCACTGTACGACGGCGACCGCGCGATCTCCTTGGTGATATCCCTCCACCGCTTGCAGACACAGGCACAAGCGACCACGTTTTGGCGGTGAGGCCATTTGTCCTCGCTAGACTCCACTCTCCGTATGATCTCGCCAAGGAGCTCCGGGAGCATAGCCGACCACGAAGACGACGACGAGTCGGGACAGTCCGCAACGCGGTCCAACTCGGCCGAGTCTCGGGAGACTCGGCCGTCCCCCCCACGCGCCTGATCCTCGTCGCGTAACAATTCCCTGAACGATTTGGAGAATTTCCGGGAGAGAAAGGCTTTCCGAAGAGACATAGTTTCGAATTGGGGCTCTAGGGTTAGGGTTAGGGTTCCGATCTCGAACTCATTGCGAAGGAGAAGCAGTTTTTTTTGGGTTTGGAGAGAGAGAGAGAGAGAGAACGAGAGTGGTAGGGGTTGATGGTGAATGAGAGAAACTGAATTTTGATATCGCGACGCGGCTGTGACGGGTGAGGTATGAGAGGCCAGTGGACGCGTGGCGAGATGTGGAAATAGATGTAAAGCGGCATTGGGTGACGGGGGGTGAGGTTAGTGGTGTTGTGAACGCGTGGTTGGCGTTTGACTGTGGCTATTAAACGTAACAGCTGAAAGCCGGTAGCGGCAGAATACTGTGAGTCAGTAACCAGTGACGGCCAGTTATTGCTTGTACTTTGTTTACCTGTCTATCCAATTTACTCTATAACTGTGTCAGAAGAAAGAAAAAAACAATAAAAAAAACTGCGGTTTCGGTCCATTTTTTACTATTTTTTTATCTAAGGACGAAATTCTCCACCGTTTGCCGCTTAGGACAGGAGATATGTGAACAGCACAAGAAATAATACATCACGTATCATTATATAGATTATGAGATATGTGTGTTAAAATATTAATAATTTGAAAAATAAAATTTCTCATCACTTACATAAAAACATGTGCTATAACACTCGTGTTTCTGTTACAATAAAAAATTTCTCAGGAATGAGAAATTTTTTGAGATGGCGGGAACTCTAATGTCGATGTTAATGTACGGGCATAGCTATAGCCATATGGTGGGTGAGAACATGGCTATGATGAAGAATTCTTTTCATAGGTTTAAGCATCATCTTTTCTATTACAGTGTGCGGATAAAAAAAATATTATCATGTTGAAATTCCTATATTGAGATTTGATTGTGATTTTGTAGTTTTTGAGATATATCTTTACTTAAAGCTAGCAATGACCTTTGGATTATTACGGGGGATTTGAACAATCTTCTAAGCCTGAGTGAAGGTTGCATGATTGAATTTGGGAATTTTTATTCTTAAGCTGGATTATTCTCCATGCCCACAATATGTTTGACGAAACGCCGCACAGAACTGTCTTCATCTAGAATGCCAAGCTCATGAGCTATTGTAGAGAGGATTGATGGGAAGATTTCTTGCATCTCTTCCATATCATGATATATGAGCCATGAGGCACCGATGAAAAGCCTAATAATTTTGCCATTCCTATTGCTCTGAAGGCGTGTGCAAGGTTAATGACACTCGCATATGGGAAAATAATACATGGGTTTGTGAAAGAAGCATGACAAGGTTGCATTGAATATGTTTATGGGTTCTGCTTGATTGAATTGTATTCTAAATGTAGAGACATGAACAAGGTTATGGAAGTGTTTGACGAGTTTGCGTAACTGAATGTGTTTTTGTGGAGTGCACCAAAAAAAAAGGCAAAAACTTCTACCCTTTTAAACTTTACCCCTCTCCTCGACGAATCGCGGTTTCGCAACTGGATACAAGGTTAAACCATAACAACAATATGGGTTTCTTGGATTAGGCCTCGTTGGAAACTCTCAGCTCATTTGATTCGTTTCCAGCACCAAGACTTGAAAAACTTCGAAAAAATTAGCACGTTTTAGGAAGTATCCAGTTAAATCAATGACTTCGATTTAGCAAGGATTGAATAATTATGACATTATAACTTTCCTAAGTGAAGTGTGGCGTGTAAGCTAAATGTTCACTGGTTTAGGAAAGGGTTGAATGAATGTGCCAAATCTGTTTAAGGAGGGAATCAAATAAACATAGGTGTCCTGAAGGTGAAGAAGAATCAAAAGTACTTGGAAGATGCTGCAATAGAGAAGCAGGGTAGAATCTTGTTGCTACTTGTTTTTAAGGCCTTGATGGTTATTTAACAACTGAATTTACTTTTGTCTTATTTAATTCATTCTCTTAAATGCTAAAACGTCACTCTGAATTTTGTAAAAATAATCAGAGTTAACACGTTTGTGAATAACCTTTCTGTTCCGTTTTGTTCTTAGTCAGCCATCTACTTTGTTTTCTGATGAACATCTTCTTTGTCATTGAAAAATAGAGGGGGGAAAGCCGATCTGTTTCATTTTACTATCGTATAGTTGTTTGGGACATTCAATGGTCTCTCCTTCACCGTACGGATGCAGTCTCGATCCCTTTATGGGTTATCAGACGAGGAAGAAGAAGATCTGAAAATTTAACTCCGTTTAGCTTTTTTCGCCTTGAGACAAACGTTTTAGCATTTAAGAGTTTGTTCAGTAAGATCAAAAAGAAAGCCTAGATGTCAAACAACCATTGACGGGAACACCAACTAACGTGGACTTCCCGGAACCCCGAAAAAATTCTCAAACTTTAGGGCTGTACTCTGGCTAGTTGGGCTTCGGCGAAAAAAAAAATCCCAAAGAAAACCATGTGTGATTATGTGTATTAAATTGTTTAAGCCATGCCATAATCGTATTGAATTGTTGCCACCTATGTATAATCCCAAACTTCGTAATCTTAAATTTTATGATTGAAAGGTCAACAAATTTATTCCTTACACTTTTTGTGTAAATATATTGTTGTATAAAAAATTCATGATAATTATATCATTTATCAAGTACTAAATTTGTGGGTATAAATCATCTAAAAACTTTTCAGGTTTTCAAATTTGAATAGATAAACGTATGTCTTGCTACACATATTCAATTTTTCCATACAACAACTCATTAATACCAGATGATTATAAACCTACAATACAATCCTATAGAATATGTGTCCACAATGCTGCAATATGGGAAACTACCATAAAAACTCCAACCTCTTTCAGAACATAAATTAAGAAAGAAGAATCACCAGCCATCACCACCTCTCAATCTCTGTTTGCATGGATTTCTGTCTCTCATCCACCCAAAAACTACCCAGCACTGAATTCCCATAAAACATTGTTGCTTGTGTTAGAATTTGATGTTGAATTTTGCAAGTTTTGGATATATTCATCTCATATAATTAATTAGCCATGCCACCCAAAAACTACCCAGCACTGAATTCCCATAAAACATTGTTGCTTGTGTTAGAATTTGATGTTGAATTTTGCAAGTTTTGGATATATTCATCTCATATAATTAATTAGCCATGTAACATGAGATGTGATTAATATAGTTTTATCCAATATCTCACCATGTTTATTTTTTAACATTCACTATCGTGCAAATTGTTACATATATTGCACTCGTTTCTTCTAACTCTCTTATTTTTCATATATATATATATATGACACACTTTTTTCCCTCTTTGGTTTTCTATGCATCAAAGTACAGGGATAAACAGAATGACTATAGTAGTCATGCTAATTTGACCATATAGATATAGGTCATAAATAGTCACGAAGAATCAATGCAAATCTCCATATTTCATAGATGGACGAATTGATAAAAGCTAAAAACTTTGTTCATACAATATTCATTGAATTTAAATGAAGCTCTAACTGATCCTACCTAGAACCATAGTCAAAGCTCAAGGTACTGATGAATATTACATGACTAAAATTTTAATTTTATATATGAAAATAATAATACACTTTTTCTCTTTCCATTTTGGTGAATTAACATTAGCAAGTGAGTCAACAATAATATTAGGCCCCTTGCATTAGAGGATGGGTATGCTACAATATCATCTGGAGAGTCTTTCTGCTACAGTTTCAGTTTTGTGTACATGTCCGCTAGCGTTTCAGTTGGCATGTCTACAAATGAAATTATATCATTAGGACATTGCATTTATGCAAGTTTCAATCTCCAAGTTTGTCAGTATTTCTAACTTTCTCCCTAGTTGTTTATATTAATCTTGTATACTATTGATTTTATGATTTTCTTTATGATTATTGTCATTGAAATTATATTGTTATTTTTCATATTTTCTAAAAAGAAAGAAATTTATATATCTTTACAATAATTAGAAAATATGACAACTCTCATAAAGCAGTGGCTAGATATTGGAAATAGAATATGTTGTGTTTGACGTAAACCCTAGCCCTCTTTGAGAAGGAAGATCGCTACGTCTAATGATGAAACTGAGGCATGAATTTCCCAATTTCAATAGAAAGATTTAATTTGATCATTGGGCTAGATGATGATGCTTATTAAGTAAGCATATAAATGGACATGGCCATTGGGTCATACATGTTAGTCATAGTAAGGAAAGAATGAAAGCCAAGAAGTGATTTTCTCATAATTTCTAGTGAGGCACGAAGGCCTAAAAAGATAGATAGAGTTTATCTTAGTTGTTCTTTACTTCTTAAAGTGGAAAATGTGATCGATTTAATGATAGCATTAAAAGAAACTACAATTTTGAAAGAATTGTGAGGGTTGGTTAAAAGTAATTTGCTAATTGAACGACATTTAAGATGTCATCTCTTGTAATGGGTAATTGTTTAAGGTATGGCAATGTTAGAGATTTTCTTACAAATACCTTAAATGTGGGAGAGTTTACCCAAGTGCTTAGTGTTAGCAAATTACTTAGTAATTACGTCCTAATATAATTTTGAGAACTTAACATTTTAAACAATGTCAAACAAATACTATCGTATGAAATATAATATCATAAGATGGATTGTGCACACCATTAATGGTAGTCATCCTAGTGGTGGATCCAATTATTAAAGGTTGGACTAGAGAGTAAGTTGATCATCGAGGGGAATGAGGCTAAAGCCAACATAACTAATGAATCAGCCGGACGAAAACCTAACTTAGTTGATTGGAGATCCCATGGTCTAAATTCAATAGGCAAACTGGTTGAGCATGATTCAAAGAAGTTAACACACTATATACCTCATTCATATGGTGGAAGAAGTGTGTTGTCTGCAAAAGTTTTAGGATGTATATTTATACTTAACAACAGTGATATCTTATAAATAAGAGGACTGTTGCATAATATTCTTAATCTATGGCCCCCTATGTGAGAGTAGAAGTGGGTCGCTTTCTATGAGAATGAGATGACTAAATTCTCTAAAGCTCTCATGAATCCGGGATTTGTTTAGGACCAAAATGAACACAACCGTATGAACCGTAACATATTAGGATTAGTGATGTGTGTTGCTTATTGTCTCGGTTTACTGTTGCGGTGAATAGTTCAAGATATTCCACATCCACTGCGTCACCAAGTAAATATGATAAGTATTCACTAGGGTAGGTTCAAGTCCAAAAGACACATCTCCCGATGTATCTCTTGTTCGCCTGTACTCTCAAATTCTTCCTGATTTTTCATTCATGTGGGGGATTGTTGGAAATTATATATTATAGTATAAAATATTGTAATATATAATTTTAATAATTGAATGAAAAATAGTGTTAACCATATTTTCTTAGAAAGGTTATGTTATTTAGGTGCATTCCCTTGTCAAATGATGTATACTTATAGATGAAAAGTTACATATCTTTAACAAGAAGTACTTGGGTTTTATATAAACTCATGAAACCATTATCATTAAGAACAGAAAATTAAAGTTAATTCTTACTCTTGAGAAATAGGGTTTCCCCACTCTATTTCTCTCATTCTTCGTTTGTCTTTCGAGTCGTGTTTTGAGAGTACGAAATATATAACGTTCATCAGAGTCCGAAGATTGAAGTGCTTTGACTTCGGATTATAGATTGTTGAATCCTAGGAGACGGACGCCTACCGAACTACAAGCACAAGAGTAGGGGCGAAATTCTGTTTTTAGGATATTGCATTTATGCAAGCCTCAATCTTCAAGTTTGTCAGTATTTCTTTCTCCCTAGTTATATTAATCTTGTATACTATTGATTTTGTGATTTTCTTTATGATTATTATCATTGGAATTATATTGTTATTTTTCATATTTTCTAATATTGCTAAGTTTGGTGTCTATAAACAGTCAGTTTGATGCGTCTAAATTTACTCATCAATGATGAAAATCACTGGAGATTGGAGAAGAAAGACCAGAGAGTTTCAAATCAATGGAGTTTGTCCTCTCCATTCGTGGGTAGTGTTATGGATTATTTTTTGTATTTGATCCTTCCTACGTAAAATTTGTGGGTATGCTTTTTCGTTCAATGCTTCCCATGCATGTTAATTTGGTGGGAGCGTATTGGGGTAACTCTCCCAAGTTGTGGTTGTGCACCCTCTGCAAATGATCTTGGTGAAGGAAGTTTGCATCATCAGGTATATGCAGACTTTGCAGTGCAAGAAGAGATTACTTGCTAACGCCTTACGGCTCCTACGTATTTTTGTCCTAGTCTGGGCATCCATATGACTTTGGCTACCATGCGTTTGGTTGATCTGGTCTTTCTTATTTATTTCCCCACACAGCGCATTCCTTGTCCCTTTCTTACACTGTTTCTTCTATTCTTCTTTTAGCCGGTGCATGGTACACCAGTACCTTCATTTTTTTTTTGGGCGTTTTAAAAGAGGGACAACTTGTGATAATTTACGGTTATTCATTTCTTCTGGGCCCTAAGAGGCTATGAAAGAATTTCACTCTGCCCGTAACCATAGTTAAGGAGACTCACCAGTACCTTCATTAGGTTTGACCAATTACCACCGTATTATTCACCACCTCCGTCTGATTCCTTCATGTTGTTCACTGATGAAAATCAAAATGGGTGTCAGATTATGTGAAGTGAAGCTTTGTGGGCAATGACAATTGACAGCACATGGCCAGTTTGGTGTAGGAAGGGAAAATAAAAGTTTTATACACCTTTGTTTTTTATTATCATTTTCTTTATTTTGATCTGACTCATTATTCTTATTGTCTTAACTTATTTTGTTACTTGATTTTTACATTTTATATGAAAATTGTTATTATCATTCTAAAAATCATCTCATTTTACTCCTTCTAACAAGTGTATTTTTCTTTCTAAGTATAGAAAATTTGGAGTGCAAAATGGGATTTTTAGAGTGCCAACAATAATTTCCTTTTATATTTCTAATTTTATTTTATTGTTTTGTTGTAGAGAATGGTGCAACAGTAAGCAACAATTTATGAAGTGCTGATGGAAGTGCTTTCATTCTTATTCCATATAATACTTCTCAGCCAGCGTATCGATCATTTGTAAATTGCAGCTTTTATTCTTGGTATTCGGTCTGAGTTTTGAGTGTGTCTTGTTTATCCTAGTTATACTATTTTATGGTGTTTTTAATGGAAAAAAAAATCTAATATTCCCAAAAAAAGTGAACATTACTGGTTTTGGATATTTGAGAGGTAGTAAATTATACACGTCGATCGTACACCATAAATATGCATTCATAACTGCATGCATAATTCAACAACTACTAAAAAAAAAATTATTTAATTGATCCAGTAAGTATGAAGGTGAAGGAGTTAATTGATCCAGTAAGTATGAATAAGGTGCAAGAATTAATTGATCCAAGCTCCCAAGAAAGTATGAAGGTGAAGGAGTTAATTGATCCAGTAACGTTGTCTTGGAGGTTCGATGTGTTGTCGGCTTTATTTTCAGAGGAAGAGGTGAGTATGATACGGTCCATGCCTATTAGCTTTCGTTTGCCGGCGAACCGTCTGATTTGGCATTTTTATAATGTTGCTTGGAAGCTTGTGCAATCTCCCTCTCTTAGTGCTTCTACCTCAAATTTTGATGGAAATTCATATACGAAGCTTTGGAGATCTGTTTGGAAGGCAAAAATACCTCCGAAGGTGAAAGTCTTTGTTTGGAAGGCTAGTCAAAGTATTCTCCCTACTAAAGTCAATCTTGCTAAGAAAGGTGTTTCATTGGAAGTGGGGTTGCGATGTGTAACGGAGTTCCTGAAACGAAGGGTCATGTGCTTAGGGAGTGTAGTTTTGCACGGGCGGTTTGGTTTACATCTCCTATTGGGATGTGTTTGGTGAGTGTGCGGGATAATTCAATAAGGTATCGTTTGGTATGCAGGCGGGACAGGACGGAACGAAATGAGATGGAACAGGATGGGATAGGACGGGACAGAACGAAGGAGCAAAGATGCCCTAGGATGGAAACAAGGAGGAAGAAGAAGGAGACGGAGAGGTTATAATTTTGTGTTCCACGAATGTGGAACAAGTCGTTCCAGGGGTGAGGCGGAACGAAAATTCACCCAAAATTCGTCCCGTGGAACAGCGTGTTCCACTCGTTTTAGGCGCACCAAACGTGGGACGGAACACCTTGTCCCACTATATTCCGTCCCATCCCACGTACCAAACGATACCTAAAGGAATGGTTGATCTCGTTGGTGGACCAACACGAAGTTGACTTTGACATTTTTTGTATGCTTCTTTGGGCGGTGTGGCAAGAGAGAAATGCTAAGGTTTGGGAAGGAAAGCAAGGGAAACCAATGAAGGTGGTTCAATGTGTTCTTAGTTGGCACCAGGCCTTCCAAATGGCCAACTCCAAACCAAGGCTCCCTAAAAAGCCGCTGCAAACTAAATGGTTGTTGCCCCGGGAGAGATGGGTGAAGATTAATGTGGATGGTGCTACACGGTTGGCAAATAATGTGGGTGGTGTGGGCGTGATAATTTGGGAGCGAAATGGGTAGTTTGTTGCGGCAGGGGCCTGGAGGAGAGAGGGGATTGGATCAGTGCTACATATCGAGTTATTGGCAGTGATGGAAGGACTTCGGCTTGCACAACGCTTGGGGGTACATCAGGTTGTAATAGAGAGCGATTATACTCAGGCTCTGACTGTGATCCATATGTACTCTAGTGATGTTTCGACGTTGGGGATGCTTGCGTTGGACGTTGGGCAGGTTGCGGTTGCACTCCATCCCACTCAATTTGTGCATGTCCCTCGAACCTATAATGAGATAACGCATATATTAGCTCAGTTTGCTATTTCAATTGGCAATGAGGTAGTTTGGTTTGAGGATCCTCCTGACCTTATTTAGGACCTCCTTATCCAAGATTTGATGTAATATCTATTGGAATATTAATATATCATTGTTTCTTCTAAAAAAATTACTAAAGAGACCATATTTAAGTGTAATGCTAGAAAAATAACTATTTATACCAAATTTAAAAAATGATATAAGGTAATTATTGATGATTAGATTCTTACTTACGTGTTGATTAACATGTTTATTTCCTACGCAATGGTCTATTTGTTTGGATCGCATTCGGAAAATGACTTTCTACGCATCTCACATATATCGAGAAGGAAATCTTGTTGCGGACAATTTTGCTAACATGGGTTTGTCTTCTCCATCTTTAACTGCATGATTCTCCTCCAACGGCGGTTCGTGCTGCTCTGTTTTCAGATTATGTTGGCTTGCCTGGTTACTGCTTCTCAAATTAATGTGCATGTCGGCATCTTGTCTCACTTTCTTATTTTCTCCTAACTTTATGGTGTTGTTTGACTTGTTTTGCAAGTTTAGACCTTTAGGTTTGGTTCTAGAAAGGTTAAGTTTCATGTCCCCCCCCTTCTTTTCTTTGTATCATTCTCGTTTTTTGTTTCTAGAAGGGTAAGGTTTATGTCTCCCCTTCTTTTTCGTGTATTCCTTTTTGTTGTCTCTGTTTTTTAAGGGGTAAGGTTTATGTCCTCCCCTAACTAAGTGTAACTTATTTTTTCGTTATCAATAAAATTACCCTCGTACAGTCGAGGTTTCCCAAAAAAGGAAAACATGGTTTGCTTATTGGTCGAGAAATTAGTCTATCTAGAATTACTCTTCATTTAAATCATTTTTTATAAATCATATTACTTAGTTGTTGATAATTCAACTATTACTTAAGTGTTAAATTATGTACTTATTTTTTAATTAATGACACATTACATAACTTACAAATGCGGTCTTAAAACTTGGTCTACCATACATTTAAAAAAAAAAAAAATCATGTATAAGCATTTGTTATCGATTGGTTGGCATAAGCGTTTGTTATAGATCGATTAGTTGATCTAAATTCATGCCTTACTTGGCAAGACATTATCATGACAAGTAACATCCATGCAAAGGCACAGGTATCACCTTGCATGGCAAGGAAGCCTAGTGTGGTGCCACGTCAAAATATCGTCAACTACCTTCAACTTTGCCCTTTGACGAAAGCATTTGGGAGTATGATTCTCTTCCCTTTTATTACTATCACCTCCTCTCACACTCTTCTTTTTATCTTATTCTCTATATAAAAAATTCAAAACAAAATATAAATGTAGTGTAATTGCAACTGTTTAAATAGATTACGCAATTGTTTAAATAGAAGAGAATGGAAGGGAGAGAATCATTCTCCAAGCATGTGGTCTCCTATCTTTCCTTTTCACAGAAAATTAAAATAAATGCTAAAGACACCTTACTTTTAGCTATTTAATAATATTTAAAAAATAATAATAAACAGTGTCGTAATTTACAAATGCCATATCATCTATAAATATGATTAAAAAACATGTTTAATAATTTTTTTAACAAACGACAATCAATGATGTGTTCAAATTCTTTTTTAGCAAGAATTAAACTTAAGAGAAGGGTGAGCTTATCGCAACAATGAGTTAGTAATGATGGAGTTCAAAAATTAAACTTAAAACCTTTTGTTTATAAGTGAAATGAAACATCACTAAACAGTAATACTAAGGGCTCTATCAGTATAACATTTTCACTCTACAAAATATGATTAAAGGATTCAAGTAGCTGAATTCTCTGGCACATATATAAGGATTCAATTCAAAGCATACTAATCCAACGGTAAAATAAATACGATTCTTTATTGATCAACGGTGCTAATGGGAGGATACAAAACACAAAAGTTATCCATATTGTTGAACAAAAAGGTTTAACATTAAACAACCTACATACTGCTCATAGTACTCCAGACTGCAAACAAACCAGAGTGTATACCCCAATTTACTTCCGCCAACGATCACTAACCACCGTCTGATCACCAAAACCGAAAATCAGACATTCCCACGCCGACGGTCCTGATTCATCCCCCAACCACGGACCCCAAACTGCAACTCGGCAGCTGCAATCAAGAACTCCACAGCCTGCTGTGGAGTCAGCAGTTCCACAATTTTTCTCACCGTCCTCAGCCGCAGATCGTCCGCCGTCTTCAACACACTCACCAACGATCCCATGTTCATATCCAGATTCGTGCATGCGCCTATCATCTCAAACGCCTCGGCTTGCCACTCTGATAACTGCTCCGATATCGCATTCTCCTCTTTCACCTACATCAAAATAATGAAGCAGCTAGTTACTCATTTCATTACGCATGTAAGTGGCGAAGCCACAGAGGCGCGAGGAGGTGCGGCCGCCCCTCCGGTCGCTGGAATTCAGGCCTAAGATCCAGATTTCCGCCCCTCTGCTAGCAGCTGCCGCTCTGCTTTGCCGGTGCTAGTTTTGGTACTCTGCGCGGCGTCGCTACGTTTCTGGTTTTTTTGTTTAAATCCCAGGCAAATGGCGTAGTTGTGGAAAGGTAGAATTAAGTGAAACAGTGCGTAGACAGCAAAGTAAAAGGGATCGTTTTCGAGGATGGGGGCCTAGTGCAGTGGCACTAGAGCCAAGAAAACTCCCACCCATCCAAGGTTCGAATCCCCCTACCCCCAAATTTAACTAATGACAAAAAAAAAAAAAAAACAAAACAGCAGGGGACCACACTTGTCCCCCACCCCAATTATGTTAAAACTTAAATGGTTAGTGTTTCATTTTCTTTATCTTGACCGTCCATTTCTTTTGGCAAACCCACCACTTTTCATTTAAATCATGTTATTTTGTACCACACTGCAAGACCCGTCTAGGTTCCTCAATTTTTAATTAATCAAAGTATAATTACAACTTTTAATTATATTAACAAGGAATAAAAATAGTGAAATTTTAACTTTTCGTGTTAGTATAATACATGTAGCATGAGTATAAGCAAGAAGGTTGAAATAAAAGACTAATGTCACATGTATTCCTACAACACAAAATCTAAAAATTTAACTATACCCACTATTTTTGTTCCTTGTCAATATAATTAAAAGTTATAATTAAAGTGTGATTACTTATGTTTTGGTGATCTATTTGTTCGAGTTTTCCTAGCTAAGTTTTTAAATCCGATTAACAGGAGATATAACACTCGTTAAAGAAAATGATGAAATGAGATATTAATGGTTGACTGATAACATGATTGTTTACATGTCTTCTTCTTTTTTTATTGATAATGAGCCTATTATGCGATATTTTTATGACATGAAACATCGTAGACAACAACTGTAACTTGTTTGTATTGATAAATTAAGAATGACATTAATGTTATTGACTATCTAAAAGGATTTGGTTATCTACAGTTTCTTGGGACTTTTACCCTTTTAAATATCGCCCCTCCCCTAAACAATTTCTTGGGACTTTTACCCATGTTGATTCCAATTTTTTCTTTATAAGAATATGTAAAGTTATTATAAAATCACATATGTAAAGATATTACAAAATCACATTTAGAACACTAAGTGTTTACGTTGTTCACCCCGCCAATAGCTGCTATTTAGCTGTCCAAAAATGTCATCATGCAATCTTCTGTATCGTTCTTGAGAATGAAGAGTGTAAAATAAATTATTAGTGCTGATAACAATTTTTAGTTTCCTTTGTAAATTACAAGAATTAAGTGCGAATTCCATATTTATACTGACAAATCAATAAAATATTGTTGCTATTTGCAGACATTGTAGGAGAGATTTTTCAGTGTGACCGGCACACAAGATGGTACACCACGTGTCACTATACAAATGGTGGGATATGTGTGTTAAAAAGTTAATAACTTAAAAAAATAAAAATTTTCACCATTTACATAAAAACACGTGGTGTACCATTCATGTTCCCGTCACAATGAAAAATTTCTCGACATCGTAGAATCCTTTTTTAGTTTAACTAATTTAGATAGTTTTAGTCATTGTTGTGATTTATATATATGAATAATACAAGAGAGATTATCTATAATATTTTTTAAACTATAGACCGTAATTGTTGATAATTAACGTGCTTATTTTTTATTATGTCACATGATTTACAAATTTGATCTAAAAAATTAGTCCTCAGCATTCCTCTTACATATAATTACAGTTTTATATATATAAAGTTTCGCATTGGACTTATATATACTTACAGTTTCGCATTGGAGTTCGCTGACGCGGCCGAACTGGTAGGGGGTGAGGTCCCCGAGGTCACCGGTGCCGTTGCCCTGGAGTATGTCGAAGATGTGAGCCTCAAAGTGGATGGAGGACTCGGAGTAGATAAGGTGGAAGGCAGTGGTGGGGCGCCAGCAGCCAATCCAGTAGAGGGAGCGCTCGAGGGTGGTGGCCCAGGGAGCAACAAAGACGGAGAGGGTGTCGCGCTCCGCGGCAAGAGACTTGACACGGTAGTACTCGGCGTAGTGGGCCATGACTTTCTGGACGACGTGGAGGAGGTGTTGGTGTTGGTCGGGGTTGGTGGGAGGTATGGGACAAGTGGAGAGCTGGTAGACTAGGTGGTGGAGCTGTTCATTGTCGTGGTTTTAGAATTTTTTGTCGAAGGTGTTAGAATTAAACATAAACCAATAACAAGTTATATGAGCTACTGTTATCAAAACACAAATCAATGTTCATTAAACCAATGTATGGAGAAAACCGTACCTGTAGATGAACTTGAACCGGTTGCCATGTCTGATTTCTGTAACAATGTTGCAGTGCACCTTCTTCTCTCTTCAGTGTTCAAGGTTCTCAACTAATAATAGGTCTTAGTCTTGTATTGAGTCCACACTGCGAGAGCAGAGGCCACCATATATATACTATACAATCTTAGCCAAATTCTTTAAGGATTCCCCTATTAAAATCTATATGGAATACCAATTCATTCTAAATAGCAGTCCAGTTACAACATGAATTTACAAATCCATTCTCAATACGTGGAAGAAGATGGTGAGATATTTTCAGTTTTGGTAGTAAGGTTTCTGGTAATTTTATTGCCATTAGGGGCTGCCGCGAAATCAAGTTTTTTGGTCAAATAAAAATCGAAAAAAATTGGAAAATTTGTGATTGGCGACAACTTGGTTTAGTTATCCTCGGAAGAGTATGTAAGTTTCTTTTCAGTCTAGTTTGCAGCAGGTACAGTTTTAGGGTTGCAGCAGGTACAGTTTTAGGGTTTGCTTCCTACTGTAGAACGTAGACTGGAGGTTTTTCACTTCAGTTGCATACCCTCACAAGGATGGCTTACTCGTCTTTATAACAGTTTTCAGATTACATTCAGGGCTTGTAAACCCTATTTACATGGGAAGTATGAATTTCATAATTACAGCAGAATGGAAAGTGAAGCTAACAACTATCAAACAGTATAACAACATTTGAAAAAAATCCTAGACCTAGCCAACTTCTTCTCGGATAAGTCATAAAGATCAACACAACAAACTCAAGTAGTTGAGGAAACTGGTGCACCGTTTTTTTCTGAAAAAAAAAAGCACCTAAGTTTGAGTTTGAACTCATCATCTGGTTATATACTATTAACCTATGATCACAGCACTAAAGAGGGAAATTAGTGTAGAAATTAGTAACTGAATGATATGTTTGAGCGAGAAGCTCAAGTTTTAAAAGAGATTGATGTCAAGTTAGAAAGAAGTGAACTACCAATTTTAGATAGATATAATTAGAAATGAAATCGACGAGCATTACAAAAGCATATAAGACGTATTCTTCACTAGCTGGAATGAGTCATTTACAAATTCCTCATGCATGCTTTCATAATATGAAAGTGCTACTCACACACCCGTTTTTAGCTCTTACACATCCTTGTTAATTTTGGCCATTGATCTTCGTGAATTCATTCGATCCGACCGGCTGAAAATTGAGAGGGACGAGTGAAGTGAAAATGGGTGTGGATACCACTACCCTTCATAATCTTGTGTAGTCCAGTTTTAGTTCCATTTGTATTTCTCACACATTTAGCTTCAATCGCTTAAGATATGCAAAGTACTCGCCTAAGCATAGTCGAAAAGGTACTAAATAAGCAGCCTCACTTTCAAGTACGGTTACCTTGTTACATCTTAACTCCAATCTCTAGCCCTACTTTTGGCACCCCTTGCAGTAAATGGATCTTTATATAGTTGATCAGTAACAATCACGTAGAGTTTACGGTTAAAGGTTCTGTATTGAACGAGACTTTAATGATGTGTTTATGCACCCGTAATCATAATGAAAACAAAGAGTTTAATTCTGATTATGGATCATTCTTGTGTTTATTAAGATATAAAAGAATCAAGACTGTGTGGTCACGTGAAAAATGGAAGTCAACTCTCCTTTTGGAAGAATTAGGGCCTGTTTGGTATCCTATTTGAAAATTTTTATCATTTCTCAAAACATTTTTTAAGAACATTTATTGAAAACAGTTTTTTTGAAAACTCAAAAACTTGATTGGTTTCTAATTTAAAATTTTTAAATCTTACGACTTAAACTATAACAAAGAGATTTAAAAAAAGGAGGTCGCAAGAGAGGTAGAAAGAGAAGAGAGGAGGAAAGAAAGTAAGATATGATTTAAGGAAAAAGAAAGAAGAGAGAGAATCATACGAGATAAAGAGGAAGATGAGTGAGAAAAAAAACCTAAAGAATAAAAAGAGCGAATTGGAGGAGAGACGAAAAAGATAAAAAAAAAAAAAAAAAAGAGGATAGAGAAAGAAGAAAAGAGAGAGATTTGGAGTGAGAGTGGAGGAGGAAGAGAAAAGAAAAAAGTGAGTTTAAGTTTAAAAACTCTAAAAACTCACTTTTTATGTTTTTAGATAATAGACTATATTTTTGAGTTAGTCTTGAGTTCAGTTTTTGAAAATAGTCCTACCAAACAAGTTTTTAAGGCCTAAAACTTGAAAATTGTTTTTGAGTTTAAAAAGTTGGATTCAAGTACACTACCAAACAGACCCTTAGATTCCCTGGTGGAGGTTAGATAGAATTGCATTCCGAGAGTTGGTGGGGTCAGGAATGCGTGGTTTTTACCCATTATTATATCCCTACATATTTTATAAAATGCCAAGTCTACCTAGGGTGTATTTATAGCAATTTGGAGATGATGACCTAAACAATAACAGGTAGGGCAATTAAAGTCTGCGTAGCAGTTTGGAAAAATGCTTAATTGTAAAGCGAAATTGCAACGGAAGAAGTCTTTTTTAAGGAAAAAAAAAATCAGGTTTTAAAGAGGTGAAAAAGGGGCAAACAAATTATGGTTTATATTATAAAGAGGTCAAAAGTTTCTATAATTTATAAGTATATGTTGTTGTGGAAATTGTTATTACCTAGCAAATAAATTTATTTATTTAGAACATAGGCAGTTTGGTAATTATACTGGTTTTAATTAAAACCAATTCAATGATGTCATGAGCGTTTGAAGATGTAGCTGCATGCATGCACCAAACTTAAGCTCAATGTTTGCACGAAAGGGCAGAACAGCCTTGAAAAATAGCTTGCCAACAGAATTCTGCGTTTCAAAGGGCCAATGTGCGTATGATGAATATTTAATTAACTTGAAATCTAATGACGCACAATCTTGTATGTATTTTTATTTATTTTTGACAAGAAGCGATAGCGATATTTCATGAATCATAATAAATAAGTATAAATGTGTCAATTGGGTATATAGCACTAATAATCAAGATATTAAGCTAGCATAAATTTTTACAAACAATACATCAAGCACAAGCGCACCAATATAAATTTGTTATAAGAACAATAGACACAATAAACCTATACTAGTGCACAAACCGATCATCGCCGAGAGCGAGGAACAATCTTGTATGTTTGTTTGTTTGACTTGTTTTTTTGTCTGATTGATGCAGTCATACGCCGGAAGTGTAACATTATGATGCCAGCAATTGCACATGCTCAAGTCCACAAAAAATGGACAATCGTCTGAGCTCATTTCACAAACTATTTTATACGAGAACTGTACTTTCACTTTTTCTTGTGATGAAAAGGAAAACTTAGTTTTACCAAAAACGTTTTAGTAATCAATTTAGTTTTTATACTGATTCCTAATAGTTCGTAAACACTTTGTTGAGATTCAACTTTATTATTATTCTGATTCTTGATAGTTAGTAATCATGAGAATGCCTTTTATATCTTTTTTTAACGCTGATTTCTTCGTAATGAGATTCTTGTTTATTTTGATTTCATGTATGTAAACATGCCCTTATGGTTTATCCTTCTTATAAATTAGGAGTGGAGATGCACTGAGCAATTACATTGCAAGCAGTTATTGTTCATTTAAAGGAATTGAGTTGTCTATAGCCTAAGGTGCCTTCTTACACTGAAAGTGCTCTGATGCCAACCATTGCACATGCTCAAGTCCATTTTTGTTTCAAACATGGACAATCGCCTGAGCTCATTTCACAAACTATTTAATACGATAACTATCCTTTTCACTTTTCCTTGTGACGAAAAGTAAAATTTATTTCTACCAAGAAAATTTTAGTAATCAATTTAGTTGCATATGGATTCCTAATAGTTCGTGAACACTTTGTTGAGATTCAACTTTATTATTATTCTAATTCTTGATAGTTAGTAAACATGAGAATGCCTTTTATGTTTTTTTTTCACGCTGATTTCCTCGTAACGAGATTCTTGTTTATTTTGATTCCCCATATGTAAACATGCCCTTATGGTTTATCGTTCTTATCAGTTTAAGAGTATACCTTGAACTTATTATCCAACTTCCTTCAAGTGCACCGGTATAAAGATAACTTTGAGACATTCAAACATGTCATATCCTTCCTGTCCAAAAATTTAATTTTCTCATATTTTGATTTAAATTTTTAGAACTCAAAAACATGTTTGGTAGGTCACTTCTCAAACATCTGAACACTCAGTATTGGCAAAACTATTTTATCTCAAAGCAGTTGCAGACCCTCTGTTTTTAACAAACTTCACTCTTATAACAGAACCGATTTTGACAGTTTTATGCAGAAATACACTGAAAGTTTTGACAGTTTTATGCAGAAATACACTGAAAGTTTTGAAGAGAACTGCCATTACATGTAGCCTTCGTTATGTGAAGCTCGCAGAACTTAGTAGAGTAACGGCCTCATGGTACCGTACATTATGTGAAGTTAGAAGTTTAAACTGCAAAAGATTAGCGCATGATCATCCCAGAACAGTTAAACGAGCAAGCTCAAAAGCGTGCTGCAAAATCCATGACATAACAATATTGAACTACCAAGTTCACTGCCACTACGAATTACTAACAAATCCAATTCTTCAAGACTACGAGTTGTGCCTCCACCCAACGTTTTAAAATAGTGCAATGTATGATCGTCCAATAGACATGTATATTACAATAAGCGAAAGCTCTTTGGCAATCACAATATCCCCACAAAACACACACGCATACACAGAGGAAGTTTGCATACTGCATGAATCAAAGTATAAACTCCAGAAAAATTGACAGAAAAGAGAGCCGAAAAGAATACAAAATCGAAAATTCATCCCCAATCCCTATCTGACTCCAATCTCAACTTGATTTTTGGTCACCAGGGCTCTTACATTATGCCGAGAATTATTCATATTCGGTATAATTTTATACATCGAAGGATACGAATTCGTCTACGATTCGGCCGTGAAATTCAACAACCAAACTACTGAAGCTCGATCATTCTAACTAGAGTTCACAAGGAGCAGCACATATAAACTTAAAAGCTGAGACAAATTGCCAAATTCCGCGGCGAAATTCGAAAATCCAGCTCAAAACACAGCAAGATTTCATATTTATGCAAAATTTGAGAACGAATCACTCAAATTGTTACTGTTTTACACACATTCAGCGAGAATTTCAAACAAAAACCTGACATCACTCAAGGGCATTTGCAGCATTTTCGGGGAGCTGCTGTTGCTGTAAAGCCATGGACTTGCGCTGCATCTCGCGCCGCTTGCTGATTCCAACGGTGCAAATAACTACACACAAAAAAACCACCTAAAACTTCAAATTACAACACTCTCACCCTAAAAAAGGAAGAAGAACACTTTCTCTCTCTAGAAACCAAATTAAATTGTGAAATCTGAAACCCATTTTTCTTCCTTCGTTACAAACTCTCTTTTGTTCTGTGTGGGAGAATCAGAGGGGAGAAACCGAGAAAGACGACAGCTTTGCCCCGAAACTGTAAACGGGTTGAATCCTATCAAATCAACTTAGGTGCTTTATGCAGAAACCCATTTCAAATAGTTTTATAATTACACAGTTTGGATCAGACCCGACCCGTTTCGGCCCAATGTATTTGAAAAGGTTTCTCCTTTTGCGACTGGGAATTCTGCAGAGAATTGGGGAGAAAGAAGGAGCTGAAAAAATGGCGGAGAAGAAAGGAGGCTCCAAGTTGAACGATGCAATCATTCATCCCGATCTGGGCATCGGTAACTTTTTCTTCTTCTCTTCCCTTCTGTTGTTTTTGAAAATTATGAAGGAGATTTTGGGATTGAGCTTTTTAAAGCAACTCCAACGTTGCAAAGACTCGTAGAGTAATTTACTATTGAATAACCTCAGTTTAATAAATAGTAATTATTTTTTATATCTTCATTTTTAAACTGAATGGTCATGGTAATATGTAATAAAATATTAGTATTTTTTATTTTATAAAATAATAAAAAATAATTTTATTTTAAATTTTGAACTTGATTTTTAAACAATCTTGTTGTACCACGTTTCATTAAATAAGAATTTACAGCTCAAAATATTTAGTGATGATTGATGTGGGTGCGGGTTGGATCCGGATTGGCTGGTTGCTAGTGGCACGGGTCAAGATTGATGAGAGAAGGGCTGTGGTGCAATGGCACAATTGTAATTCAGTTGAAATCGAGGCCCTATTTCACGACCAACATGAATAGTGTAATTTTTTACCTACTTTACACTCTGGGGAAATTGGATTCCCATCCCTAACTAATCACCAATTTTTTATGATTAAAAACTTATGGGAAATTTTGTTTAAACCCATCTAACATATTTTTACAATCAACTTACTCTTTTCACCCATTTCAATTTTAACTAAACTATTAATATCTCTTTAAACCAAAATTTAATACCTAATATACCCCATAAACCCAATTCAATATGTGGATTTATCTTTGCATCCACTTGTTTTCCCTTTTGCATCGTGCTTCAGGCTTGCACAAAAAAAGTTCATCTAGATAGTCAAAATCTAGTACAGACTTGTATTAATTTAGAGGCACATCAAGGCTAATGGAAACAGCAAGAAAGTAGTGTAAAATTATATTGCACAAACAACGTCGTGATTACACAACAACATAGTACGAAGGAAGGAATACGAGATGCTCTCTGTACACGCAAGAGATAAGAGTCCGTGATAACTACTCGGCCGTATAATTAGCACAAAACACTAACAAACAAGTATTCGTGTATGAAGTTACAGATAATAAACGCCATCTTATGCTACCACGAAGGCACTAGATGAACCTGTAAAATGGCGAATGGATCCCACGAAACTCTTTGAGGCACCAAAATGTCATACTTCTGTAGATGCCGAGAGTTACAGATTGAGGAATTCTCCATTCTATGGTTGCCTGACTTCTGGTACTAAGTTTGGCGGGTCTTGACCACTTAAAACACAGGCAGAAATCATCGTCGTCATATGCTGGAAGCCAAGCATCATTTCCATGGAGAATTTCCACAAGGGCGAATGTACCTTCAGTCATAAGGTCATTCCGAGGGCAAGTAGACTAGAAGGTAACTGTCACCATGTCATGGCCCCTCTTGAAGGTGGAGTTTTGAGGAGCATCGGAGCTGCAGTCCCCAAAACTAATGCCACGAGGAATTAACAATGACTTTATATTTGAAATCAAACGAACAAAAAATTCATAAATTGAGTCATACTTTGGTTGGAGAATTCAAAACTTCAAAATCACCATCCATCAATAAAAAAACTTATTTTTCTCTATGAGAGCTATTAGGGTTTTAGCTAGAATGAACGTAGGATAAATAAAGAGTGATTGTAGGGTTTAATTATAGTGTTTGGGTTTATTGATAAATTTGAGTTTTATTATTAATTTCATTTTGTACTTAATAGTAATTATGCAATAGGGTAAAATAGACAATTAACATTTAAAATTTAAGTTGGGTGTTAAAAGAGGTTAAATGGGTTTAAATAAAATTTCCCAAAACTTATTGAATTTCAGTTTTTGATAGACTTTGTACACATCACCATTTTACTATTCATATATTTTCATATCATATTTTTATTTTATTTATAAAAAAAATTTAATTTATAAATTCTCTCTCATATTACTCATTATCATGATCAAAATAATAGGAGATGATTGTAACCGAAACTCCGGGGTTTAATTCAAAGCTATTCCATTTCTAACTTTTTACCCTTGCATTCAAATTCAAATTTCTTCCTACTCAGGCCATGTTTATCATTTTCTGTATACGACACTTCGGTTTTGTTGACTTTTCCACGTAACCATCGTTAGACTTCACTCAATTTTAGCTATAAGTTTTCCCAAAATTCAATGCTCTGTTCTTTTTTTCTTTTTCAATTACCTAACAGGAAAGGCATTGGTTTTTTTCAATGTGGTTGTCTTCATTTAGGGCAAATTCGCTAAAATTAGGAGGTCTGGTCCTTTCACGGTGACCCATCCTTCAAATCTAATGTCATCTTCAAGTGGAAAATCTCTCTTGGATGAATATAGGAGTTCGAAGGATTTTCTTATGTTTTAGATTTTTCTTCTTATGGTTCATATCTTAAAATTTGAAATATTATATTTTTAAAGCTTTTGAGTCAAAATGATCTTTGATATTGCCAAAATGATCGCGAACATAACTTCTCAGTTTGGTTCTAAGTTCTAACAATGAAAATCGACAAAATTTGTCGCTTAGTTTGTCCATTGTAAAACGTTATGTGAAAAATTTGTCAATTATACTGAGTTTGTCCAGATCAAAATCTTTTTTTTTTCTTTTTCAATTACCTAATAGGAAAGGCATTAGTTCTTTTCAATTCAATGTGGTTGTCTTCATCAAGGGCAAATTCGCTAAAATTAGGAGGTCTGGTCCTTCCATGGTGGCCCATCCTTCACATCTAATGTCATCTTCAAGTGGAAAATCTCTCTTGGATGAATATAGGAGTTCGAAGGATTTTCTTATGTTTTAGATTTTTCTTCTTATGGTTCATATTTTAAAATTTGAAATATTATATTTTTAAGGCTTTTGAGTCAAAATGATCTTTGATATTGCCAAAATGATCGCGAACATAACTTCTCAGTTTGGTTCTAAGTTCTAACAATGAAAATCGACAAAATTTGTCGCTCAGTTTGTCCATTGTAAAACGTTATGTGAAAAATTTGTCAATTATACTGAGTTTGTCCAGATCAAAATATTTTTTTTTCTTTTTGTGGAAGATTTTGATTTGGGTTCACTTCCCAGACCAAGAGTCAAAGATGATGGATTTGTGGAAACCACGTGGTGTCACTTCATCACATTAACATAATAATTGACTTATTTTTCAAGAATTGTAAAGACCAAAATGATTTACGATGGATAAATTTGGGGACCACTTTTGTTGATTTTCATTGTTATGGACTAAACTAAGAAGTTACGCCAATCTCAGATACCAGTTTAGCTACAAAGTCTAGTTTTGAATGTCTACTTCGAGTATGCTGAGTCATATTCTTTCTCAACATGCTTTCCTGTGTGCGGGTAATGTTTAGGGTCTAGAGTTTAAGGTATAAGGTGTGGGGAGAGTTCTTGGTGGTGTTCAGGTTCATTTCAGCTTGATAGATAACATTTAAAGTAGCTAGTTGAGTCGCTTTAGGTTTTGGCATGCCGTACATGAAACGTTGATAGTAATAAAAACTGAAAATATGAGTATACCTCTTGGAATTCAATTTTCATTAACTAAAACCCACAATTGTAAAATTTACTAATAAAAACCCAATGACTAGACTCCAATTAAGCAATATCCATAATTAAGTGTGACTTGGCAAAATTGGTATTTTTGGATGTCTAAATTACCCTTAATATCATTGACTTTGGGTCTATTACACTTGTTATCTACGTTTATTTTATATTATTTCATTCAATTAAACGTTTTGAAATGTTTATGTAGATTTGGAAAAGAAAAATTGTAGTGTCAATATGCATGAAAGTTCTAGAAGGACTTCCATTAACTGGCTCAAATAGTTCTAGACCACGGAACACTCTCTCAATTAGGTTGAGGAGGTCACTCTACGGATTGAAACAATCCGGGCGGATGTGGTATAACCGTCTGAGTGAATATTTGACAAGTCAGGGTTATGTGAACAACGAACTATACCCATGCGTGTTCATAAAGAAGTCACATTCTGGATTTGCAATCGTTGCAGTTTATGTCGATGACATAAATCTCATTGGGACTTCTACAGAGCTTGAGGAAATTGCTACACACTTGAAATCGAAATTTGAGATGAAGGATCTCGGGAAAACTCAATATTGCCTCGGCCTGGAGATCGAGCATTGTTCGGATGGAATCCTAGTACATAAATCGAACTACACCCAAAAGGTGTTACGTCGTTTTAATGAGGATAAAGTGAAGCCTTCGAGTACACCCATGGTCATTTGGACTCTAGATGCTAAACGAGATCCCTTTCATCCAAAGGAGGATGAGGAAGAGATTTTGGAACCCAAAGTTCCTTACCTAAATGCAATTGGGGCTTTATTGTACTTGGCTCAGTGCACTAGACCTGACATCTCTTTCGCTGTGAATCTATTGGCAAGATACAACAATGCGTCCACACGAAGGCACTGGAATAACGTTAAAGACAATTTCCGCTACCTTAAGGGTACTACGGATTTGGGCTTGTTCTATACCCGCGAATCCCCAAGTGTTGCCGGGTACTCTGATTGATTCTCGCCTTGTTGGTTTCGCAGATGCTGGATATCTGTCTGACCCACATAGAGCATGTTCTCAAACAGGTTATGTCTTTACCATTGGAGACACCGTTATATCTTGGAAGTCTACCAAGCAAACGTTATTTGCGACTTCGTCTAACCATGCTGAGATTCTCGCCCTACATGAGGCATTGCGTGAGTGCTTTTGGCTGAGAGAAGTTATGGGACACATTTGAAGCACTAGTGGTCTTACATCAGTCGTTGACCTTCCTACGACGTTCTTTGAAGACAATGCATCATGTATCGAGCAGTTGAAGAAGGGATACATCAAGGGAGACAACACCAAGCACATAGCGCCAAAGTTCTTTTACTCACAAGCAGCAGCATCAGAACATTGAAGTCAAGCAAATCCGTTCCTGTGATAACCTGGCCGATCTCTTCACCAAGTCATTGCCCAAGTCTACATTTCAGAAGCTCGTCCAAAGAATCGGTATGCGTAAATTATCTAAGTTGAATCACTTGTAGTTCTCTTATTTAGAAGATATGTCTAACTCAGGGGGAGTATCAAGAAACATACTTACATGATCTTAATGTACTCTTTTTCCAACGATTAGGAGCATTTTTCCCACTGGGTTTTTGCTACCTAACGAGGTTTTAATGAGTTCACTACCTTCGTCCAGTTTGACGTTCATTTTAGACATTATGCATACTTTTCACTTTTCTCCTTAGTCTATGGGTTTTCCCTATGCCTTGGGTTTTACCATAGCAAGATTTTGTGAGTTTTACTACAAATGCATACTTCACTTAAATTTGAGACTTGTGATCACCCGTTGTGCCGATGACTTCATCAACTATTCTACCTTATCTGTTGAAGATCTAATGCGATGGTTTGTTAAGTATTTACACACTTAAGGGGGAGTGTTGCAGTCATATTTAGAATAGGAATGTGATTGTGTAAATCGTATAAGATATGGGACAGTATCTTATATTCCTATTAGGAGTAGATTACCTATTAAATGTTGTGATCCTAAAGGGAAAAGTTTTTACCTATCATACTACTATACATAAAGGCACAATAGGGTGAATCAAACACACCTCACAATTAAATCAATCTCTCTTCTCACTAACCATAGCCGGCCCCCCCTCTCTCTAAACCCTAGATCGTTCAATCAAATAGGCCTACAACACCTACAATGATTGTCAAACAAATATAAGAAATGGAACAGATGATGACAAGACAAGTATAAAGTAGATACTTTGTAATAATAATGCACTTATTTGTCATATTTATGGTGGATAATTAAATTCATCAACATAATTAGGGTGTCGTGGTACAATTGTAAATATTTTGAAAATAGTAGGTATTTATTTGGCAGTTTATTTCAAATTTGAGTTTTATTTGGATGTTTAAAAAGAGATAAGTTTTTATCAAGAAAATAAGTGTTGCATGAGCTTATATCTAAAGAACCCTAATAAAAACCACGTGCGTACGAAAATTAGCGTTTGGTGTCACTTCATATTCTTCTGCTTCCCTAAATTCAATGATCCCTTTTCTTTATCTTTATTTTTTCAATTACCGTGTAGAAATAAAAGCATAATTTCTTCCCCTTCTATGGCAAGACTTTGACATTAGCTCTGGTCCTTTTCAAGGTGGCCCCTCCTTCAGAACAATGTCTTCTCTTCAACGTATAGAGGGCTTTGGAACACCTGTAGGGTAATGGTTGTTTGCCAATTTCTCAGTTTGCAGTGATGTTTGCCGCTAGCGTGTTCAAGCTAAAAGGAAGACGCAAAAGAACTTCAGATTACGTATGCATTTAGTTGCTCTATATATACCCAAACCGTTGAGAATTCTGAATGTAAAGAAACATATGTATGTTTGAGCAGCTTAATTTCTAACCCAATGGCTCATGACTTCCTTCTCATCCTTTTATTCTCTCACATCATCTCTACAAATGTTCATGCATGCAACCAAACTGAGCGTGCCTCTCTTCTGTCCTTCGCCTCCACCCTATCTTCTCGTCCTTTAAATTGGACTTCGGTTAACTGTTGTCATTGGAAGGGCATCACTTGTAATAAGGATGGTTTGGTCACCCATTTGCTCTTATCCTCCAAGGGTCTCAAAGGAGATATTTTCCCCTCATCATCATCACTAGGAAATCTCACATGCCTCACCCACTTGAATCTCTCTCACAATTCACTTTCCGGATCACTTGAAACTGAATTCTTCTCGTCTTTGGATCGTCTTAAGATCCTTGATTTAAGCTTTAATCTTCTTTCAGGAAAGCTACCTTTTTCTTTGCCATCCCACAATATCCAGACGTTGGATTTGTCAAGCAATCGCTTCCACGGTGCAATTCCATCATCATTCTTTCAACAAGCTCAGAATTTAACTAGTTTCAATGTCCACAACAATAGCTTCTCAGGTTTGATCCCATCCTCTATATGTCTTCAATCTTCTCCCTTGATTAGGCTGTTGGATTTTTCCCTCAATGAATTCAATGGTAGCATTTCTCCTGGATTCGGGAAGTGTTCAAAACTGCAAGTTTTTCGTGCTGGTAACAACATCCTCTCAGGGCTACTCCCCAAAGATATCTACAATGCCACCAAACTTGAAGAAATTGCATTCCCTTTCAATTCACTCCATGGAGCCATAAGTGAGAAAATTTTCAACCTCACCAACCTCGCAATCCTTGACCTCTCCTTTAATCAATTGAGTGGCCTGCTCCCTCTCCATTTTGGAAAGCTCTCCAAATTGAAACTCTTGACTCTTGATGACAACCATTTCGAAGGTTATTTGCCCCCATCATTGATGAATTGCACGAACCTTGTAGAAATACATATGGCAACCAACAACTTGGAAGGAGATATCTCCATGCTCAATTTTTCGAGGCTTAGTCACCTCAGTAAAATTGACCTACATCAAAACCACTTTACCGGTACATTTCCAACAAGCCTTTATTCATGCCAGTCCCTAAAAGCTATTCGTTTCACAGCAAATAATCTGAAGGGACAAATACAACCTGAAATTCTTTCATTGAAGTCTTTGTCCTTTCTCTCACTGATTGGCTTAACCAACATCACTGGGGCAATGAAGATATTAATGCATTGCAAAAGTCTTCAAATACTATTGCTTGCGTATTCGTTCAAAGGTGAGGAAATGCTAGCTGATGAAGGCGTGGTTGATTTCGGTGGGTTCCAAAATCTTCGACTTTTGGGTTTTTTTAATTGTGAGTTGACTGGTCAAATGCCTTCATGGTTATCAAAACTCAAGAATGTAGAGATCTTGTTTTTGACAGGCAGTAGAATTACAGGGCCAATTCCTAGATCGTTGGGGACCCTTCCCAAACTCTTTTACTTGAGCTTGGCACACAACCGAATTTCAGGTGAATTTCCAAAAGAACTTTGTCGACTACCAAGGTTGGTACATGAAGAACCAACCACAACTCAAGTAGACGACTATGTTGACCTACGTATCTTCCCCCATTCATCCCTAATTTACCAACAAAGATTGTCCAGCATTCCACCAACATTAAACCTATCTTTCAATTACATTCATGGCAGAATACCTACTGAGATCGGCCAAATACACCTTGTCCACAACTTGGATCTCAGTGGCAACAACTTTTCTGGCAACATTCCAGAACAAATATCCAACCTAAAAAATCTAGAGAAATTGAGCCTTTCCATTAATCATTTTTCTGGAAACATCCCGTTGTCGTTGGCAAGTCTAAATTTCTTAAATTATTTCAATGTCTCGTACAATAATCTCGAGGGACCGATCCCAACAGGCACTCAACTCCAAAGTTTCAATGATTCTGCGTTTGAGGGGAATTCAAAACTGTGTGGCTCTCCACTTCTGAATGAGTGTCTACCAATTAACGGCGTTGATGCAGATAGTAAGAACAACCAAGGTGTAGACAGTGAGCATCAATTTCCATGGTTGTATATTTTCACTGCACTAGGTTTCATCGTAGGATTTTGGGGAGTGTGTGGTTCTTTAATTGTTAAGAAGACATGGAGATATGCATATTTTAAATTCTTAGAAAATGTACAAGATAGGCTTCATGTCAAGATTACAGTGCTTATGACCATGATGAAAAGAAGGCTCAGAGGAGACTAGATTGTACTTTTTATCGTACATCTTCAGTTTTCTTTTCATACTGAAGACTGAAAGGATATGTATATTTCTGATACCAGTTTTTATCTTTTAGGTTTTATTTTAGAGGGGTTTGGACCTATGTCCCCTCTTTTTCTTGTATTTTTTGTTTGAAAGGGTTAATGTATATGGCCCCTCTTTTTCTTGTATTTTCTTTTTCGAGAAAGGTAAAGTTTATGTCCCCCCTCTTTTCTTGTATTTTTATTTCTTGCTTTATCAGGGGTTTATGTCCCCTTACTAAGTATAGCTTCTTTTTTTCATATGAAAATAAAATTAACGAAGAGTGCACAGTGTGGGATGAACCCTTGTTACAATGCATGCAGTGTCAGAGCATAAACAAAAGTGCAGAAGTATAAAGAATATTTATACAAAAATAATAGAAATAACTTCCTACATTATCGAAAGTGAACTCAAAAACTGCCAGTGATCCTCGTCTCCACTAGAGTACAAGTACTAAGTACTGGAGAGGTGCAAAACAAATGGTGTGATCTTCGTCTCCACTAGAGTACAACTACTTTATGTCCTGGAGATGCAAAACAAATGGTGTGAGCGGGAAAAAAAAGATTTTAAAACCTTGCTTTTTGGAGTATAGTAACCCATCGCTATAGAAAACCGTATAGTGATTTTCCATAAAAGAAAGACTTATCTCGAGAATTTCATAGGACATGCACAGCACGACGGTTATGACCCAACGACGTATTAGTGAGTGGGTTTCTGTTTTTAAACTATTTATTATATATATAGTTGCCATATCTGTTTTTATGAGATGTTTGTATATCATGCCATGACTTTAATCTAGAAAAAATAGAAATATTATATATATTTGTTGTTGTGATTTATGAGTTTATGAATCCAAATCATATATATATATATATTTATCTGCTAATCTACATATGCATTCATTTGTGTTGCACATGTTCTACAGTCAGGACATGCTTCACGTGTATGTTCACATTGTACTTATGCTCATTAGGCATTCTAGGATACATGTGTGATGCGCTTAGCGGGAGTTTCACGTGATTGCAGTACTATAGAGCGTAAATTTATACACCTAACTTGTTCATGTTAAAATATCTTTGCTGTCATACAATTTGCATCAAGTTGTGTGACTGCATTTATTGTTGATAAGCATATCATATTATACTACACGTAATTATTATTATTGAGATTTATGTGATTTACTCGTATTCTCGAAATAGTTGCATACTTTTATATTATTTGCTTTGGTTCTTCATGCTTATATGTAGTATGATTTTACTATATACAGTCAATTCACTATGCTTAGGAACAATAACTTTTAGATTGGCTTTTAGTATATACATATATATATACACGTATGTATGTATGCATGTATTTTTCTTAAAGAGTGGTGTTATCCACACACTTATTTTTACCTCACATACCCCTTGTTACAACCCATCCTTAATTTTACTGTATTTTATTTCCTGAAAATGTGAAATGACCAAAATTCTCTTAGAAGGGTAAATGTTGACTTTCGTTGTAATGATCTGTCCCTGAATTATAGTATTTTAAATCCTCAATGTGGGTAATTACCAAAATGCCTTAGTAAGTATTTGTTGACTTTGTAGTCTGGGACACATGTGACATATTAATTAGTATATTCGATTAATACTTGTTGCTACGAATTTGTGGGCGTAAGAGGCACTGAAATTGGAGTTACAATGAAGATTTTACGAGACACGACACATGAAGGGAAATTTAGTAATTTCAAATCAGCTAGAGATATTTGTATTTGTCTTATTTGGCAGTGTTTTGTGTGCCAGTGGGAACCACAATTCCCTTATTCTGGAACTGTCTCAATTTCTCTCGGGGGGACAGAAAAAGAGGTGAAGAGCTTGAACAAGAATGGGAGAATTTAATTCCAATTGGAGTGGAATTCTGAGTCTTTCAAGATAATTGTGTCAAAATTCCATAATTTAATTCCAAGTTGTTTGATTGTGGCGAATAAAAGGAGGCTCAGTGCGTAACTTTACCAAATTGATGTTTTTGAACGTTTTGTCAATTTTGAAAGTCAAGATGACATATTTTGAAGAAGGTTCATTCTGAGGATTTTTTGGCAACGTCTTAAACTTTTAAAAGAGACATTTTGAGACCAAATTAGAATTGATTTGGTTGGTTAAAAGTCTAATTCTCTATACAGTACGAATTTGACTTTAAATAGAAAACCTCTTATTTATTATTTTATTATTTGACTTAGATTTCCAGATTTATTATAAAGTCTTGTTTAGGCAGGATAAGGAATAACGAACTATAAATATAATGTATTGTGTATTAGGGTTCTTTGGCACTACTTTGGAGAATTCGTCTTAGAGAGTTTTGAAGATTCAAGTTTATTTACAAGTTGTTTTCTATCTATGCTCGTAATAATATTTTGATTTTGAATTATTATATGCATAAGTAACTTTCTTTTGCTAGGGTGAGCCCACAAGCCTAGTGGTGGGTAAATGGGTATAGAAACCGTGGGTCGGGGCGGGTAATCATGGTTCGGGACGGGTACGGGCTGTTTCCTAATTTTTTAAAAGAGAAACGAGGCAGGGCGGGGTGGGGCTTTGAAATTTTAGGGGTGGGCCGGTTCTAGAAGTATATAAAAAAAAGGGTACTCGGACCGACCTGTTTGTAACATTTTTCCATTCCTCTCCTATTTTCTCACGCCTTCCTAAAGACTCTCATCTCCTTAATCCTCCCTTTCGGATCTGTTGATTCTCAATCTCCTCCCTCTCGATCTCTCTCCCCCACAATGTCTCTCTCTCTCTCTCACAGAACCTTCTTCTTCTTCTTCTTCTTCTTCTTCAAGTTCTTAATCCCAACTAGGTTTTCCACAAATCATGCATTTTTAGCTTTTAGCCCAAAACCCCAATCTGGGTTTTACTAATCGAACAGAGAGAGGCACACAAAGCAGAAACCTCCAATCGAACAACAGCGAGCAGAGGAGGAAGAAGATAGAAGCTAGGGTTCCTGCAAAATGCCACCGCTGCGTCGATGGTTTCGAGTGTTGGTTCATGTAGAAGGCCTAGAACTTCTCCAATTTTTATGAAGACCCAAGTGAAAAAAATGATCAGAATTTGGATTTGGGAAAGATTTTGGAAGCTTGGAGATCAAACCCACAAAAATAAACAAGAAAAAGAAGCTGGTGGATAATTTTTGGGGTTGACTGAAATTTTGAGCAGGGAAATCTTGAGGATGGGACGAAAGAATAAATCTGGAGTAGTGGGTGATGGATTATAGTTTTATGCGTTGTGTGGTTGGTGTTTGTGGAAGGATGAAACAGAGCAGGGTGAAAGGTCTGAGAAGGTGGCGGGTTTTCAAAAAAAAAAAAAAACCAAGGACCCGTGGACCCAGTTTATTTTAAACGGACCGGGTTAGGTCCAGTTCCTTTATTAAAATCATTTGTACCAGGCCCGACTTGACACGTTTCTTTTAATCCGGATCCGGTCCGGTTCCTTCAAAATTGGGCCTAGCCCTACACAAGCCTTAGCAAGAATAAGTAGTTTATACGCCAAAGGTGAAATGCAATTCTCTCCCAATGCCTATGCGTCCTTTATACGCTAAAGGTGAAAATTATATAATTTAGTTTCGTTGATAAGATATCGTGGGAAAATGAAATTAATATTTGTGGAGCCAAAAATATTCAAGAAAATTAGGGAGGTGACATGTGGACTTTTGGGTAAAAAGATAAAATTACCCTTGAGGCACACCGAGATTCCCATGCGCATGCAACAGACAATAACAACTCAATCAAGGTCAAAGGTGATCAAAATGGTATTTATTCAAAACCCTCTCATTACTCCTCATCAAATCCTCACCCACAAGATAACTCCCAATTATTCTTTTCAAATTAGGATTAATTACCAAATTAATTGCAAGATATTATTTGACATAATATCTTGCAATTATATTCAAAATACCACCATAAGTGGCCAATCCCTATTTCTCCAAATAGGGCCGGCCACACCTCTATATATTAGCCTTATCTTCACACCAAAATGCAAGTTCATTCTCTCCCTAAAATTCTCTAAACATTTTCTCTCTCTCAAATTCTAACTTTGGCATTGGAGATTCTTCGGCCAAAGCCGCCCATTCATCGTGGGCACGTGAGGCTCTTGGCCTTGATCTTAGGTATTATTACTTTGCAGATGCATTTTCATCGAAGGAGAAGAAGGTGGAAATTTGCATCCACAAATTGGAGCTTTCATTGAGAATCATGATTCACACGCTCGAAGAAGACTCTCTCATTCAAAAGTTTCTCGTTTCTTGTTTATTCGTAGATTTTTTGTACGTTTTTGTTCCTAGAATTTTCTATAATTCTTTGAATAAACCTAAAAGAAAAGTACGATGACTGAAGATTCAGAAACCACAACGAACGGAACTTCCTATGTTCGAGAATTTGGACCATGACGATCTATAAGGCTCAACATGGCGATGAGTGGAGTGGCATCACCGTGGCTATGCCAACGGCAGCAGCCATCGTGGTAGCTCACGACAAGACCCAAGCCCAAGGTGGAAGCCTCACCTTGCAGCTCCAAGCCCAGGCCCATGCCACATTGCAGCAGCAAGCCTAAGCCCAAGCCTGTGCCATAAGAGAGTCCAGCTCAGCCCAGCACAAGCAGGCCTAAATTGCAACTACACTTGCCAAAGCAGCAGCCTAGACCTCGCGGGCCTAAGGCCAGTGCAAACCCAATGCGCCCTAAGGTTAGCGCGAACCCAGTGGGCCCCAAGGCCAAGCTGTGTCATTCCAAACCTCACGGGCCTAAGCCAAAGGCAACTTGGCGTGAGCCCAGTGCACTCTTGAGCCGAGCCTAGACCCAGCACCCACATGGGCTGCATGAAGAGCAGCCCATTCCCATGGCCTAGCCCACTCATGTGGCCTTCCAAGCAGCCCAAATCGGTCCAAGACCAGCTTAAGATTTATGGGTTGACAATTGAAACGGCTATATTCTCACCCTATTTCTTCACAGATTTGACATTTCTTAACTCAAATCTCACGCCCGGAGTCCGTTACACTTCCGCTACTTAAGGAGATGCATACCGTCTAAGCTCTTCCAACCCAAATGGCTAGCAACATTTGTCTCGACAAGTCATGGAGTTGACAAACGCCTTCGCACATCAGACGATTTTGGTGAATCAGCTATTGCAGCACTCCAAGATGCAACATGCCCCAGACGAGGTTTCCTGAAGTAAGACAAGAGCAGACAAAGAACCTCTCTAGTAGCGTCCCGACAAGCAGCGACTCGACCAGCTTTGAACCGAGTGTTATGGTAGTATACACTCCCGACTGAGCCCCTGAGATAGCGTATACTCTCGTCTCAGCATGCGGATGAGCGTGCACTCTCGGCTAGGCCCACGAACAAGCATACATACATGGTTAGAACCACATTATGATAATCAACATGAACAACCTTCTAGGCGAAGTGTTCATTCGAGGCTAGGCCCTCAAGGAGCATCCTCCACCTCACATCGGAGTAGGTAGCACGACGGACGAAGAGAAGCAGGCACTCATACCGGCTTAAGTTCAACTAGCAGCCTGCGAAGAATTCCCTCGCTTGCTAGGAACGTACCACATGCACTGCTGCGGCAACATAGACGAGCCAAACGCATAGAAGAGCAGCCTAAATTGACAGGTCAAGACCGGGGGCAGCCAAGAGCTCCGCTACGCCAATAAAGACAAATTCAAGAAGAAGTAGAAAGGTTTTTAACTAAGCGATTGTGCGATTTCCAAAGCACCGAGGTCACCGATGAGGCGCTACGACGGGACATGACCAAAAAAAGTAGGTCACCATTCACGGACGAGATCGAACAGGCAGAGTCTCCATGCAATTTCAGCATGCCACATTTTACATTCTTCAAAGGAGATTGAGATCCAGAGAAACACTTGAAGCACTACCGAAGCACGATGGTTCTTTATTGGAACAATGATGCTCTTATGTTCAAGATATTCATCACTACTCTACAAGGCGAGGCGCAAGATTGGTTCCACACCCTACTGCCACAATCCATCTAGAGATTCGATGAACTTTCTTTGGTTTTCACTAAAGAATATTCATCCTACCGCTTGATTAAGAAAAAGTCCGACCATTTGTACAATGTCAAGAAATGTGAAGAGGTTCAAAGCAGAGAAGGCAAAGATAGTTGGATGTGATGACTCGATAGCTAGTGCAACTTTCCAAAAAGGACTCCCAGCAGACCATCTGCTATTTGGAGAATTAATCATGAAAGAAGATCTAACTCTGGCAGGCTCTTTCACTCTAGCAAAGAAGCATGCATTTTAGGATGAGGCTCAGCAAGCAGACAAGGCACTCGAGTAGCCTAAAAAGAATCGGCAGTAGCTTAATAGAAAGAGGATGGGAAGCAGTACAACAATAAAAGTAGGTAGAAGGCCAAGCGTAAGGACCGATCCTTGACTAAAGGTGGCTTGGTGCCCAAGAATTACTCCAAGTTCATGATTCTGACGCACCAAATCCTCTACGACATCAAGAGTGAACCATGGTTCAAGTTACCTAACCAATCAAAGGGAGATACTTCCAAGTTGGACCACACCATGTATTGCATGTTCCACCGAGGTTGCAGTCACACAACTGATGACTGCTACACTTGGAAGAACTACGTAGAGAAGCTTGTGAAAGAAGGCAGGGTCGATAAATACTTGAACAAGCCAGTTGTGTAACCTAGAAGGAAAGCAGACGCCGATGAAGAGCCACCAACCAAGATAATCCGGATCAGTGGCATCTTCACCGAATCCAAACACTTGAAGACCACCAACAACTCAAAGAAGAGGAAGATCCAGCAGGCTCTTCAAGTCTCACAAGTCCAGGCAGTCAACACCTAACCTGGACCTATCGTTGGCTTTACCGAGCAGGATGCCGAAGGCATCGATTTCCCACATGATGATGCACTGGTGGTATCTGTCCAACTAGCCCACACTATAGTCGACAAAATGATGGTTGATAACGAAAGTGCAGTTAACCTACTTCAGCTCTCAGTAATTCAGAAGATAGGCTTGGAAAACACAATTATACGTCGAGCAGAGGTACTCGCCAGATTCAACAGACACACCTTGACTGCCATTGGCCACATCGCACTTGATGTGAGAACACCACCAGTTGTCTCAAAGTAGATGTTCATGATAATAAGTGACCCGTCTCCGTACAATGGGATTCTAGGGCAACCTTGGTTGATAGAGTTGGATGCCATAACCTCCGTCAAGTACCAAAAAATTCGATTCCGCATCTTGGGATGAGGAGTTGGAGAAATCAAGTCTAACTAGGCCACATCTCGACGATGCACTGTGTAAGTACTAAAGGAATAAAAAAAGAATACATGTACCCCCATAGAGGCTATCGAGATCCAAAGGGACAACGAAGCTACCAAATAGCAATTACCGAAAACAGATCAAGAAGATGGTGTCAAAATCAATGTGCCAGTAGACAAGATGGGATGAAAACCCGAAGAGGACGCCGAACACATCATTCTTGATCCCAATAAGCCGGAGAAGACTACTAGAATTGGCTCACGTTTGAGCCCGAAGGAAAAAGATGAACCCACGACATTCCATAGCGAAAATCAGGATGTCTTTGCGTGGTCATATTCCGACATGCTCTACATCGACCCCAAGATAGCTTACCACAAGCTGCATGTCGGCCCCGCTGCCAAACCAATAATCCAAAAAAGAAGACATTTTGCACTCGAACGAGTGACAGTCATCGAAATGGAAATCGACAAGATATTGGAGGTCGAATTCATAAAAGAAGTAGCACACTTAGCATGGCTTGCCAACGTTGTGATAATAATGAAGAAAGAGAAGGGCAAATGGAGGTTTTGCTTATGACTACACCGACCTCAACGAAGCATGCCCGAAAGATCTTTATCCGGTTCCCCGAATCGATATACTAGTAGATTCAACTTTTGGGAACCAGCTGCTCAGTTTCTTGGACGCATACTTTGGCTACAACCAAATAGCCATGTACGAGCCCGACAAGGAGATAACCACTTTTGTAATCAAGCAAAGCGCCTACTACTACAAGGTCATACCTTTTGGCCTCAAGAACGTGGAGCAACTTACCAACGACTGGTAAACATGATGTTTAAGAAGCAAATTAGAGTAACCACGGAGGCATATATCGACGACATTATGGTGAAGGGCAAGCAGCAATTAGACCATATCGGCAACTTGGCGGAAACTTTCAACATCCTTAGAAAGTACAAGATGAAGCTCAATCCTACCAAATGCACATTTAAAGTATCTTTAGGCAGATTATTAGGGTACCTGGTAACCTAACGAGGAATCAAATCACATCCCAAGTAGATCCAAGCAATCCTAAAGATGAAATCTCCAACTACCTTAAAGGAGATCCAAAGCTTGACTGGACAAATAGCCGGGCTTAGCCGCTTCCACTCGCGGTCCACTGATCAATGCAAGTCTTTTTTCAAAGCAATCAAAAGGGCACAATGAGACAAATGGGATGACGAGTGCGATAAAGCTTTCAAATACCTGAAGAAATATCTCACATCACCTCCCTTACTATCTAAGCCGGAAGCAATGGATAACTTATACATTTACTTGTCGGTTCGATGATCGAACAGACGATTACTTTAGGCTTCAAAGCATCCAACAACGAAGCAGAGTATGAGGCCCTACTAGTAGGCCTCTGAATGGCAAAAGACTTGGCGGTGAAAAAGCTTGTAATTCATTCTACTTCCAAGTTAATCACCGGCCAAACTACTAAGGAGTACACGGTAATACATTCGAAGATGGTGCAGTACCTAGAGAAGGTACGATAGTAACTCAAGGTGTTTTAGACTTACACCTTCGCTCAAGTTTTACGGGCAAAAAATGCCCACATGAACGTGCTAGCTGGCCTAGGCTCTGATGTGAGAATTACTTGACACACAAATTAAACCCTCATTTTGACAATTGTAGTATAGATGTAAGTAGGGTATCGTTCTAGGCCGGGGATTAGGAGGGATTGCTAATCTATTCTAAATTAATTTAAAAATATTAAACAAGACTCAAGGACACAAAACTAGGCTAAAAACTCTAATAACTCGAAACACACTTAGAATGACTCAAAATAATGAAAACAATCAAATTAGACACTAGGAACTGAAATAGACGGAAATTGAATTAAAAGACTAACAACAATGAAAACTAACTAAATAATATAATTTAATAATGGGGGGGTTTGGTTTTGACGAGAAGTAAATTAAACTTAAATAAATTATAGAATTGACAAAAGCATGAAATTAAGGTGAAAGGATAGGTGACGGACTAGCTAGAGGGTTCTTCTCCACACATGACACAAATGCAACCTAAATTGATTTTCAGTTGTTCTTTCAATAAATTGTAAATCTCAACGCCCCAAATTAACCGTGAATTGCACTAATTAACCCTCAGTTTTTCACAAGTTATTGGGTTGGATGATTGCATACGACAACCCAAAACATTCCCTACAAGTTCCCTACATGAATTGCATAATAGAGATACAAGCAAGAATCATTAAGTTCTATGAAAAACATAAGCATTGACGAGGCACTCGTTACTATGATTTGCATGAAACTTATGCCAAGAATTTACTTAACGTGATTGTGACTAGCAACTTTCACTACTTGTGAATATAAGTTCATAACGATTAGGTGAAACTCCCTTATATTCTAGCGTCAAATTCATGCATGTAAATTAAGTATGCATTCTTAATCGACATACAAAAATAAGCTATCAATCAAGCAGTTAAGCAAATTAAATCACAACTCAGAAATCACAACTGAAGGTAATCAATTCATAGTACAAATATATTCATGGCTTTGAATTAACCTCTAGCCAAAATAAATTTAGTTACACATTATTTTCAAATTAAACCAAAAGTAAAACATAGGTTTGAGAAGATAAAACCAAGAAAAATGGAGTGAAGCCTCTAATTCTCTTCCTGCCTTGCTCTCTCCCTTGTCAGTCAGTCCGTGCTTTTCTGATTTCTGCTCATCTTCTCTGACCTGCTGTCTATCTCCCTGCCCTCTCCTCTTTTTCCGCTGGTTTTTCTCTCTGTCCCCGTGCCTCTGTGCTTCTGTCCGTTCCCTATTTGCCGCGCCAGTCTCTCCTCTGTCTCCCCCGAGGCTTCACGCTGCGCCAGGCAGCCCCCTTCTCCTCGTGTCTATCCCCCTTCTATTTCTGCTTCTGATTCTTCTTTCATTTCTTTTGTTTATTCCTTCCACATTTCCCTGTCTCCCATTTCTTCTTCATATATTTCTTATTTTTCCACTTGCTGTCATGCATTCCATTTT